>NW_017729024.1:116713850-116731440 GCF_001723915.1 Gavialis gangeticus | reverse complement strand
AGACACAGAAAAAAAACTTTTGAAACAGCTCTGTCATGTTATTAATAAGAAACTTTTTAATCACAAGACAACAATTTTGAATGGCACTCAAGATTCCTGTTGTGTTTTGATTTAAGGGTTAGGAACTGCTACTAAGCAACAGTGTTCTTATGAATTATAAATTTAATTCAGCCCATTTACAGTGAATGTTTTCATTCAAAAATGTTACAGCTTTCTGTGGACATAATTAATATGCATAAGTCGAGACATTGCCACATACACAAGTTGTTTTTTTTAATGCTGGAAAAGTATCTTGCTAGAATCATACTGTTCAAAATATAATTGTGTACTTGTAAATATAATTTCTGGAATATGGAATAGCCATCTTGTGGATGAGTCCCTTTGTATGTGGCTTGACCAGCAACACACACCCCTAGAGGGGTACTCTACTGCCTCGGGGCACTCTCCTGCCACAACTTGATGGTAATAATTGGAGAATTCTCTCCCCAAGAAGGAAAAACTGGCTCCACTGTCAGGGCTGTGTCCAATATTCCAAAATAATAAGTTATGGCCTGTAACGGAGCCTCACAGGGGGTCCCTCCAACCCCAATACCACTGCCACAGTCCTCTGGGCTTAAGTACAGGCTCCTGCTGTTAAGGCATCACACCTATGAGCAGCTATCAGTACCTTCCTGGATGACTCCCAGGAAGCCTCTGCAGTCCATTAGAAACATAAATGCAAAAATATGGGCCGGGATATTCTTCACTCCTGGCCTCTGTTGCTCTCCGGTGCAGGGTTTACCCTCTCCCTACTGCTTTTGGGCTTTCCGCTCTGCACACTCAGCCATTCAACGCTGGTTTCTGGTCCCCAGCTGTAGCTCGTCTGTCCTGCATTAAAAGGAGACACCCAGGCTGAGTTAGCATCAAGTGACTCCTCGCCTGAGGTTATAAACAGCCTGGGACGTTCCAGCTCATCATAGTGTTTCCAAATAGGGTTTCCCCTTTCCCAGGGTTCTGTTTCTGAGTGGGAACCTTAAGGAGGCCGAACCATCCCTGTGTTTTCCTGGGGCTCTCTGCAACACAGGCTTTCCCTGCTGGGATTTTTCCCCCCTCTGCTTGAATGCGCTCTGCAGGTAAGGGTTCAGTTCTTTCCACGCTCCCAGATCTGTATAGCGGCTTCTTCTGTTTGCTGCCTCTGAGCCGGTTCTGCAGTTGCCTTGTTACAACTGCTCCCGTGGCCTGCCCCTTTACTGTTGGGGCCACTTGACTTCCAGATACTAAGGGGAAGGGAGCGAGTGTAGATTTTCCTCCTCCCACTCTCCCTACTCTTCTACACACCTATCAAGATTATGACTACTCCAGTCATTTTCCTTCCTAGTATCTCCAGAAATGACTCCCTTTTAACTTTTCAAGTCACTAGGTTGAGCCCATGAAAGTCATGCATAAATCTGGAGCTTACCAGAGAATGTATTTCTACAACAGCTGAGATAAAACAAAGCCATATAAATGAAGGGGAGTAACAGAAGAAAAAATGAAACTTTCAAAGAAATGTGTATGGAAAATGAGGCACTATTTTTTCCCTTTTGTAAGTCTCATAGCCTGTCCCTCTACCCTTCCTTCGTCAAAGGGTATAGAGAAGCTTTGAAGGAAAGTAAATGAAAAGAATTTCTGCACAAAATCAAAGGGTCAAATGCCTTAGCAACTAATGCAGAGTTAACTTGCCAATGAAAAGAAAAAATGAGTACGAATTCCTTTTCTTTCTTTTTTATGATGCATAAAGATGGCCTGTTTCTTTCCGTTTCATTTTTCAATTAGAGTTGAAGGTCCTGTCTGGTCTGGAAGATTTCATGGACAATCTACATTGCCTCAGACTCATGCTAAGAAGCACCACAATGATGCATGCCATACATATTCCACTCAAGCAACCCACAAAAGAGATGCAACACAGAGGGCTTAGTACAGTGCTGGATGTACCCTAGTATAGTTGCTTGTGAGAGAGTTTCTTGATATAAGCCAGTGCTAAACTAAGATAGCTAAATTACATTTTTTGAGGGGACAGTGTAGAGTGAACACAGATGTCCTTGCCATGGTCTTGATGTGGCACAGACAGAAGAGCTAATAAAGCATTGTAAAAATCAAGAAAATGAAAACTAGGCAACTGAAATAGGAAGGAATTTTACTAGCACCATTTACACTTTCTCTCTGTCTTACACACACACACACGCTCAGGTTAACTCAAAAGACAAACTCACATTTAATGGTTAAGTTTGCCTGATTCAAATGTTTTTTTCTATAGATTTTCATGTCAGAAAAATAATTATGTATTTTCCCCTGCTGAATCAATAAGGAAAAGTGTTAGACCCAGTACCCCACAAAATTCCAGTAAGCACTATTACTTTTTGCTTGTATATTTCCCCTCTCACACTTAGCCTGAATGAACAAAATGGGACAACTGAGGGAAACACAAGTTCACAATAATACACAGTGACTTACTGCATGTGTGTACATACATATACACACACAGTAAAGTCTGAAAAGCACTTTGAAAATCTTAAGAATAAAAGGTAATAATAATACCTTAGCTTGGTTTAATAAAAATCTGAAAATAAAATGTAGGAAGTGTATTTTTGTTCATTATATTGGACAAGAAATATTGTATTTACTTGATTGTAAGATAAGGTGCCCCCCACCCCTTAACATGGGGGGGAAAAGCCCCTCATCTTAGAATTGCACATAAGGGCAGTTGGGGGGTGGAGGGCAATGACTGCTGCAGCTTGGTCTCCAGGTCCTACGGTATGGTAGCCACAACCACTGCCTCTGCACCCTGCCATCTCCCCTTTGCAGCCTCCTCCCCCCATGCAGCCTCTGCTCTGCAACTTGCCCCCTTAGTCTTGCTCTATACTAGCAGGATACATCAATGGTGCAGCCTGGGGGACTGAGCCTAGCCCCAGTCCAGCTAGTAGGAGTAGTACACAACCTGCATGGCTGCTATGAGACCTATGCTGTGCCCTGCTCTCTGCCCCATGGTAGTACGGGCATGGAGCCTGCTGGCACAGAGCAGAAGTAACAAGGGTAAAGTAGGGGGAGGAATGACAGGGAGGAGAGAGGGGGTAGCAGAGGAGCTGGGACGAGAAGGGAGCAGAGAAGCTGGGGGATGGGGCAGGGGAACGGAGAAGTTGGAGGAGGGAGAAACAGAGAGTCTTTGGGGGAATGGGCAGAATGGGGAGCAGAGGCAGAGGGAGAAGGGAGCCAAGGCTGCATGGGGCAGGCGGGGGGCAGACACAAGCAGGGGATAAGCTATTTGACCTTCCCTCCTGCGCCCTGCACTGCCTGCCTCCCCTTCCCACCCTATAGTGTTGTGGAGAATGAATTAAAAATGGCCCTCCAATAATTAGATGCTATACATGGAAAATTATAAGACATTTATACATCTTCCATGTATAGCATCTAATTATTGGGGGGGGGGGTCATCTTACATTCAGGGTTGTCTTAGATTTGAATAAATATGGTAAGACTCCCTAAATCTTTTTGGAAAGGTTTTAACATAGCAGGCTTTTTCCTCTTAAAACTGCATATGCCATTCACTTCTACTGTAATGTCTTTGCTGATACCATTTAGAAGTCTGACTGACTTCACTCAAGAGTGAAATTAAGAAAGTTATTTAAACAGCTGTGATCAACTCTGGTGATGAAGCATCCTTGAGGGGAAGGGACAGGGGGCAGAAGTAGTCTGTTTGGGACTATCGCAGCCTTGCATCAGTTCTGAGTGTGTCCCTTAAAACTAGTGCAAGTGTGATTTCTAGAACAGTGTTTCTCAACCTTTTAAGTAGCAAGTACCCCCTAATTTCTGAAAATTCTAACAAGTATCCCAACACTCAATTTCCCAGGGGATTTTATATTTACAGACTACATGTGCCATATGTTGGAAGAAGGCCTGGGTATATAAGGCCAGGATATGACAGATGTCTGATCTGGTGTGGGTAGGGTTGCCACCTTGTACACCAATGGTGCACAACTCAAGTATGTGCTGGAGGTGATGTTGGCCAAAGCTAGGAGGGCTGAATGCCAATTTATTACTGGGGAATTTAAAGCACCATGCAATGCATGGCACACCAAATCTTTTGCCATAGTTTTGAGAGGAAGAAGGGGTGAGAGAGAGAGGAAAAGAGGGTGAGAGAGTGTTGGGGTACCTGCATACCCCCTGCCTGTGTCTCACGTACCCCCAGGGGTATGCGTACCACAGGTTGAGATACTATGTACTAGAGGAAGCGGGGAGCCCAGCCTCCTTCCATGTCCAAGAATCCTGGCCTTTTGGTCCCTCACCTTCCCTGACTCTCAAAGAGCTTGCAAGCATCCTGAGAGAGGAGTTTCACCTCCTGTTAAGCACAACACAAACTGTGAAGCAGCACAAGATACAGTTTCTTCAGTAAAGGCATTCATTGGGGAACAGGAAACTCAGTCAGGGATTCCCAGCTCGCCTCTCCTCTAAAGGGATTAAGCAGTCCCTCTGCTCTCTATTCAACCTGCACAGCCTTGAAGGTAGGCCTGAAAGTCGCCTTAGCAAAATGCATAGCACAAGCAACACCATTTTGTGCACTGACATACCTGCCAACATTTACTAAAAGCAAAGTAAATGTGTCACAGTCTACAGTGACCTCTTTATAAGCTGCGTCAGTAAGAAAGTTAAGAGAGGATGGTTTAGCAGTCAGAGAAGAGAGGTTGTAGACAGGAGCCTAATAAAAAGATGACCACTGTGAAAGGTGATTACCGAAAATTTATTACATGAGTATATATGGGACATACCGAAGAGAACTGTAAATGAATATACAAAAACTTAGAAGTTAACTTAAAGTTTGGAGAGTGGTAGGCATGAAAAGGAACAACCACTCCCCTTTTCATGGCAATGCCTGGTCAGCTGAATTATTGTGCATTATTCAGGACTACCATTTTCACGGTGCATAGGTTGACCCCTGGCTTTCCGATTTGAAAAGTAAGTATTTTTATAGGCACAGTGTATAAGTTGGGGCCAGACTCGGCTGGCACGGCCCCATCCCCTGCAAGCAGTGGTGCCAGTGCCACTCGCAGGGGATGGAACCATGCCAGCTGACCGCCAAGCATATCCCCATCCCTGCTCACAGCACCACTCACAGCGGATGGGGCAGCAGCCAAGTGCCAAACCTGTCCCCTGTGAATGGCACCAGGCTCACAGGGGTTGCAGCTACATCACCCAAGTACTGAGCCTGGCCCTGTCTGCTGAGCACTGTTAGCAGGGGACAGGGCTGGGCTCAGCACTTGGGTGGCACAACCCCATTCACTGCAAGCCCATTGCTGCTCGCAGGGGATGGGGCCAGGACTAGGGCTGGGCTCCATGATCAGCTGCCACTGCTGCTGAGCCCAGTGGCAGTGCTCAGCTGCCAAGTGCCAAGCTCAGCCCCATGCCCGATTCTTTGATGTAGCATGGTGTGTAAGTCAAGTTTGATTTTTTAAGACTCCAAAACTGGGCTTCAATCCTGACTTATACACTGTGAGATATGGTACATAGGAGTACTACTTTGGACATTGTGTTGTAAAAGTAGTTTTGCTTATGTGTTCAATAAATAAGAATTTGAGAGCAGAATAGTCTCATTTATCATTGTAATCTGTACTAACAAAAGCTAGTAATAAATTGTACGGCTTTATTGCAGCAGACACTTAATTTGCTTTATGGCAGGAGAGCATGGGCTGCTCATACTCTCCTGCCACCCTGGACAGGCCCTACCAGGGCTTGAGGGGCCTACTCTTATACACCCCAAGAGTTCCTGCCCAGGATCATCCCTTCAATCACTGGGAGCACCTGCCTAGATTTCTCCACTTCCAGATATCCTAGGGGCATGCAGAGATACCAAGTACCTGTCTCTGGAAGCAGGAAAAGCCAAGGCAGCCCAGCCCGAGTACCACACTTCCACACTTCCAGAGACATGACCCCAGCAATCTCCAGGGCATGTCTCTAAAAGCAGGGAAAGTTGGGATTCCCCCCGGTTACACAGATGTATCCCACCCCCAACATCTCTAGGATGCACATCTCTGCAAGCAGGGAACATACCACCTGTTGTCTTGCAAACTCAATGAGCAGGACACTGGGTGACATGTTTCGCCCAATGAAGTGGATCAACTGTGTCAGAACGCATCCTGGCACAGCTGATCCACTTCATTTGGCAATATATATTTCTAGCCTCAGTCCCCAAACTCTTCTGGCCAGGAGCTGACAGACTTCTCCCATCAGCCTGTTCTCACATTGTCATGTTTGTCTTCTCTGGACACCTTTTGAGTTCTGGGCATCTCACTTTTATTGATATATTAGCAAAGTTATTCAAGACTCTTTTGAGGCTAAAAGTTCACCTCATCTCTTCCTGTGCAGAGCCAGCCCTGGCACTTAACTCTTCATTCTTCGTGCGCAAGCTAATATTGTAAACTAAGCCACATAATATAACAATATGAACAGAGTTAACACAGAAATATCATAAGAAAACCTGTAGTCCATCATAACTATTACCTTACATTGTAAGTGGATAGATTTTATGTGCAATAATAAAATTAATACAGTTCAGTATCATAATGTTTTATTTAATTTGAGCTGAGTTGGACAAGACAAGAACATACAATGCATCTGTTCATGGGGAGAAAAATAAGAGGTTTTTGTCCTTGTCCTTTTAAAACAATAAAATAAATGTGGACTAAATGCATAACAACAGTTTTAAAAGGCAAGCTAATTATTCCCTGGTAAGAGTACATCCTGAAGCATATACACCCAGCGGATAGGGAGCATAAATAAGAAGCAATATGAAAAAGCCATAAAGACGTGGACGTATAAGTCTGGAAGGACGTGGGAAGTGGGGTCCCACAGGGCTCGGTCCTTGGGCCTGCACTGTTCAATATCTTCATCAGTGATTTGGACAAGGGGGTGCAAAGCACCCTGTTCAAGTTTGCTGATGACACTAAGATGTGGGGGGAAGTGGGCACAATTGAGGGGAGCAACAGGCTACAGTTAGACCTAGATAGGTTACAAGGATGGGCGGAGGAGAACAGGATGGGGTTTAACACAGACAAGTGTAAGGTGATGCACCTGGGGAGGAACAATCGGCACCATACATACAGGCTGGGGAACTCCCCTCTTGTCAGCACGGAGGTGGAAAAGGATCTGGGAGTCATTATTGACTCCAAGATGAACATGAGTCGGCAATGTGGGGAGGCGGCTAGGAAGGCCAACTGCACCTTGTCGTGCATCCACAGATGCATCTCGAGCAGGTCCAAGGAGGTGATCCTCCCCCTCTATGCGGCACTGGTCAGGCCGCAGCTGGAGTACTGCGTCCAGTTCTGGGCGCCGCACTTTAAGAGGGATGTGGACAGCATCGAGAGGGTCCAGAGGAGGGCCACTCGTATGATCAAGGGACAGCAGGGTAGGTCCTATGAGGAAAGGTTGCGGGACCTGAACCTGTTCAGCCTTCAAAAGAGAAGGCTGAGGGGGGATCTTGTGGCCTGTTATAAACTGGTTAGGGGGGATCAGCAGGCGCTGGGGGAGTCCCTGTTCCCCCGAGCGCCGCAAGGAGTGACCAGGAACAATGGTCACAAGCTGGCGGAGGGAAGGTTTAAGTTGGACATCAGGAGGCGCTACTTCACGGTCAGGGCGGCTAGAGTCTGGAACCAGCTTCCAAGTGAGGTGGTGCAGGCTCCCACCCTGGGGGTTTTTAAGAGGAGGTTGGATGACCACCTTACTGGGGTCATTTGACCCCAGTGCTCTTCCTGCCATGGCAGGGGGTTGGACTAGATGATCTGCTCAGGTCCCTTCCGACCCTAGAAACTATGAAGTTACAGGAAGGTAGTATCCTCCTCATAAGTTTTTGTCTCATTATAATCCTAGATTGAGATTTTCAAAGCTGACCAACTCACACTGAAATCAATAATAGCTAAATCCTCATGTCAGCTTTGAAAATCTCAACCTACAATTTTGGCTTCCTCTAAAATCTCCAAATCCCCATTTCTATTTTAAATGCTGTGCCTATGGCCTATAGCCAGCAGGCAATTTTCTGTCCAAAAGCCAAAATGAATTGGACCAGCTATGTTTGAAAGATAGGCCTGAGATGTTAAGCATGTTGTGACCATTCTTCTAATGCTTCTTTTTGCAATTTTATGAAGAAAAAACAAAACTAACATCCTAACTACCACCAGATTGCCATTAGGAATTGCAACTGAAGCTTATGGAAAGATTTTTCTGAGATATAGTGAACAGGAAAAGTGTAGCTCTTTTCCTCAAAGACAGGGTACCCAAATAAATTAAATCGCTAGGGAGCACTCTTGTGATTATCATTTCACGAAAATCTGGAAAAACAAAATCATGGCCATGTTGCATACCTTTATCACTTGTCATCTTGCTCCATCACCCCCGAGAGCCAGGCACAGATGGTTCCTAACTTATTTACTTTCTGGAATACTCTGTTTTCATTTCCCAAACAAAGAAGATATACAGTATTGGACTCTCAATTCCAAATGTGATGGCACCATAGAAGTCACTCTATATTTAACGCAGAGACTTGATTTCCCCGATACTGGTCCTTGCCCTAAAATGGTTAGTAAAGTCTTTACGGCTTCAAATTTGGCATGTGTAAATTGTGGCTGGCAAGCAACTCACTACCACTGAGGTTTTCCAGACAAAGCATTTGTACAGTACAAGAAATGAGAAAAACTAATTCTCAGGATTTTTCTCCCAAAGATTACTATATAAGCAGGGACCTACCAAATACATGATTTCATGGAAATCGTATAATTGGCAGCCTCCCATGAAATAGCTGGTTTCCTGTGAAAAAGTGCAGGGAATCAGCTGCATTCAAACAGCCAGTAAAGAGCCAGCAAAAAGCTGTCTCCTAGAAGGACAGGGGGAAGGGGAAGGGAACGAAGAAGAAAAAAAAGGCAGACTGCCCTGTCTCCTGGAGCAGAGCGGTGGAGGGAGGGGGAGAGAGAGGGAGGGAAAGTTCCCATCTCACTGCCTCCAGAAGGGGAGAGGAGAGGGTGGGAAGCCGGGAAAAGCCTGCCCAAAGTCCCCTTATCTTGAAACGGGGTGGGGACCAGGAGGGGGAGATGACTGCAGGAGCAGAGCAACTCAGAGGCTGAGTCCCTGACATCTGGAACTGTTTATTTGCCACACTTACACTGTTTACTCAGTAATTATCAACCTCCACCCCTTGAAGAAGGTGATATCTACTGAATTAACAAGCCAGGCAGTTCCAGATAGGGCTTTCAATCAATGCCTGGGGGGAATGTGACTGGCAGTGCCCCTCAGCCAGAGGCATAGGGGGCCTGCTTCACTCAGTCTTCAAAATGTTGGCCCCAGCCATTATACAGCCATGAAATCGGAGGCCTGGGCTGTGTTACTGCCATGTAATTGGCCACCACGGCCTGCGAATTTGGTAGGTGATTAGTTGAACTACACCTTTAGTTTCTACCTTTTACTAGTTTGAAAGGAATACCTAACACAGGGAATTGATAGAGGAATCCCTATGTTGTAATTATGTTTGCAACGTATCCAAAATTACTTCCTTTCTTTTTGTATGATCTATCACAACCTATTCTCATGATGCTGCCAAGAGGATTTTGAAATCAATGCAACATTTTCCTTAACAAACAAAGATATGGAGGAAAATAGAAAATGAGCTAGAAACCAACACAGGTTTATATTATGCCAAACTAACCAAGCAACTTCCTTTAATAAAATCACTACTTTTCTAGACAGAGCAAATATGGTACTTCTTTCTGCACTGAAATGCTATAGAACAATGTGGACAACAGTTAAACATTTGACACAGTGTCACACTGTGAATTATGTTAAACTGGAAAAGAAGCAAATGGTACCTGAATACTGAACTGGATAAATGAGAGAGTATAAGGCCTGAAGAGGAAATATCAGTCTAAAAGGATTTTATTAGTGGCGTTATCAGGGATTAGTTTTGGGAGCAATCAGGAAAGAGCTAATGAACCACTTGGGGGTCAGGAATATAGAAGCAAAGCAAGCTAAGAACCAAGGCAGAAAATGGGATGGGAACAGGATCCAATTCTGGGCCTCAGCAGACCCACCCAAGGTTTGAGAGAGATGTATTTGACCAGACACTTCCTACCAGTCTACTGAAGCCTTTCATGATTGGTTTTGAGGAAGAGGCGTGGTCATACAATGGGCAGGGTTTCCTGAAGGTGAGGCATACATAACCCATTCATTTTATTCTGCAAACCCAGTTATGCAACTACTTGTTACCCCATTTTGAGCACGTGGTAAAGCAAATATTAGTCAGCAAGATGTGCACCATCAGCTGGTGAAAACAGCTATGTTAACAAAATAGAAACTTCATAGAATTGCAGATGCTGTGTGTGTGTGTGCAATTTGAAATGCAAATGTTGTGTTACAGGTTACTTTAAAGCAACAAAGTCATTTAAAATGGGAGCATTCACCCATTAAAGGGTGTTAACCTGTGCCAAGTACCCTCTGAATGTTTTAAATTTATGCCACTTCAGTTGTGAGTTATCTATGATCCATTTTACCCAAGTCGTTCTAGGGTATTGTAAGTCTGCTTTGGGAAAATAAAACACTATTTTCATTCCTCCAGTATCTCAGGATGCACAGTTCCCAACCCTTCACACTCCCTTGCTCCTGAACTCCACTGCCCAGGGAGGTAATGTTGGCCCCAAGCCACCCTCCTGCCCCCAAGGGAGTGCAACTGCAGAACACCCGGCCTACACTGAACATCAGATGCAGCTTAGCAGTTGCTGCTTGTTTTAGAAGCTCCATTCAAACAGCACCAGCAATTCTACTACCTACTTCTGTGAAAAGAATGAGCCAGAGAACAGAAACCATTCTCAGCTGGGTCTCACCTCTTGCCCTGGTGTGGTATGTATGCCACGAGCCCACTGGATTTCAGCTCTGCCCCAGCACAAGTAATAACCCAACGTTTCTCCTCCTGACCCAATCCCAAATCAGTGAAACACATGCAAGATTTTTGATTCCTTTTATTGTTCTTTTTTTCCATTCCTTTCTCTTTACTTTTCCCCCCTGCCCATTCACTTCAAGCAGTTTTTCTCCCAAGACTTTTCCCCTTCCACCCATGAGTCTGGCTGGCTGTGGAGTGAGAGGAACCAGAGTCTCCATGGTGGTTTCCCCACCTCTGAGTGTGCCACCTTCCACTCTCAACTCCAACCCCAGGGGAAGGATAGTCCTGGTTCCTGTACATGCCCCTGCTTGCTAGGCCTTCTACTGGCAAGTCACAGTTGTGCAGGTTTTAAGCCCTAATCTATGACTGCTCCGAAATGCTTCTAATTTTATGACAAGCAGAACATCCCATAGCTATAAAATGTTTTAAAGGTTACCTGAAACAGCACCCTAAGAAATATGGGTTTAAAGAAAATATTAATTATTAGGAACTGGTTATGGTAGTCTCATATCTCAGCTAATTTTATTTTTTTTAAAAGACTTAAAGCAAATGGTAGCACAATGTGTTGTTTTATAAGGCAAACAATTTTACTCTCTGCCAATGCTGCAGGCAAGTATACTGAACACAAAAAAGGTGTGGAATTGGCAATGCACTCTGAAAACATCAAATGTCATGGAATGTGTCAGAAGCTTGAAAATTACCAAGATATTACCAACTCGTTACACACTTCAGGAGTAAAATGTTCATTTTAAGGAGGGAAAAAAGGATGCTTTGTTAAATCTGCATACAGTAAAACCCCTTCCTAGCTCTTTCCTAGACAGTACAGAATGAAATGGTAATTTTATGTAATTTGATCACATAAATTGTAGAATATGTAGACGTGGTTTAAAAAAAGCCCATCTACCTTGTAATCTGTGAATGTGATATTGTAGTCAAATTTATCCACAGTTTTTAATCACAGAGTTGAATTTTTCTTTTAATAGAAAAAAATTGTAAGTGAATACTAAAATAAAAAATAAACTTTAGAATAATTTAAAAATAAATCCTTTGGTTGGGTGTAGCTCAATAAGAAGCTGCAAGATTTTCTTTTTTAAAATCCAAAGGTCAAATTCTACATTCAAATGTGCACTGACAATACCTATGAAATCTCTTCTGAGCACTTGCTTTTGCAGCAACAGCAGCATTTGCTCAGAGCAGAGGTAAACAGAAAACAAGAACCAGGGTTTCCCTCGTTTTGTGGTGGCATCCTGCTTCAAATGAGTTCTGGTGCCTGGGATATGCTATAAGATAGCATACACTAGCACCGTTTGGGGTAGAACACAAGGATGGATTTCTTGCCGATTAAACCATTCATCTTCTGGTGGAACTAAATCATGAGGAACATGCTTCAGCCACTTGCATGTACCTGACTTAGGCACGTAGCTCACATACATATTTTAGCATTCTATTTGATATTATAAAAATCATGATCTATATCTCATTATAATAATTACTTAATATACGATGATTTTCATTAGCTATTATTCCTGATACTAGATCTATCCCTACCTTCCTCAAAAACTTTTATGAAACTTTGCCCCAAACTTTATCACTAATTTACTAATATTAAAACTGGGGAGTTGCATCAATGTTGTTTTGTTTTTTTCCTTATGCCACTCAGGCTAAAAGCTAACCACTGCTCCCAAAAGAAGAGTTCTAACAAGTGCTAAATAACTTTCATTGAAACTATGAACTGTGAAACACCTTTCTCCCAAAAGGTTTGCAATTTGGTATTATTTTCAGCAAAGAATAGGCAAATATTTCTAAAAATGAAACATCCCCACATACAAAAGGTAAAAATGATAAATGACAATGCAGTTTGCTAATCATTAAACTGCTTGCGGTTTTACGTATGTCAATTAAAACGGAGAGTTATTTCCCATTATTTAGACTTCTTACATGAATCCGACAAGCATTAAGATCAGGGATTACATTTTGATGTTTTTGTGATACATTACCATATATCTGCGGTATTTATAGCAACTGACACTATATTTAGCTGTTCAAAATGCAGCCTAATTTTTCTATGTTAAGCTTTTTGGTTTCTCTTTATACAGAAATCTCTCTCTTTTATATGTTGGTGTTTTATTAAAACACAATTCAATTGTTGATTATGGAAGCCTATTTAGGAGGTGGGGGAGGTTGGAGAACTAAAAATAGCCTGGTCAGGATGGGGGGAGGGGAGGTAAGGAAGTGCAGCCCCAGGACTTGGGTGAGCAACTGGACTTTCCCATCCACAAGGCTACATTCTGAATGCGTGCACACATTTGGTAGGTCAGGCTATTCTTTTCCTGAGTGAATTTAGTTCACCTTTTCAGGTGAATTAAGTAGGATCAAGCCAGCCATTTTTTGCCTGATCTAACTTCCCTAATGTCTGTACAGATCAGGACTTAGATTGACATAATCCTAGTTAGGTTGATCTAAGTGTAACGTCTGTACACACCCCCAGGGAGCAAGAGCAGGCAAGAGCCCTCTGAGAAATCACCAAGCATTATATTTAATAGTGTTTGTGAAATATGGCTCTTAGATTGTAGATTCCTAGAAATACTGATTGGACCTTTGGTCTAACATGGGTTATAAAGCATGCCAATTGTGTTGTGTCACAAATTATCATTATGATAGTATGATACCAGGGGTAAAAAGATTAATCATAAAACAGGGCACTAACAATAGTAATATACTGCACACTTTATCTTAAAATGTTACATTATATTGCTTAAAATACTTTTTTGTAGACTTTGCCATGTCCTTTACATAACTCTTACGCCTTTTCAGGATGATTATAAAATGATTTTATTTCAGTAACTTAAAACATCTCATGGGCAACTTCTATCCTTCTCAGGAGACAGCGGACTGTGAAATAATGCCCTGAAAAGCATGTACAGCAACTAATAAAGGAGAACATGCAAACAAAGGGAACAAGGAAATATCAAAATACAAATGGCCTATGTTCAAGACACACCAACCTACTTTTTCAGGGTATTAAAAAGCAACGCTGCCATCAGTTTTACTTCAGTTTCATTTGTCTACTATTAAATGTACCCAACAAATACCCACCCACTGATCAGTCACTACAGCAACATCTTATGGTTGAATGATGTTGCAAGCACTCGACACCTCAGCAGGGAAGCAAGCTTTCAGAAGAATAGGAAAGAGTGGGAAAATGTAAAAAACAGTGGCATTTAAGACAGACATGAAGTTTTGTACGATAAACACCAGGCAAATTTGGAAACACTTGGGATGCAATCCTAAATCACATACACATTAGCATCTAAGGTGTAGACATAAGTGACAATTTTCATGTGATCTGGCCATAGAAAGCAGTTTATGGCTGTGACCAAATACAAGTGCACGGCTGCAAACAGCTTAAAAATGGATTGGGAGAAACTCTGGCCCCTCATTGCATGAGGTATTAGATAAAGATGTTACAAAACATAAAGTCTTTTGTAACAGCCTGTCACTGTTTTCAGAATGGGGGTGGGGAAAGGAATGGAGAGAGTTGAGTCTGGGGATTTTTCAACACCCCCCACCGCAGAGGGTGGGGCAGGTGCACTGCAGCCCCCTGAGGTAGTGACGGGGGCTCCAATTTACTCACCCTACCCTTCAGCACCAGGTGGGGAGCCCCAAAACAAGCTCTCTCCACTGCCTTTCCCCCTCCCATTCTGAAAACAGTGAGCAATGGCAGAGAGCCCTGGCCATTGCTATGGGAACCCAGCTGCAGGCTCCCAGCCAGCAGCTAGATTCCCCTCCCCTGGAACCAACAGTAAACTTCTGTTTGGTCTGGGGTAAGGTTGTAACTCAGAATGCTTTGCAAAAAATATTTTGAGTTACAGCTGGGAGCTGCACTTTGTCTGTTCCCAAAGTTAAAGCTTTTATAATTGACCGTAAGTGTACTAAAATTCACTACAGACTATATTAGGGGCTTTATTTAATGATAATGAAAGACTAAAGGAAAACTGGAAGTATATTAATTTCCAATGCTCTGGCATATACCCTGTAGTAAAACACACAAATTGAACTTAAATGGCTAAAATCATATATTTGTGACATAGTGAATCATTTAATGTGTATGCAATTGTCATTCTCCTCTAACAAGATTAATTTAAGGAGTAATTTTAAAGTTCCCAAATACTAAGCAAGGAAAATACCATAAATGTTGAGATCTTGCAGTAAAGATAAGCATGGACAGCTACAAATGCTTTCTAGTTCCTTCCTTTTTCTTAAAAACTGAGCAGAAATTCAGGTCACAAAACAAAATAAAAATAATATGCATGGGTATTTGCTCTGATCAAGCTACTGAAATGGTAACAAATAAAGCATGAGAGAAACATTGTGCACTTCTGACAGCATATACTGCCTTTGTTTTGGCAGAAGGCAAATTTCTATTAACCCTCAGACTTTTTTGTTATTTTGTTTCAAAATACAGATCTCTCTTTCACAACTTCAAACTAATGAAAAAATACAGAATTTACAATCTCTCGGATGACTTTCTAACAAGTAATGAAATTCAGATGAACTGTATAATGATCCCTCATTTTCTTTATGAAACCTATCAGTTCAGCTCTGTGCCTTGAGGATAGATGCTAAACAGTTGCACTAGTGAGTTATTAAATCAGTTTTCTTGGGGACAGGAAAGGTTGTTTGTAAGGCCTCTTGACCTAGACCCAACATACAAACACAGAAACTCTATCAACATCCTGAATAAAAATTGAAATAAAAAGAAGGAAATATGCTGTAAAGTGGCAGAAGGGTGAATCAATATACTATTTTCTTCTTTTTTCCTGGTATTTATATTCATATTTATTTTCTGGACATCGCTTAAAAAAATGTTCAACATTCATATAAGATTTCAATCACAATGTCTCATTTATAATTCATTTAAACCAATTTTTTAATAAAGTTTGGGGGAAGTAACAACTGCGGTGTACATCTGTACTGGACAGCAGTCTTTTAGCAATCTATAAATATTTATAGAATATAATAGCCATCTTCTTACATTATGCAGCAATTAACAGTGATATTTAAGCCTCTCTAATTATTTTTAACAAGCTACTAGTATGTAAATAGATACTAAGCATCAGATCAAAATCTTCACTGAAACCAAATGTTAATACGTCTAACAGACTGACAACTTTTGATATACTTCTTTAGTGCACAAACACGTATGTGCAAATACATAAAAGATAGCTACAATGCTCTGATTTTCATACACAAACAACTATTTTCATTCATAAAATGTACACTCAAAAATTTAGAACTTGCTTTGAAAATCTGGCTATAAGACTGCACATGGGAACCTTCTTTAAAGTATTAGAATGAATCTAAGGCCTTGATTTTTAACCGACTTCTCAGAAATAGTTTTGATTTAAACCCAGACTACATCCCCAGTTTTTTAAAGCTAAGCAGGCTTTAAAAGAACACAGTCTTCTGTATTCTGGTTATTTATCAATTTCTACCAAATGTCTGATGATTTGGAAAGTATGCTTTCTCCATTTTTTTTTAAAGACCATAGGTAACATTGATAACTGAAATTCAATAAAACAACACGGTGCAATATCCAATAAACCTACCATCCAGTTTTAAAATAACTACATTGTTAAAAGGGGAGATAGAGGGCTACAGGTATACTACTCTTCTAAGATTACTATTTTGAGTATCAAGAATAATTGAAGCTTTTAAAGACTCTTATTATCCAATACTTCATTTCAGCTAGTCCACACCATCTACACTTATCTCTCTCTTTTCATCTCTGTGTGTGACATTCTGTTGATGTATAACTTAATGTGAAGAGTATAATTTTATCCTTATGGTTCAGTATTGCTTTCACCTATGAAACTGTGCCAAATTCGTTCATCAGAATGAAATGCAGCACAATTATTATTTACATTTGTTGTAATGGGCCTTCAAATTCCTTATGGCAAAGAAAAGTAGCCAGCCCAAGGGAATCAAAGGCAGCTTTTCCATTTTAAAATTGTTTTCACAATCATCTAGCAGCTGCCTTATCGTTTTGCTGTACTTAAATTCCATTTCTTCTAATCACTCACTCTCTTCACAAACGGTATTATTCAATTACATGGCTCCACTGCACACTAGAGGTCAGCCATTAATGGCAAAGATGTATTGTGATGTGCTTTTATTATTTCTAACTAGTGAGAGAGATAATGCATTGTATTATAGAGCTTCAGTCACCATCAACCTTCTCATTCATTTGTGAAAACAGATTGGCAATTTAATCTAGCAGCAAACAGATGAAAAAAATATATTTTGATGAATAGTAATTACAGAAACTTGATTTCAATATTAGCATATACTAAACAAAAATAATAAAAATCACACAATTCTTATACAATACTTTAAAGTAACTTTTATACAAGGTCCAATTTGATATCTGAAATAAATAGGAATTACTTTTTTCCCCTATCCTGCAGAAGCCATAATTTCTTCTCGTGTTCAAAACTTAGTTAGAAAATTGCAGAAGAAAACATTAATGAATGCACAAGTCCATTCCCACTAATAATTTTTGTGAAAAAATACATGCAATTCTAAATAAAATGCTAATATTAATGTTAAATATATATTCAATATATTGAACAAGAAAAAAATAAATTAGTATAAAAATAACTA
>NW_017729024.1:116705266-116708850 GCF_001723915.1 Gavialis gangeticus | reverse complement strand
TTCTACAATACTTTAAAGTAACTTTTATACAAGGTCCAATTTGATATCTGAAATAAATAGGAATTACTTTTTTCCCCTATCCTGCAGAAGCCATAATTTCTTCTCGTGTTCAAAACTTAGTTAGAAAATTGCAGAAGAAAACATTAATGAATGCACAAGTCCATTCCCACTAATAATTTTTGTGAAAAAATACATGCAATTCTAAATAAAATGCTAATATTAATGTTAAATATATATTCAATATATTGAACAAGAAAAAAATAAATTAGTATAAAAATAACTATAGTAGCAGCATAGTTACAATTTTAAACCAGAATTTTCCATACTTATGATCCACTTATATCATAAAACTTCTTAAGAGCTTCAAATTAGGAGCAAAGTTGCCAGTTTACCAATAGCCATGTAAATCAGCAAAACATTAACGTGAGTGTTTCAATAAGGAGTTAGCTAAGAAACGGAGGGATCATTTCTGAGTCACTCAATATACAAGATGGACACTAAGCATTCAACAAGAGTACCCCACATATTGATAGGTAAAATTCTAGGCTGTTATCACCACATTAGGCTATTAATCATTCTGCGCTCAAATCCCTTAACTGAAACACACATCCACAAAAGAGTACCTACACAAAACTACGCACAAAGAAAATTAATTGTCACCAACAAAAAAACCAGTACTGTTCTTATAATGAACTCCCAGTTACATGGTTCATTGTCCAATGTTAATTAGGCACAGTGAACTTGCTATTGTTTCTCTATTTCACTGAAGCGACTCTCATAAGCGGTGGTTTCTCTTAAAGTACATCCACGAGTTAGCTTAATCCCCATGCTGCTGTTCATGCTGGAGAGCTACAGTGCCGTGCCATGACTTCATGCTTCTTGACAGCACAAATACCGCAAATGAAGAGTTGCATGAAGAACTAAAATGGCAGGTCTTATGGGATCAAGCGGGAAAGCACTAAGCTTTACTGTTTGTTAGCAAGGGATCAGCTCCAATCAATTAATGATTTAATTACCTAGACTAATTAAGATAATGAACAACAGCAAGCCTACAATCAATTACATTTATCTAAACTTTCTATTTTTAGGATAGGACCATGAGGACTACATATCTTTTATGGGTTGTTAGAGCAAAGTGTGAAGGCTGTAACAACACAGTCTTGGTGGAAAAAAACTCAACAACAACGCAATCTTACATTTATTTTAAATGTAAATATGCACTGAGGGAATGCTCAAAGCTAGCATCAATTACAACTGGAAGCTTGAATGCCATGAGACTGTTTAAAACACAAGTAAAATAGGCATAAAACCAAAAATCAACATTTTCCCCCCCCCTTCCTCTTATGAAAGTAAGGAAAAGAATTTTAAAGCGGGGAAACATTATATCATGTCAAACAGAAAACCCTTCATTTACAGGGAAGAAAAAATAAGCATAAAACCACTGCAGAAGCATATTCTTTTTTGTGAAGGTCCCTCGTCTTGACAAAAGAAATTAGGGGTTGGTTTCTTTTCATCTTACAAATGAGAGTTCACCCTTTTCCCCACTTTTTTCAGTGAAAGCATCAAATGATCAGGGAGGGGGGGAAATAATGTCAATCTCAGTGTGTAATGCCAAATTCCCCCAAAAATGTTAGTTACTTGTGGAAATGTTCTATTTGTATTAAAACAGTTAACAAGTGTCCAAAGTTGGGAGGGGAGAGAAGGCAAGATGTGTATTTGGTTGGGAAGAGAAGCAAGACTGACTGTGAAAGCTTTTCCCTACAGTGCTGATTCTAAAGCTCTGGTGACTTTCTGCACCTTGGACCAAGTTAGTTCGATGAAATTTTCAGTCTTAGAGCCTTGTTACACAATAATTTGGGGCGGCTCCTAGAGCTCTTACCCCCGGAACTATTCACACCTGAAACTAGTTTTAAGCACTCATCAGACAGGTCAAAGTTACACCACTCCAGGGCAGGATTATCTCCAATCTGTGTCACCCACTCTAGGCTACATCTTAGTGCTAACACGCCACCCACCCCTGCCCCCTTGCTAGCCCAGACTGGGCCCTCCCAAGCATCCTAGATCCCTGCTCACTATCTCCCTGAAATGCCTTGTGGCTACTAGCACTGTATGTCCTGGGGGAGCAGTCAGGGCAGGGTCAACCTTCCTGCCTTGCCACCACTGTCGCTGCTGCTCTCTGGGCCATGGTCAGTCAGGAGAAGAGCAGCAGCCTAGCAGCGATGGCAGCAGGGACTTGGCAAGCAAGTTAACACTTTCCTGCCTGCTCTCCCAGGACAGACAGTATAGGCAACCTCAGACAGGTTGTAGGGATTCAGGGGGAGACCCCAAGGGGTGGAGAAGTGCCCTGGGGATAGGAGGAGGAGATTGGGACTCCCAGGAGGGCAGGGGAAAAGCCTGGAATGGAGGGAGGGAATTCTTAACTTTTGTTCCTTCAGACCCCTACTGACCTGAACATGTTAGTGCTCGCAGCTCAAGCTACCACTAACACTGATCAACATTTTTGCAGCTAAAAGTGTAAGGTAAGAAAAGGCCCTTATTTCCATAGAGACTCTCTTTTTCCCCTGCTTTGTTTCTATTATCTGATGCACAGCTTCTGACACTGCAATAAATTTTTTTTGACACACTTAAGCAGAATAGCTATGGTTCTGGTATTGAAAAAGTGGAATTTAAATTCTGGATTTAAAATCTCTTGAAAAGACTACAGAAAATGAATACTAGGTAGAAGTTATTTTATTAAAACCTTAAATTTTAGAATAATAAGTCTTCTTAGGGCCTCTGAGGGTGAACTTTAGAAAGGAGATGAAATCTCTTAAAGGAACACGATCAATTATTTTCCCCTCCCTCCCAACATAGACAGACAGACAGATAGTTTTCTGTTAATTTTCTTTAATAAAACTAAGTTTTACAACTGGCAATGGACACAGCTAAAGCCAGTTCACAGGACTGGAATTCAAACTATTCTGCAAGATTGTAATCTTACAGAAGTCAGTCTTAATGAAGGAGTAGAAAGAATTTTTAATGAACTATTACTGTTTAAGAAGCAGTTCATTGAAAGAAAATTTTAGTTATCCTTTCAAAGTGCTCAACTTTTCTAGGTACCAAAAAGATTTTACTACATCTTTTATTACTGTAAGGGGAAGGGTATTGACTTCCTTTGAAGAATCGCATTTCTTACCCTGAATTCTTCTTACAGTTATCCAGCTAATCAGTCAGAAAGAGGAGGAGGAGAAAAAGGAAGAGTAATCTCTTCACTTGGGGTCCTAGTGCCTGAAGTACTTTGCTGCTTTGATGCTATTTTCTAAAATAATGGGGAGCATGCCATTGCAATTAACCAATGAAATCATCCTGTATTGATTACTGTATAGGATAAATGGCTGGTGTTTTAGCTCTGGGACGGTAGCATAGAGTACTACACAAACAGTCTGTTGGAAACCTACTGGCAACAGAATGAAGCTTGTTGCTTCTCCTATCTGATAAATGACTGTGTAAGGTACTAGCAAAGTACATGTATTATGAATATACAAGTCTTGGGTTCAAACTTGTTTGACGACCCAGAAGAAAAAAAAAAAAAAAAAAAAAAAAAA
>NW_017729024.1:116698650-116700266 GCF_001723915.1 Gavialis gangeticus | reverse complement strand
AAATCAGTACATGACTGTGTAATTAAACTGTTCAAAAATGCATACCCATAGAGGAAAGAGATAGTGGAATGTTCTTGTGGTTAGAGAAGTGATTATCTGCAAGATAATAAAAGCCACAGATTGAGCCATTCAGTATAAAATGAGATTTAGCTCTGTCATATTAGAGATCTGGCTCTTATTTCCAGAGCTCTCCTAATTACCTTATCTGGAAAATGGGAGTTGGAGAGTGCCATATAACAACTGTCTGCCTCCTGGGGTCAGATATGAAGCACTGATCAGTAGAAATAGCCATGAACAACACAGATGAACGAAATACCAAAGAACTAAAAAACTAAGACCAATTCCCATGGTCTTCTGGTTCCTAGCCTAGTGTTCTTTTCTCTAAGCTACAGAGTATTTGATAGGAAACAACAAGTCTCTGAAAGGCTTTCGCCAAAGATATGCAGGCAGGCATGACAGAGATACGAGACACAAACACTTGGCTGGTCTGCTTAGCTACTACAAAAAGGTACAGTTTCTTATAATGGCATTTATGGTGCAGCTACTGAAGCCAAATGCAGTTATCAGAGGGGAACCCATAGGGAACAAAATATTCCCACAGAGACTTGTCCTCAATTTGCAGAGCATGAAGAAAAGGAGAATTTTCTGGATACCAAAACACGTTAATGAGTTAGGACATTTGGTTAGAAAACAGCAGTGGGGGCCAAACTTTTTTGGCAGACATGCCACAAATGAGCTCCACATGCTCCCTGAGTGCCACTCTGATCCCTTTCTCCTGCCTGATCAGCTGCTCTACTTTCTGTTCCATGCTCTATGTTCCCTGACTAATCTGCTGCTTTGCTACTTGCTTCCTGTGCTGTACTCCCTCCCCCATCTACAACTCTGTTTTCTGCCCCTCTGCTACTTGTCCTCTCCCCAGTCTGCCACATGCCATATGCAAAGGCTATGTCAGTGCCACTTGTCATGCACATGCCACAGGCTGACCACCCCTAGAATAGGTCTGGATATTTAAGAAGAAACAGAACTGGTTAGAAGGGTTAGAATGATCTAAGATGTTTACATATTTTATAATATATAAATCTGTGCATGTGCACACACCCCACATGCACAAAAAAGAAAAAAATGCCTAAGCGATCAGGCAATGAATGCAGCTAGAAATTTCTTTTTTTTAAAAAATGTGAACCAAGAACTCCACCAGTCAATAGGCAATTGTATTATGTTCACTAGACCGAAACAAACCATTCTGAAACTCCTCATTCATCTATAATTTCCTACCTATGTACTACAATTCCTTAAAAAATGGCCAGAAGCAGTAGGGCGCTGCAAAACAAATGGACTCTGAAGTTTCCAGACCTGACCTTTTTTTTCCCTTTAAGCTGTGATAAAATAAATAAAATATTACAATGTACCTACTCTATCAAATGTCCAAACTTCAAAACTGGCTCCAAATTTTGTATAAAAATTCTCTTTTGGACTCCCCTTACTTATCCTTTTGGCTTTTGGAAAAGACAAGGCAGTTTATAATGGAAATGTTGAATGTAGTTGAAAATTTAAGAACTGAAAATATAGAGGGGAGGGGGGTTCTTTGGGAGGGGGGCTTTTTTTTTTTTTTTTTT
>NW_017729024.1:116691194-116698571 GCF_001723915.1 Gavialis gangeticus | reverse complement strand
AATCTGTGGATTTTTTTTTTTTTTTTTTAATACTTTTTGATATTTAGAATACATCTGAAACACTCAAAAGATCATATTGATGTAAACTTTTTAACCATCACTTAATTGTCTAAAATTTGGAACCTAAAACTTAGCCTATATCTTAATTTAAATCAACCATGAAATTTCACAGGTATTCAACTTACTTTATGAATTCTGCAAATGAGATGTTGCATTGAAAAAAAAAAATCCATCAAACACTGAGTTACTTTGTAAGAGCGGAAAAAAAATCTTTCAGTCTTCAAAAAGACTTCCTGCCTAGGGAAAATCCCACACAATTTTTTCATGAGAAGTTAAAAGCTAACTTTAACAAAGCAGTGTCATTCAAAGCCTTACAGCAAAGAGTCTTTCAGCACTTCCATATCAAAAATAATATTTTTAGAATTCTGTAATTCATGGGTAAAAATTAATATTCAAAGGTAAGTTACATACAAAAGTTCATTCCAGGATATGGACATGTTTAAGTTCAAAAATACAGGGGGGGATGGGAAGGAGGGAAGAGACAAAATCTACAAAAGGAAAATCACACTACATGCCTAGTTTTTGGTTTCTATAACTTAAAATGAAGCAATTTATAAAACATATAATATGTTAACATCACAGCATGAACCAGGTTATTTGAATTGTCAAAGTAAATTATTAATGTAACTTTTCAGATTTAACTGAAGTCAGAGATGACCCAAACAGGGTGTAGGGCCCAGGGCAAATCAGCCTGTGCAGGGCCCCACCCCCAGACGCAAGAAAGCCAGCAGTGGATTCGGAGGCCAGGGCCAGGACTGGGAGGAGGGAGGGTGCCAAGCAGCAAGACATGAAGCCGGTGGCAGCACGGAGTAGCCGTGCTGCTCCGCATGGCTCTGCAGGCCCCATAAAGTGCAGGGCCCAGGGCGGTCACCCTGATTCACCTCTCCCCTCCCCCCCCCAAGGGACAGCCCTGACTATAGTTCTGACAGCGAAATAAAAATGTTTTGCTCTCAGTGTGCACCAATCACAATGTTGTGATATATACATTTAACAATTTCATAAATTAGTCTATTGTCACTGTAGTAATCTCTGCTTTAGTATAATGGACATGAACCTTAGTTCATAGATGTTTAAAATCAACATAATATGGGATTAACAGTCAATTGGTATTTGATATAAAATTATTGCTATACTAAATTGCACATATTTTTCAAGCAGTCAATATATGATATCAGGTAGTGATATACAATATCAATATATGATCTCAGGCTAGCTATCAGGAGGCACTACTTCACAGGTCAGGACAGCTAGGATCTGGAACCAACTTCCAAGGGAAGTGGTGCTCCCTCCTACCCTGGGGGTCTTCAAAAGAAGGTTAGATAGATACCTTGCCGGGGTCGTTTGACCCCAGAGCTCTTTCGTGCCCATGGCAGGGAGTCAGACTTGATGATCTGCTCAGGTGCCTTCCCACCTATCAACTATGAAACAATGCTAAGTGTCTATTGTTTAAAGCAATTATTGAGGATTGTCCAAGATATAAATACCTTTCTATTACATACACTTTTTAAAAGATCAATAGATTTGTATTTTTAACAAATTAATGCTTAAGTAGCACACTTTTCAATACTTTTTACTTAGTCTAAACTAATTCATTATGAAACACTTACTTTAGCGGATGCTTAAAAACATATCCTTCATATTATTGTAAAAATGTCCTTTTTGCATTTAATCTGAAAAAAATAATCTTGGGATAATAAATATGAAGTCAGCTCTTCCCAAGAGACTCAAAAATATCTTCTAGCTGAAATTACACCTACAATTTTTTACTGTTTCTATAATATGCATCTTTAAATAATAATGTTAATAACTTTCACTGAATCATAGATATTTGAAGAGTACAAATCCTATTTGCCTCTATCATGTAAGTATATCCTCTGAAGAAAATTGGACTATTTGTGTCAGGAAGATGAATAGGATTTGGCCAAGGTATTCTAGTCCATTCTTCTGTTAATACATTTGATGAAATCCAGGTCTCAGTGAAGTCAAAGGGAGTTTTGCCACTGACTTCAGTGAGATCAGTATTTGACTCATAATCTCTACACTATATTCTCCAATACTTTGCCTACCCTAATTTAAAAAGGACAAAAGAGCTGCCATCACTTCCTTTGGAAGACACTTTTATAATCTAAGAAGCCTCATGTTAAAAATATGCTTTTATGACTTTATAAATACAAATCAGAGCTCACAAATGCTATGAGATTGATTCTCTTACCAACACTGTGCAAGTGAGAAGTAATAAAATAGCATGTTTCCATGGTATGGCTCCAATTTAGCAAGTTCCCATGAGCAGCATTTCTCAACCCATGGGTTGCAACCCAAAAGTAGGTTAAAAGAATTTATGAAAAGGTTGCAAACAAACTTTAAAAAAGGATTCTCTTTTAAAGGAGAAAACTGTGGCTTTTCCCTTGCAGGCTGGCAGAGTGCCAGCCTGTGAGGGGCTGCTTGGGATCTCCTCTCTCCCCCCACCACATACCTGACCCCATACACTGGGGGGCTGGGGCCAGGAGGCAGTGGGTCAGAAATGAAGGGCACTGGGTTGGGACTGGCCATTAATGTTTACAAATGGGTCCTGGTACAAAAATAGTGGACAACCACTGCCCTAAAGCATACACTGAGCTTCAAGCATGTGCATAGTTCTAACTGTAGTCAACAGTGCTATTTGTGTGTTTCCTGTTATCCATCTGAACAAATTACTTTGGGTGCAAACAAGTGCTTGTCACGTCTGGTTTATATTTAGGCAGTTTACGCTAAGCTACCTAAACCTAGTCGAGGAGTGGGGCATACACATATTCACCATTGCTGGGAGTGGTGGTAAGTGGTGGGAGCTGGAGGTAAGAAATTCAGGGGGCTGGCAGATCTGTGGGAGGAGGAATTGCCTAGTCAGGAGAGGGGGTCAAAGTACCAAAAATAGCTTAGTCAGAGTCATGGTGGGGAGTTGGTAGAGGGGAGAGGGAAAGAGCATACCCCTATGTCTGGGACAAGCAGCTGGGCTTTTCCAGTGCTGAGGTTGTACTGCTAATGTGTGCAAGCATCTGCTAGATTAAGTTAACCCTTTCTCAATCGTAGTGAGGTGCACTAACTTAGATTGGGCACACTTCTTTTTTTTTTTGCCAAATTAAACCCTCCAAATGCCTTCATGAGTGGGAATTTAGATTGACCTAACCCTGCTTGAACTGAAGGAGGACCAGAAGAACGCTGCAGTCTAGTATTTGATGGGTAACCTGAAGAAAAATGTCTTCCATTTGAAAGCTTGTCTAACTTTATCACAGCTCTGAAGTTGCTGCTGTGAAATATATCACCTTGCACAATTCCTCAATTATCACAGCTATGACATCACTAACATGACCACTTTAATAATAAACATTTTAAGTGCCAATTTATGAAAGTGACGCTATTCAGGAAAGCTGCATCAATACATTTGATACATTCTTCAATTTAAGCATGTTTTAAAATCAAAACAGAATAAAGTGAAGGACGCGTTTAAATACTTTTCGGAAGCATTTAAGCCTTGGGCATAGGCGCACAGACAAGAAGTAAAAGAGGGCAGGGATTTACCAGGAATTTTCTGCACTAACTGCCCATGTATACGCTTTCTCCTATGATAAATGGAATCTCATCTGGAGTAACTTAATTCGGTTTCATTGAGGGGTAAACTGCTATAAATTAGTTTTAATTAACCATAGTCATTCACCACAGAGCAGCAGATGCATGGTAAAATCTCACCCCATTCTTCACATCCACCACATATTAAACTGTAGCTTTACACCATTACAGTTTCTGAAAAATGTAACAGGTCCGCTATTGTTAAAATGAGTAGTGGTTTTCCTGAAGTAGTTTCAGGTATCACAGTGTTGACAAAGGTTACCAGGAATCTTTATGGTGCTGCCTCTCCCCACCACAACTGCTGCAGAAGAAAGTCTCTAATTCACACACTAATGTCTGCTACAGTAAAATATAACTCTGAAGTGATATATTAATGATGGAAACATAGGAATTGCCATGACATATTTGACTAGTAATCAGTCAAGTCCAGTATGTCCTAAGTTAATGGCCAGTAACAAATGCTTCAGCAGAAGGTGCAAGAAACCCTTATTCAACAATTTTGGAACAAACTGCCCATGCTGAAGGTTATTCCTACTTGCTGTTAATAGATGGATTACACTCTGAGAAAGAGAGCAAGTTGTGCCCTTTCCAAGAAATACACATCCTTCAAAATGATACTAAATGGATTAATATTTATAATGATTATAAGCATGCACAGTGGAAGGTAATGTGAGCAAACCTTTAACTTGGTAATGTGAACTAATTATCATTCTGAGTTTTGTAATAGATAAGAACTACCCTTCTGGACATATCACAGCTGGATACTGCTTTGACAAAAACAACTTGGGGTAATCACAAATAAGTTTCAACAGAAGCAGCCCTTTTGGATGGCCAGGTCCTCCTAGGTCAGTAACTTGCTTGTGAGTCAAAAGCAAGATTCTGCCTGATGTCCTGGCAGACCGCTGCAAATCCAGGCATTTTGGTGCTTCTGCCAGACAGGCTGCTGTGAAACCAGAAACCCTAGTGCAGCTAGCCATACCAGGGTTTCCAGATTTCTTGCTATAAAGCGAAGTTTCAGATTCTAACCACAGCTCAGTTTTTGGCTCCACAACAAGGAGCTCAGATCTGACACCTTCAGCTTGAACCTTGGGTCCTAGAAACCTCAATCTACTGGCCGCAGGTTCAACAGCCTGACAGTCCTGGTAGTTTTAGCTAGTTTCTCTGGATTGGAAGAAGGAGCTCTGGAGGCCTTAAGAACACTGACCAAAGCTTTAGGGTCTGCTCTAGAAAATCTCAGGAAAACTGGTATTTTTGCCAGTTTCACAATGGTTAAGAGCAACATTAAAACTGGCACAACTTTCAACTTCACTCAGCAGATGCCAGGCCTCCCAAGCCCGTAACATCAAAGGACAACACTGGGAGGCACCACACAAAAGCATATTATGTTACTCCAACTCAACGCCCTAAGAAAGGTGTGTGGCAGGTCCTTGGGGGCATACTGCATTTTGAAAACTGTTTCTGAAACTTTTTCTCCTGTGTAAATTTCCAGATTGTGAGAAGTTTGGAAAATGCTGGTTTTCTTCCAAACAGGACCCAAACAATACATTAAAAAAAAGAAAACCCATGGCCACAAACTGGAAAATTCTGCATTTTGGTCTGCTCAGATTTAAGTTTCTAGAACATAGCAGTTTACTTGGTGTACTTTAGTAATTATGTCCTCCCTAGGAATCTTCTCAGGTTGGCTAAACTATACAGGCATCAATTCAAATTTACCTTGAAAGTCATGATAAAATAAGGCTGAAACAACCACTTGAATTCTCTGTAGTTTCTGTGCCTGAGTCACTGCCTTTAGAATGATCAGCGTAACATTTTCATTTCCCACAATTTTCCTGTCTCAAACTTCATATGCATTCTGAGACCTTCACTTTGCAGAGCAACGTGAAAGCATCTAGAATGGTTTTGTATAATAGGCTGTTCCACTTCTGTCTGCAAAGAAAACTTTTTGAAAACTGATAATATGAGTGATTTACTCAATGTATTTTAATGTCAGATTTAACAACTGCAATATAAAATTACTGTCACAATACTATATAGCAATTTTCATAAAATCAACTGAAAAAATTTCCTAGGGTTGAATTGTAAAGAGCATCTAAAAAAAACCTCTTAAAAATAAGTATAAAAGGACAACTGAAAGCTGTTTTTTTTTTGTCAAAAAAGCAGACAACAGTCCATATTTAAACTTATTTCCAACACTTCACTTTTGTCTTCAATGTGCAGTGAAATAGCAATGTAAACAAAGCACTACATTTCAGATACAGCAGATGATTCAAACCAAAGAGAGGAAGATGGATGATCTTTTAAAAAAATATGACCTGTTAAAACAGTAACGTTTTATCTTGGGATTTTTCATTTCTTGTTGCTTCACTATATTGCAGGCATTAACTGCTAAAATCTCCTTGAGAGGTCAAGGTTTAAGTTTAATGTCACAAAGCTTTAGAGTTACAAAAAACAAAAGGATTTCCATCCAAGGCCTGCCTACCCATAGACACATATAAAAACAGCAATTCTGGAATATGGATGGGGCTTTTTGTGTGTAAACCCCAGGTGGACATTTATAAAATAATTATTTTAGAAAAATAACAGACTAAGTGTTCTATAAGAGCTGCCAAGGTGTCTCATCTTTAATCAGGAAAAATATTAGGTGTTATTTCACAAAGAATGTTAGGCAGGAAAGCTGAGTAAGAAACGTAGATGGAATATTATTCTTCTTATGAGAGGACAGCCAGTATTCTGTATTGTAAGCCTTGTCTAGGCTAGGATTTGGCTGAGTCTTTAAGGGGCATGTCATATGTTACACACATTAGAATGTGTTACCTGTGCTTAAAAGGTGAGTATCCACATATTCAAACAGTAAAACACAGGCTCAGTGCAATCATATGTTAGCAAATGCATGACTTTTCATGGGAGGAATTTCTCCAGATCATAATAAACAAACACATGTTCATCTATTTTCCACCTGCACCATGGAAATTATACAAGGTCAAGTCTGGTGCAGTGCTGGGGCTGAATCACTAGAGTCTTCAACTGGCCTCAGTGTGGTGCTGGGGCTAGGCCTGACAATTAGCTGATTATTGGACTCAGCCCTGGAGTCAACATTGGGGAGATAGCCAGATCCATCCCTCTCTAGACCAGACTGAAATATATGACTGCTCAAAACACATTCTAACTTTTAATAAGACATGGTAATTCTTACTATGAATTTATGCTAACAAAAATAAATTAAACACATTTTAAGTGGCCCATGTGACAAGAACCTGAGTCAATGAATTTCATAGATTTCATAGACATTAGGGCTGGAAGGGACCTCACGAGATCATCGGGTCCAGCCCCCTGCCCAAGGGGCAGGAGTTCAGCTGGGGTCAGATCACCCCAGCAAGATAAGCATCCAAGTGTTTCTTAAAGGTATCCAGAGCAGGTGCTTGCACCACTTCTGAGGGGAGTCTATTCCAGACTCTGGAGACTCAGACAGTAAAGAATTTTTTCTTATGTCTAGTCTAAAACGGTCTTCCAGCAGTTTGTGACCATTAGACCTTGTCTTTCTTACTATGTTAACTCTAAAGGGATTAACTAGAATCCAAAATCAGGTGATTTTCTGGGGAAATATGTCTAAGCAAGTTGAGGCTGAGGGATGATATATGCTGCTGCTTTAAACTACTACTGTCATGCTCACAATTGCCAGAGAGAGGTTAAGCTGCCAATCTTATTCAACAAGTG
>NW_017729024.1:116688944-116691183 GCF_001723915.1 Gavialis gangeticus | reverse complement strand
GAAATACAGTACAGTGACCAATTTAGAACATTTATGTATTCTGCAGCTCGTCAACATAAGGATGTATAACTAACACGTTAAAAGTGCATTGCATTGTATGTACTAGGCTGTTAACATGCATAAACTAACATATACTAGGTAATGTATACCAAAACTTAAACAGTTCTCTAAATGGTACATTCTACCACCTGATACTAACTTTGAGATTAAAGGGATCAGTACTGGGACATTGATCAAATAAGGGCTCCCAAATTGGATATGAGAAACTTAACATTTAGTGCAAACTTAGCATTCACTGTTAATTTTTCAGCTTGTCTATTTTACAAACCAAAATGGTTACATTGTCACCTATGTTTGCCAGAACTGTGTTTGAGAATGAAATGAGCATTGTGGTTCCCCAACAAAACTGAGATCTTTCAATGCAGGTAGGTTAAGCAAAGTCTTGGAACAATACCCAAGTAACCAAAGATGAATAAATGAAACTGGAACAGGTAGACTGACTGATTCAGCAGGAAACTGCAGGACATTTACTATGTCATGCATTTTTAATTTTATTTATTTATTTATTATTATGAGAGATTCTTGGAAATTTGATTTGGAAAAAAATATCCACTGATTAGTAAAAATACAACATTTGTAGAGGATACTTAAATCGACAGTACAAATAAAACTGCCCCTCTCATATTCTGCAAATGAGACTTCTGAGACAGACACGTGATAGCCATTTTACATAATCCTACTCCTTTCTACGTTAGTGCTCAACTTGACACTTTTTCATTACAGAGGTCAGAAAAAGATAATAGAAAGTCATATACCATAGCTTAGGAAGAAATCTATTGCATAAGGGTCTTTGAAACATACATGCTCATTGGAATGAACAGGCCACACCTGCAGAAAATTACTATGGAGTTACTGCTGTGCTGGGGGCTAATTCATTCAAACCATTACAGAAAAACAGCAGCAATGTTATATGATCACAGAAATAGCTGAAATACTTTTGATACTACTGATGTCTCAATAAAAATGCAGGACTTTTACTTACTTATCCTCTGTCCACACAGTGGAAACTAAAATAAGATGGCCACTGATGAACTTTGTGAACCTGCATTATCCCCTTTTTAAAAAGGGAAGAGCAAATTAGTAGTTTTTCATTAGCAACTGACATCTGTAATAACTTTTAGATAGACATTTCAAACTCTAAACTCAAAGATACAATCAACTAAAAATAATCACACGTTAGAGAATTTTCAATTCTTACTGCTTCAAGTGAAACTTCCGATTACTGTAAGTCAAAATAATGATAGAGACATGCATACATTTTTAACTCTCCATCACTGCATTGATTAAAGAGGAAAGGGAACAACAATTACAGATAAGTTAGATTACGAAACATTCATGCCTTTGCAGAGATTTTTCTTCAGCTACACAAGGAACTGGACCATCGAATATCTCTACAAGAGGTACATCTCTAAGGGCAGGCCTATTTTGTTAGTTTCTTTTTTCTCCCAGAATTGTTTCTTTGTGCACTTCTTTCGTGCAGCCTGACCTGCTGGAAGAAGGGATGACCTAGCAAAATGTTGTTCTCACTGTGCAGACAATTCTGAAGCCTATTTTTCAAGTCAAGGGAAGATACAATCACCCCTCTGCAAGATAAAAAGCTTTCAATTCTGGTGGGACTAAGCACAACAGAAAAGCATCTTCTCATCAGATGTCCTAGCCAAGTTTATACAGATTTCAAATTTGAATAAAAGCTTGGATGTTTAAGCTCATTTTATGTTCACCACTTCATGCTAAAAGTCTATGCATTTTCTGTGTTATCTGTCATATCATACTGTTCTTTCACTATGCAACTGTTCCATACTGTCTTATGAGCACCAATGAGATAACCTGATTTTTAGAAAAAGTTAAAAAAATGGGGGGGGGCGGGGAGTGCCATAGAAACATGCAACATTTTAGAACGTCTTTCATTAAATCAATATATTTTAAAATAGCCAAGGTAAGAAATGCATTTCCAACCAGAGAAGGTAAGCTAAACTGCTCAATTAAAAGGAAATGCTAAAAACATTTATATTAAAATTATTGTTTTATTTAGTATGATTACACACCCACCCATAACAAGGAATCCTGGTTTTCTCCATTTAAAAATAAAAAATTCTCCAATTAACCCCCCTCCCCCCCAAAAATCATGCTTCTCTGTCAATAAAATGAAATGCTTCTCTCTCTCTCTCTCTCTCTCTCT
>NW_017729024.1:116687641-116688637 GCF_001723915.1 Gavialis gangeticus | reverse complement strand
CCAGTGTGCTTCAGAACCACTGAAGTTGCTATCTCGGGCATGCTTCTTGGGCACGTTCAAAGCTACGCAGCACTGAAGAGATGCAGACTAAGGCACAGATTACAGTCTTCGGCCTAATTCTGGATTCCTGATGTGAAAAAGAAATACCAGGTACATGGTGACCTTACCTAATAGATCTACATGATCAGTCACCATTCGCAACTAGGGCACTTAGCAGAATTAGCAGTGTAATTCTTGGATCCAGTCAAAACAGGCTGGTGATATTCACTGGAATAGTAACAGACCTGGCTGTGACATCACTGCATGTGCAATAATATTCAAATTAATATTTAACCTAACTTGCCATTGTACAGAATTTAATATCAGTAATAGAGTGTAAAAGACAAAGGTTTGTTTTTCTCTCTCAAAAATAATAAAATACCTAAGTGAAATACAGTACAGTGACCAATTTAGAACATTTATGTATTCTGCAGCTCGTCAACATAAGGATGTATAACTAACACGTTAAAAGTGCATTGCATTGTATGTACTAGGCTGTTAACATGCATAAACTAACATATACTAGGTAATGTATACCAAAACTTAAACAGTTCTCTAAATGGTACATTCTACCACCTGATACTAACTTTGAGATTAAAGGGATCAGTACTGGGACATTGATCAAATAAGGGCTCCCAAATTGGATATGAGAAACTTAACATTTAGTGCAAACTTAGCATTCACTGTTAATTTTTCAGCTTGTCTATTTTACAAACCAAAATGGTTACATTGTCACCTATGTTTGCCAGAACTGTGTTTGAGAATGAAATGAGCATTGTGGTTCCCCAACAAAACTGAGATCTTTCAATGCAGGTAGGTTAAGCAAAGTCTTGGAACAATACCCAAGTAACCAAAGATGAATAAATGAAACTGGAACAGGTAGACTGACTGATTCAGCAGGAAACTGCAGGACATTTACTATGTCATGCATTTTTAATTTTATTTATTTATTTATTA
>NW_017729024.1:116686748-116686986 GCF_001723915.1 Gavialis gangeticus | reverse complement strand
TATATATATATATATATATCAGTTGAACATAATATTTCACTGATATATTTACAATTTGAAAGCAATTTGGAAACCTACCAGTGCCTCAATAACTATAATAAAACAATTCTAAATACTTATACATTTTGGCATTTTATTTTGGGTTTTTAATCATGGAAATTAGCTCCCCTTGCCCGCTTTACTCACCAGGATGCAGGTCCAGCCACAGCTGTCCCCCCCCCCCCCTCCTTTTGGCCCC
>NW_017729024.1:116686112-116686738 GCF_001723915.1 Gavialis gangeticus | reverse complement strand
TACTTTGTGCGCCTGAGCAGCCCTGATATGCTGATGCCCTGTCCATCCCACTGCCACTCACACCCCACCACAGTCCCTCCCCCTCCCGATGCCCCTCACTCCCCATCCACAGCCCCCTGGCCCTGCTGGTGCTCCTCACTCCTCATCCCCAGTGCTGCTGAAGGAGGGCCCCAATTGCCAGGGCTATGGGGCAAAGGACTGGGGTCCATAGCCCACTGCCCCCTGCAGCAGCATCCAAGCCCTGGCTGCTGCCTGTGAGAGATGGCAGCAGCTATGGCAGAGCAGACCACTGAGCTTCGCTTCCCCTCCCCCAGAAGCAGGATGGCCAGAGAGGAGCCTGTGTAGGGAGGGCAGGTGCTGGCTGCCCACTGTGGGCTTGGGGCTCCCCACCCCATTGCCCTCCTGCTCAGGCCTCCACATAACAGCAAATAGGACCCCGTGCAGCAGGACAGAGCAGGGCTGGGCAGGGAAGCTAGTTGCTGCTGCTGGGAGCTCCATGCCAACGTGACGAGGTGCCCCCTGCCCACCTGGCAGCAGCAGCATGGGGCACAACTCCACACCATCACCTCTACTGCTGCCAGGCAAGCAGAGGTCTCTTTGCTAGGGTGGCGCAGGGCTTTCAGCAG
>NW_017729024.1:116680752-116681112 GCF_001723915.1 Gavialis gangeticus | reverse complement strand
CCATCACCCCTACTGCTGCCAGGCAAGCAGAGGTCTCTTTGCTAGGGTGGCGCAGGGCTTTCAGCAGTAGCACTGAGTTCGCCACCCCACTCTGCTCTGCTCTGCTGGGTCCTGCCTGCTGGGCCATGGAGGCTATGGGGGATGTGGGGAGGGCAGTAGGGCAGGAAACCTGAGCCCACAACAGCCAGTTTGCACCCGCCCCCCAGGAGCACACGCAGCAGCAGTGTTACCTGTCAACTCCATGTTCTTGGGGAACCCTGACACAGGATGCAGACTGTCTGACTCACAAAGAATCGCACCCCCCCCACCTAACAGAAACTGATTAAGATGCAGTGAGAGACACACCTAAAACCCTCCAGA
>NW_017729024.1:116672046-116675752 GCF_001723915.1 Gavialis gangeticus | reverse complement strand
ATCCCAGCTCTCTCTCTCTTTTCTCTTCTAAGCATAGATTTCTTAACTTGAACTGTATTAGTTAAGCTTGAGCTAAGTTTCCCCAAATACTTAGTGAAACCAGGGTATACTGTAACTGTTTGTGTTTGTTTTTCCTTTGCATGTCTATTACTACTATTGTCAATATATATTTCATCTACTTAGCAATAAATAACTTTTATAGTCAAACTGGTGGTAATTGGGTATGTTTTTCCTTCTTTACTTCTCTTTCCCCACTTGCTCTGCAGCAACACTCCTTTTACCTAAGCTAAACATCCCTGTGTAGCCCAAAAATACTGTGGGGTCTGCTCATTAAGAGGCTAAAAGATTGGGACCTGCTGAGTTTGAAACACATAAGGGGATCAGCTTGTACAGGCTGATTGACCCAGTGTGGCTCAGACGTGCCCTAATAAACTGAAAGCTGGCCCTTGAGGGTGTCATCTGGACACCCAGCCAGATTCAGAGGTATTCTGTTGAACTGTGTGCTTGTGTCTGACTGTAGCTGTTGTTGCTCTGATGAACTGATTCTTGGCATATGAGGGTGTCAGCCTGTCCACACTGATCCACCCGGCCAGGTCAGGCGTGTCACGTTAATCTGTGTGTGTTTGTGTGTATGACTGATTTGGGGACTGGAGGAACCCAGCCCCACTGAACTGAGTCCTGCAAGATAGCTCCATTGGGGGTGAGGACTTGCAGAAGGGAGAGATACAGCTCCATATAGAAACACTAGTAACACAAGCAGCACATTGATAGAATTACCAAGACCGTAGCCCTAATAAATGAGCACACCCCGAAGCAGCAGGCAAATCTGGTAACAGCAGGGAGCCAGCCCCTCCGTTGTCCCCCAGATGAGCCACCTGCAGCCCCATTCCACTCCCCACTTGAGCCCTGTGGCCTCACATTCTGGCCCCAGGTCCCAAGTCGCGTGCAGTCCCAGCCCCCTCCCTCACTATGGGAGGCTTCAGCCCCCTTTCCCCCACATGGCAGCCCCTGTTGATTACCCTTCTTTCACTCCCTCTAGCCCCTTGCAGGCTGGAACTCTGCCAGCCTACAAGGGGAAACCCACCATTTCCCATGTTTTTCTCCTTTAAAGGAGAAAATCTGGGTTTTTCTCCTTAAAAATGAGAAAATCCAGGTTTTACCACATTTTTCCATAGTGAATGGAAAACCTGGATCCCTGCTCATAACTCTTGAATGTCATCTCAGAGCTTTAAGTAAAGAAGTACGCCTGGTACACAATGTGAGAGACTTTAGTTCAAGAAATTTTGATTTTCTTTAGAGAAGCAAATTCCCAAGGAAAATGTAAAGATCCCATTTCTATTTTGTTACTGACATTTTATCAACATTTCTTTGTGTTCTAAAATATCCTGCTTTTAATTCATGTTGTCAAAATCTAAACACCCTATTTTTTAATGACTGTTAACAAAACCAAGCAATAAATACTCTAGTGAGCAATAACAGTAGCTGATACTGTATTGCTATCAGCCCATTCAAGATATTAACTTAATATATTCCTATTTGTCTGGCTACCCTCCGTTCCCTGAAACTCTACCTGGTAAAGCCCATTAACTACCAAGATACCTACACAAAAGTGTAGCAGATGTGCCGTCAGCTCCTCTGTCAAAGAACTTAGTAGGTCTATGGCCGATTTGTGGATTTTTTTTTTTAAAGGCACTGTAAATTACATTTTAGATACCAAGATAGTTACAGGATATAACTATCTTGGTTTATGTACCACCACACCTACCATAACCATATCTTAGTGCCTGTCCAGGTTCATTAACAATTACTGCTGCATGAAAACACCCTTATTTTAAAGCATTCACCGTACAGTCCTTAGTCTACATCCTGTTATCATAAACTGGGAATACATGCCTCAACAGCAACAAAACCTTCAGCCATGATTCGTAAGAGTGCCTAAGAGCCTAGTGTCATGTTTTAAGTGGAAAGCTATGATTTTAGAAAACCAACCTGAAAGCATTTTTAAATTTAGGAGCATAATTTGGGGAGGGTGAGTGAGGGACCAGCCCCAACTATTAACTTGGGGAGTAGGGGTGGGGGGGGGCTGCCAAAATGGCAGCTCTCTAGGGAATCTTTTCAGTAGCAGCTACAACATCCTCACCCCATGCAGTAGCAGCCCTGCACCATGGCAACAGCAGCCAGGTGTGAGACTCCACAGCAGCAGCACCAGCAGGGGTGGGCAAAAAGCAATGCAACAGCACCAGCAGCCAAAATCTTCGAGTCCCTGAGACAGGTAAGACTGCCCAGCACACAAAACATGTTAACTATGCCTCTGGTTAAAATCCTTAAAGTGCTGCTATAGTAGTGCCTGCTTAAAAATAACACTACATTGGCCTCTTGGGTATAAATTCCTTCCCCAAAAAGCTTTACAAAAAAGAAACCAGGTCCCTGGTATAAGGAACGAGCTTCTGTTTCCCACTGAGAACTATTCCAGTTCAGGAAACCAAGCTATTTTTACATGATTATAGAGCTGACAAAGGAGTCTGAGCAGTTGGATTTTCTTTTTCCAAACTGTCATCTGTTTAGTAAAGAAACAGCAAAATAGAAAGCCATTTTTTTCACTTCAGCTCCACCAGTTTTCCGTCATCTTAAACAGAAAAGCTACATCCTATGCTAAAGCTTATTGTTCACTAAGCATGGATTTCACCTTATAAAACAAGTGGTGTTTTAAAACAGCATACATATCCAATGTTTGGGCCATTTCCCAGTTAATTATTTTCTGCCTAAAGTGTTAAAATGTCCTTGGCTTCCCCTTAGACACAACTATCCCAGCTGGTCATTAACTACTTGGAAAAGGCCCAAACATTCTCAACTGTCAGTACTGTACAAACACGTATGTTTTGTGCATGCTTATTTTCCATTTATTTCACTTCCATGGGGTTACAGTTATAAAACAGTTTTAGTAAAACCTAGAAATGAAAATATTTTAGACCTACTGTCCCAATGAAATTTGGTCCATGTGGACTCTACAAGGATACAGAGGTCTTCACTACAGCCTAAATGAGACCTGAGTTATTCTTAATAAATTTGTGTCTAATTCTGATCTCAGTTAAAACAACTTTATGCTAGTATAATTATTTCAATTAGGCTGCATTCTTGTTTTACAAAGATGTAACAATCTTCTTCAAGAGTCTGAGGGGGAGCTGCTGTGATAATCAAACTTATCTTCTGTTCCCAAGAAGATCCGGCAGAAAAAAAGTGCTAGAACAAGTGAATTGAGCAGCTAGTAGTAAACCAGAATGTCAACAAGTGGAGGCAATTAAGCTTTTCTTATGCATATATTAACTCTGCAAAAAAGCCATAGGACAGCTGGAAGAAAGAACACGTGTAAATGAGGTAGACCTAATGATTTCCTAATTAAAAAGAAGATATTATCTTGCTATTAATTGGTAAGCTAATTGACCAAAACCCCAGTTTCATAAAATCAGTCCAGTACACAGAACTTAGCTGCTTGTCCTCACTGAATTTGCCACATGCTTAGCCTAGCCACAAAGTTGTCAGTTCTGCTTGATTTGTTTGACTACTGTACTCCATGACAGCTGTCGGAAATAATACATTAGAACAGCTGTTGTGGCAGCTACAATGGGTCTAGAATTTTAATTGGACTCAATATTATATTGATTTTTTTTTTTTTTCCCCCCCGCAACTTTTTTAACACTGGGGTCTC
>NW_017729024.1:116669548-116671899 GCF_001723915.1 Gavialis gangeticus | reverse complement strand
TTTTTTTTTTTTTTTTACTAAACTTAAAAAGAAATTTCTAAAGAACTTAAAAAGTTATAATAGGAGTAAACGGTGTTTGCAAATTTTTTTTTCTTTTTTGCTATGTAATTTCACAAGTAGTGTCTCTATTGACTGACATAAAAAGAACAGCAGGAACTGTTAGATGAATAAGAAAAGGGACATTAAGAGGGAAAATGGTGTGGAAGTCATATAAATAACCCCTTTCAAATAGTGGCAATAAGCCAGGGAGGACCTCACAGTGTCTCAAGATTTATTCAAATGGAGAATTATGCAGAGACCTTTAGTAACTGCCAGCTGAAAACAACTCTTCATTATAGCCAAGAATTCCATACAAATAAACAGCAAAGCTTACTTTCAGCATCAGCGTAGAGTAGAAAGCACAGGAGCACCACCACTGGCCTGGCTACGTGCATCATCCGACAGCTTGGCACCAGCATGCTTTGGCAGCCTCGTTCTCACTGGCTTAGAAGCCACTGCAAGCCTGTCCAGTCTGAAATTTCAGATGAGGTGTTTTCAGAGCCTGTAGAGCAGAAAGAGAAATATGCTTAAGTGGGATTGTTTTCTTCTATCACAATAGTCTCAAGTAGAGGCAAAACAATTTAAAGGTAAGAAAAGAGACTATAGCATGCCAAAGAAAGGAGGATAGTCTAGATGTCAGCACTGATGATCAAAATGCTGGAACCAAAGCTCATCCAGCCCCCAAGAACATCTTTTCACCTAAATTCATGTTCCATACATTCAATTTTTTCTCACCTGTTTAGCACCACCTTTTGAGTAATACCTCATGAGAATGACCTGTCACTTCTAATGAAGTATTAGTTTAATATATCACTAGAGTGAGGTACCATTCTGTAAAGAAGGGTTTAGGATTGGATTCAATATCCAAGATAAAAATCCACTACAAAACAACATACTAGAACATGATTTCATGGCAGCAGGTAGGAACGACAGGATTAAATCTTCTTCTCAGACTATTCCTAATGCTAGATTTGCAATGCTAGTACATTGCCAGCTCTATATTAGTAGTTCAAAACTTTCAACCAGTCTCCACAAATGCAAGGAGGTTTATATTTCCACTGTGATTTAGTTGTATACTAAAATTATGCAATGCTGAACAGAAAGAATTAAAAAGAGCCCAGGTTCCAATTCAGTTTAATTTCACATGATATATAAAACACTAATGAATAATACAAGTGCCTGCCTTTAAGAAGAAATCTGTTTTAGTCTTGGTTAAACTAACCTACCCAAGCCATGTTAAAACTACAGAGCATAAAAATGCTTCCCTCTGACAGGAAATACTAGAGATATCCCAAAATAGCCTGACTGTGTCACTAAAATAACACTGCAATTTAATTGTGCTTTTCTATGGAATTGTAAGACATATAGTTTGGCAGGTCTGAAACTTAGCCTAAGCACAATAAGAAAAACAGATACTATCTTTTTCATTAACATGCATGAGTGGCTTCCATGCAGCGAAGATAAAAACCAAAAGGGAGGAGGAAAAATTATACTCATTATCATTCCACTAGATGGATCTTACAGATTTGTGGGTGGTATGAAGAGCCTATTTTATAGTACAGTGCAAAGCTGGAAGAATCTACTCAAGGAAGGAGAGAAAAGATGAGCAGCTGTTAGAAATCTACTGCTGTTATCAATCTCTTTTGTAAAACTACCTCTCAAATCAGCTACTGCTATCAAAAAATACAAATCTAAGAAATCTTCACAGGCAAAGTGCTGAAGGCACCAGTTCCCGCTTTCATCACTACCATCCTCATGCCAGCATTTCAAATGACAGCAAAGTCCATGAGACATCAGTCCTGTCGGACTCAATTTGTGTCTGTGCAAGCGTAGCAGAGCCAACTGCTACATAATGACTCCAGTGCCATCACAAAGATGGAGATGTATGAAATGCACTTTCAGGGAAGAGGTGATTTTGTTTTGCTCCTACTAGACTGAAGGGGTGACGAGAGAGGCCTGAACTAGTTCCAACTACAGCTGCACCATGGACAGAATGTTATCTTTACATTGGCACACAAGCCTTCAAGCTGACATGTGAGTGAGCACAATAGAAATAGAATGGACACTATGATTTGTGTATGAGCCATAAGGGTGCCATTCTTTGTGGAGGGAGGGGAAGGGGGGGTGGGCGTCGATTGGTAAATAAATAAAATGGAGGGGAAGAAAAAATAAGACCATCACCACCAGCTTAGTTTACTAATTTTACTTTTTCTTTCATTTCTAAAAAAACCTCTTCCCCAGTCTCTCATAACAAGTACATTGAGACCATTAATACAAAAGCAGTAACTTACCTGAAAAAAATAAAAGCATTC
>NW_017729024.1:116662285-116664548 GCF_001723915.1 Gavialis gangeticus | reverse complement strand
TGGGTAAATAAATAAAATGGAGGGGAAGAAAAAATAAGACCATCACCACCAGCTTAGTTTACTAATTTTACTTTTTCTTTCATTTCTAAAAAAACCTCTTCCCCAGTCTCTCATAACAAGTACATTGAGACCATTAATACAAAAGCAGTAACTTACCTGAAAAAAATAAAAGCATTCTAAACAATTCATAGGACTAAATGCATTTTTAAATGTATTCTTCAGCATTTACAGGTAGCCAATCAATAAAGGAGAGGGTCACAACATATGGGAAAAAAGAGGATCAAAACAGAAGACAAGGTGTTTTGCAGATATTAAAGCACACTATCCCATTCACTCTAAATGCATACACAAGCACTGAGTAGTGCCAAGCTCCCCATCTCTGTGCTCCAGGTGACATTCATTATCACTCAAATCACATAACCCAAAGCCCTTATTGCTCCCTCTCTCTGCACCTTCATAGTGTCACGGCTTTAACTAACCAGATAAACATACTAATATGTTCTCCAGGTGACCCTTGGCCTTGTATTTCTTCTCTGTGCTTCTGCTACAGACTTTTAGTATTTTAGGCTGTAAAAACACAAGCGTTTGGAGGAGGAAAGCAACGTGAACTGTTTTTATTTTTTTAAATGCTTCTTTTTTTAAATATTGCTAGTGAAGCCATGCGGATGATGGGCTGATAACACTGGAGAGAAACAAGCTTTGTGATAGGCAGGTGCTGTCAAGCTTCTCCACACAGCTCTGCCTCAGCTTTGACCTACAACAACCCTTAGCTTCAGTCCAGGACCTCCCCATTGACAAGTGTACTAAACTGAACTGAATGCAGGAAAAGGAGTTCTGTGGTTTTGGTTTCCTCATTCGTAAAAACTACTATGGCAACACTTCATAAGGATTAGACTGATTTTACTAAACACAAGCCAATTGTAGAGGAACCCACCTTTCAAGCCTTCAGGGTTTGAACATACAAATCAAATGAGGTACGCTTAAAACAAAAAGAAATAGGCCCTTTGTCACACCCTTCTATTCCTCCCGAGTTGGGAAACGTATGCTGTGTAAAGTGACAGCTTGTTCAGCAAAAGAAAAACATTTCAGATGTGGTACAAGTAACAGTGAATGCAGAAACAACAGTAAGCGAAGAAAACAGAACAAATACAACTTTCTCTTCACCTGTACCAGTATCTTCTCCCACATTCTCCTCTATGGCTAGGGACAGACATTACACATAAACCAGTCTAAGTGACCAGTAATAGAACAGGTGTTCAGTGCACATAAAGCAGTTTCAAAATGGCTGAAACTGGTTTGAGATAAACCTGGTTGAATGTAGTATCAGGCTTAACTGATTTGGGTCAAACCAGTTTATGCAATGTCTGTCCCAGGCCCCTTGCTCGTTTAAGTTAAACCAGACACCCTCAGCATCCCAGCATGCTCTCTGGGCTGGGCAGGGCTCTCTGCTCCACAACAGGTTGGCCCCTCCCCTCTGCTGCCTGGCTACAGCTCTGGCAGAGACTTGCAGGCACAGCATGTTCTTCTGGCTTCCCCATGCCCTGCTCGCCACCCTCTCACCACTCATTGCCTAAGCAGAGATTCCTTCCTCCTCTCTCCCACAGCACATACTGTATCCAGCATGTGGTATGCTAGTTAATGCTGTGTAAGGCAGATAGGACAGTGTCTGCTTAGGGCTTTTTGGAGATAATCAACAGCTCAGATGGTAATGTCCCTGCATTCCTTCCTTTGGAAAAGGCAGACAAGGATCTTTGGGTAAATCTGATATTTTTGATTTGACCAACTAAATAGTTGGAAAAATATTCCAACTATTTCTTAGCAAGCTTTTGGGTTTAAAAACCCTTCATCAGGCTGAGGAAGCATCTGAAGTTAGCGCGTGCTCTTCCTGGATGGAATGAATATGGACTTCCTGGAGTTTTGGAAGGCCTTCGACACTGTCTCTCACCCTGTTCTCATTAAGAAACTGGGGACTGTGGTGTCAACACCCACACAGTCAATTGGGTCGCCAACTGGCTGGAGGGCTGCACCCAGAGAGGTGGTGGTGGATGGGTCATTTTTGACTTGGAAGGATGTGGGCAGTGGAGTTCTGCAGGGCTCGGTCCTTGGGCCTGCACTGTTCAACTTCTTCATCAGTGACTTGGATGAGGGGGTAAAAAGCACCCTGTTCAAATTTGCTGATGACACTAAGATGTGGGGGGGATGTGGGCATGCTAGAAGGGAGGAATAGACTGCAATCTGACCTAGACAGGTTACAGGGGTGGGC
>NW_017729024.1:116639280-116657285 GCF_001723915.1 Gavialis gangeticus | reverse complement strand
GTCATTTGACCCCAGTACTCTTTCCTGCCATGGCAGGGGGTCGGACTACATGATCTACTCAGGTCCCTTCCGACCCTAGAAACTATGAAACTATGAATATTAAAGCAGCAAGAAGCTGGTACAATTTTCCTTTGGAAAAAAGCTGCTTAAGAAGAATTTGTAAAGAGCGAGGCTTTGTTTTCTGAGAGGGTGTTAAATGCTGATACCAGAGCTGACAAATGCTCTGTTATGAAGTGGGGGACCCCTCCCTAATCACAGTGTCCTGCTGGGCCCTGGCCACACCCCCCTCAGCCCAGCTCTGTAAAAGGGAAGGGAGGGCTGCTCTAGTAACCCCCAGCTTCTAGCCTGAGTCACTGCAGGCACATGCCTGCATTTCTGGGATATCAGTCTGGTTACAAAATTGATTTAGCTTAGCCTGCAAATATTTAATCAATTCAGGCTTTTTGAATGTCTGTCCCTAGCTTATAGGAGTAACTCCTGACTAAATAGTATGTCAGTTTCAACAGCTAATCTTGGGCCCAGAGCAAAGCCATTTTATTATAACTCCCAGTGGCAACACTCAAGATTCACTGTGATACCATCTTTCAAGTGTCCAAAACCTCTATGTTACATCATATACCTTGTCCACACAAGAAAATTGACCAGAATAGTAACCGCAAATTAAGCGATTCCAAAAGAGCTCTGTGTTAACACTATAAGAGAATGAGCTTTAAGCCAAAATAATTACTGTAGTTTGGAAGTGTGCTAATTAAAATAGAATTGAGATACTTTGATTCTAGAATGAAGTATTCAGAAAGAGTTATTTAGGAATAGCTTTTTCATAGTACCTTTTGAGTGATGTTGAGGCAACAATATTTGTGGGTAATAAATTTTACTGCACCAACTGTGTGATGGGATAGAATTAAACAAGGTTTGAATGCAGAGAATTCTTCTTCAGGCCACCTAGAAGATATCACACACAAAAATCCTTGCCTCACATTTTTCCACAGAAGTTATTCTGGTCTGTATAAATATCACTTACCATAAGGATGAACAAGAGAATAAGGGATGGAAACAAGCAACATATACAGAGTTAACATAGATGGATAGTCCTTGTTAAATGATACCAAGGCCATGATGGAAAAACTAATCCTGATTTCTGAGGAGACTCATCTCATAAACACAACAGACATGAAATAGGGCAGAACACCTAACCATATGGTGGTGAAGGTCAGAGCAATTGGCATCATGGGAGCATTTGAGTCATCAGGTGGCACCCAGTTGTCAAAAGTATTATAAGGCAGATCTTAGAACAGTTTCAACCTTTTGAACCCCAATTTCTTTGTAACAAGTGATAATCTATTTGTTTAATACCAAAACAAATAGTGCTGTTTACCAGATAGTTAAGATGTGATTGTCCCCTTTCCATGGAAATCACAACATACAAAAAAGTAGATATGGAGACAACCGTGAGCAGAAAAGTAAAAACAAAAAATATAATTTTTACTGCAAGTCAGTTCAATTCACTGCATTCAGCACAACAAATGTAGATGTTTAAAAGGAAATTAAATTGAGACACAGCAGGAGCCTGAAAGATGAGTTCCACGAGATCATATCAAGACTAGAGAAGCACATAGAAGAAGTTTTGAAGATGACTATGCTAAAGGATTTTGGTTTCACACTCTCCTGCAGCCTAATTGAAATACATAATGACAATTCTTATATCACTGATAAACACTTCTATACCACTGACTATACATGCAAAGTGAGAAGACTCATGGAATCCTTCAACTAAAATCAGTGACAAAATCCCCAATCACTTCCACAACAGCAAGAATATTCCCAAACATATGCTTCAAAGGAAAACCTCCATGGGCATTCCCAACTCTACAAATCAAATTATGGTTGAAAATGATGTTTTCTTCAAAGGAATGCAACTATTTTGACTGCCTAACTTTCTAGGTGAATTCTGAAAGGAAGCTTGTGATACAGGAATTCTCAAACTGACAACACCATCTCCAATAATGTGACTATGTGGGATAAGTCTTATAGGTGTACAAAAACTGAAGTCAGGAAGAGAAATGTTAGGTCTTTCAGAAAACACAACAGGCAAGACACCCTCTTTCAAAAAAGGAAAAATCACTGTAAGTTTCAACTGAGGAAACAGTCCTCTGACAAGACAAGATATAAATATTAAGTCTGCAGGGGCATCACAATGTTTCATAGATTTCATAGACTTCATAGACATTTGTGCTGGAAGGGACCCAGGAGCATCATCGAGTCCAGCCCCCTACCTCAGGGGCAGGAAGTCAGCAGGGATCATAGGATCCCAGCAAGATAAGCATCCAAATGTGTCTTGAAGGTGTTCAAAGTGGGTGCTTGAACCGTCTCCGGCAGGAGTCTATTCCAAAACTTGGGGGATCGGACAGTGAAGTTCTTCCTTCTGTCCAGCCTGAACCGTTCATAGAGGAGTTTGTGACCATTTGCATGTGTCATCCCTTGGGGTGCTCTGGTGAACAAATGTTCCCCCAGATCCTGGTGGGCACCCCGATAAACTTATAGGTGGCCATCAGATCACCCCTGAGCCTGCACTTTTCCAGGCTGAAGAGACCCATGGCTCTCAGCTTCTTATCATAAGGTCTGTTTTCCTGACCTCTGACCATGTGTGTGGCTCTCCTCTGCACCCTCTCAAGCTTCTCCACATCCTTTTTGAATTGTGGAGCCCAGAACTAGACGCAGTACTCCAGCTGCAGCCTCACCAAGGCCGAGTACAATGGGAGAATGACGTCCCAGGATTTACTTGAGAAGCATCTATGGATGCAAGCCAGCGTTTTGCTCACTTTACTAGCCGCAGCATCACACTGAAGGCTCATGTTCATCTTGTGGTCAACCATGACCCCCATTAAGTAATGGGCTCCCCATACTTGGGGTGGCCAAGGGAGCAGCTTTCTAGTGTTCCTGGGCTGGAGAGTTCTCCTGTGTAGCTTTTCAACTAAGGGGGTTGGAATATATATACACTCAAACTCCTGGCCTAAGTTTCTATTGGTAAGACATTCTTATGGGTAGTCCCTTTCATCTGTAGTGCTAACCAGTGTAGCATTACCAAGCCTATAAGAATGCTGCAGGTTTTTCCTCCCAAGGTGGAGAACCTTGCATTTTTTGATGTTGAAAACCGGTTCTCATCTGCCCATTTCATGAGCCTGCCAAGATCCGCCTGGATCACCCTCCTGTCCTCAGGTGTGGATGCTTTACCCCAGAGTTTGGTGTCATCGGCAAACTTGACCAGTCCGCTTCTGACATCAATGTCCACATCATTGATGAAGATGTCAAATAGTATAGGCCCTAGGACAGAGCCTTGAGGGACCCCGCTGGTGACAGCGCACCAAGACTATTGGCTCCCATCAACCACCACCCTCTGGGTGCTACTGCAGAGCCAATTCCCCAGCCAGTGGATTGTGGTGAGGCCGCAGTTAGCCAGTTTAGCCAAGAGGTGATCATGGGATACCAGATCAAAGGCTTTTCTAAAGTCAAGATATACAACGCCGATCTCTTCCCCCTTGTCCAGGTGATAAGTCACCTGGTCATAAAAGGAAATGAGATTGGTCAAGCAAGACCTACCCGCAACAAACCCATGCTGGGTATCCCTCAGGATATTGCCTTCAGCTAGTCTGTTAAGGATGGCTTCTTTGATAATATTTTCCAAGACCTTCCCTAGGACAGAGGTCAAGCTTATGGGCCTGTAGTTTGCCAGCTCTAGTTTCCTCCCTTTCTTGAAGATAGGCATGACATTGGCCCTCTTCCAATCATCGGGCACTTCACCAGAGCACCAAGAGCTCTCAAAGATCCATGCCAGGGGCTGAGCTATGATGCTTGCCAGCTCCCTGGGTACCCTTGGGTGTAACCCATCAGGGCCGGCTGACTTGAAGGTATCCAGCCTGTCAAGGTGTTCCTTCATGAGGTCAGCTTTGATGAAGGGCAAGGAATCTCCCTCACCTGGGCCTCCCTGACCCATAGTGGTCAGGGCTGTCCCATGGGACTGGTGAAAAACTGACACAAAGTACCCATTTAGCAAATACGCTTTTTCCTGGGCGTCAGTTGTCAGTTGCCCCATCTGGTTTAGCAGGGGTCCAATGTTGTCCTTACATTTCCTCTGGCTCCCCACATATCTAAATAAGGACTTTTTATTTTCCTTGATATTTGTAGCTAGCTGGAGTTCCATCACAGCCTTGGCTTTCCTGATTTGCTCTCTGCAGGTCCGGACCAGAGCAGAGCATTCCTCCTTGGTGGTGGTTCAAGTCCTCCATCCTTTGTAGGTCTTCCTTTTAAGATGCAAGAGGTCCGCCAATTCCCTGGAGAACCAAGGGGGCTGCTGTGCCCTTTAGCTGCCTTTCCTCCGAGACAAGATGGACTTTGCTTGCGTACCCAGGATTGCTCCCTTGAGGAGCAACCACTTGTCCTGAACTCCCCTCCCCTTTGGGTCATGGTCCTTTAGGGCATTGCCAACAAGCCTCCTGAGCTTTTCAAAGTCAGCTTTTCTGAAGTTGAGGACTTCTGTATTACTGACTTGCCAGCTTTACGGCAGATGGTGAAGGTGATCAGCTTATAGTCACTGTTACCCAGCTTCCCTTCGATCGTTAGGTCACTGATTAGGTCATCGCCGGTTGCCAGTACAAGGTCAAGCAGCGCTTTGCCTCTTATCAGCCCATAGACTTCCTGCGTAAGATAGAGGTCATCGACACACGACAGGAAGCTTTGTGACCGCTCAGATTTGGCTGAGCTCTCCTCCCATGAGCTGTCTGGGTAGTTAAAGTCTCCCATGACAACCATACACTGGGATCATGCAGCCTCAGCCAACCCTGGTGAACTCCTGGTTAAGGTCTTGACTGTGGGTAGGGGGTCTGTAGTAGACTCCCACCATAGTATCCCCTGTACTGTGTTCCCCATGGATTTTAACCCAGAGGGTCTCAAGTCATCCACCGTGGGTGCCAGTGTTGGCCTGCAGGGACACGTAGCTTTTCTTTACAAAGAGAGCTATGCCCCCGCCCCTTTTGTCCACTTGATCCCTCCTGTACAGGGTATGGCCATCTATACCCATGGTCCAGTCATAGGTGGAGTCCCACCAGGTCTCCATTATCCCAATGACATCATAGTTATTTGTGTTTAGCAGAAGAACAAGTTCCTCCTGTTTACTCCCCAGGCTCCTGGCATTTGTGTATAGACATGCAAGTGTCCCCTTGGGGGCTCTTGCCCTGCCTACATTGTGTTCCAGGGCTGGGGCTGGGGTGGGATCCCTTATGTGCCTTGGTCTTTTGGCTTTGCAAGGGCTGCTCAGTGGGCCAGCAATGGCAACAGTCCCCCCCATCCCCCCGCGGGCTTAGTTTAAAGCCCAGTAGAGCAGGTCAGCCAGTCTGGCTGAGAAGAGCCTCCTCCCCAATGAAGAGAGGTGGAATCTGTCCCTTCCCAGCAGCTCGCTGCCTCTCTCTCCAAAGAGAAGACTGTGGTCATGGAAGCCAAAGCCTTCCCAATGACACCAGCCCCACAGTCTTTGGTTGACTACCAGGATCCTCCTCTCCCTCCACAGCCCACAGACCAGGACTGGGAGGATCAAAGAAAACACCGCCTGTGCCCCCAAACCCTTTAGCCCCACATCCAAATCCCTGTAGCACCTGATGACCCAGCTGGGAGCACTCCGAGCCGTGTCATTGGTGCCCACATGGATGAGGAGCATGGGATAGTGGTCAGTGGGCTGGATGAGCTTTGGGATCTTCACCGCAATGTCTCAGATGTGGGCTCCCAGGAAGCAGCAAACTTCACAGGCTAAGGGGTTGGGGTGGCAGATTACCCTCTCAGTCCCCCTCAGGCTGGAATCTCCCATGACAAACACTTCACGTTTGGTCTTAGGGAGAGCAGGGGCGGTAGCTACAACACCACTAAGGCACTTTCCAAATGTGAACAACCAAAAGACTTTCTCCTCCCAGCCACAGGAACACAAGGAAGAAAAATATCAGCTCCCATTTGAAAAAAAAAAAAAAAAGCCAAATTCTTTGGGTTTAGTTAGCTGAGGTAGCTCAAATCTAATTGATTTGGCAGCTGCAGCATCAACTTCCAATGACAGAAAATTTAGTCCTCTATATCTAGCTTACATCTAAGTTTGGCCAGAGTCCAGTTTATCAAAACTTCAGCTATTCCCATGGAAACCCCACAAGCCATGGCCTTGCATGATAGATCAGGCATACAGCGTGGCACAATGCCCGATCCCAGTATGCGGGGCCATGTGAAGGAAATGCAGGGCCCCAGCTCCTGATCCTACTCCGCAGAGATAAGCGAGGGTGATGTAGGGCCCTGGGACCAGATCCCAGCACGTGGAGCAGAGGCCCGGAACCTGATCCCAGTGTGTGGGACTGGGTGGAGCATCAAGAGGGCCTTGGAGCCTGAGCTCAACAAATGGGGCCAGGCAGGCACAGTATGTAGGGGTGGCATGGGGCCCATTTCAGGCTGCAAACCAGCCCCCAGTCATTGGCCTGAAGAGCTAAAACTTTAAGCACCACTAGTCTATAGAAAGATTGCATGGGAAAACAATCTGCATAATTCTTGCAAAAAAAAAAAAAAGTTAATCATGTCCCATGTATAAAAAAGTGCCAGGAAAAAATTAAACTGACAAAAAAAAATGGTGATACTTTACCTCCTTGCTTAACACATCCACAATTCAAGAATGCATCCATACCCTAGTCATAGGCTGCATAGAGACATTCATTTCTACCCATAAGAATGTCTTACCAATAGAAAATTAGGCCAGGAGTTTGAGTGTATATATATTCCAACCCCCTTAGTTGAAAAGCTACACAGGAGAACTCTCCAGCCCAGGAACACTAGAAAGCTGCTCCCTTGGCCACCCCAAGTATGGGGAGCCCATTACTTAATCTGTCCTCTCCCCTGCAGGGGGAGAGACAGTCAATAGACAGCCCCCCAATTTTAAATTACCTTTTTTGCAGCCCATCTGAGCTCCACAGCATTGCATACAGTATTTAAAACCTAAGGGACCATGAACCAGGGTAGAGATAGCTACCTTGGCGCTAGCTCCTGCCTGCGGAGCTCTGCAACCCCTGCTCCACCTGGCCAGCTGGGCAGCATTCAAAGCCTGGGAGCCCAGAATCAGGCTTGAAGACAGGATAGTACCACATGGGTTATTCTCTAACAGCAAGAACATTCCCAGAGCTCTGGGAGGCTTTCCACCTGAGGCAAATGACACCCCATTTTCTGCTAATTGGATTGGGAGGAAAGAGGGTAGGATCCACCCCACAAGGCTCCCTGACAGGTTGCTCCTGGGTGGAGTGTCGTTGAACCTCTGCTATCCTTCTCTCCCTCTCCCTTTGCGGGATGGAGAGAGAATGAAGGACTATGGGATACTCAGAGTCTGTTTCTCCTGACAGAAGCATACAGGCGTGCAAGTTACATTGGTAGGAAGAGAACTGTCCTCATAGGTAACCGATCTAACTTTTTGTGGAAAAGCCAGTTTGCTGCCACAAGAAATCTCAAAACTGCAGCTATTCCCATGGGTACATCTCTCGTCCCAAAAGAAAGGGTTTTCTTTCAGCAAAATGGAATGTCTGTATGTGCCCTCAGGCCCCTATGCATGCAAGTAAACTAATATAAAGATCTCTAAAACAGCATTAGAACCAAATTAAGGAATAATTGTCAATACACCAAACTGGTGCATATCAGCTGTTCAAGAAACGTTGGGATTTCATATTCAAACCCTAGCTAAAAAAGAAACATGAGTAACTGCTGAGTCCCTGTCAAAAAGAGTAGAAAAAATGCTTACCAGTTCAGTAGTCACAAAATACTTAGCCAGCCCTAAACTAAAAATACCACTGGGCAAAACAAATAGAAAGGCAATAAGGACTGAAAATGATATAGCACATTAAGAGAGCAAAAAATTATTCTGACTTACAAACAAATAGGACTTGGAATTGTTTTTACATTGATAAATTTCAGAGTCTTCCAAATGGAACCTATGCAACTAATATACTTCCAAAGGAACAACAGCCGCTGCCTGAAGTCCTGTGTCTAACGTGTTCTTTCATCAAATAGACAGCAAAAGTTTTTAAAGTTGATCTGTTAGAAAAGTTGTTTGCAGTGTTGTTTTTTTTGTTTCTTTACTTGAGTGTGTTAAGAGATGTGGCTGAGAACTTTTCAACAGAAATAGTATTTATTGTTAGAGAGTTAATCTGATCAGGCTCTCTAACCAGTCCTAGCCTCCAGCAGCCATTTAACTCAAGATTTTTTTTGTAACTTGTTTTGCCTAAATCTGATCTCCCCCACCCTAGTAACTAGTATATTTGTACAGTGCCTAGCACAACCGCCCTTTGATACAGATTGAAGCCCCCAAGGCTACTGACAGATATGCAGGCCCCTGCTCTAACTCATGGCGTTTTACATAAAGTACCATGAGTTAAAGGCTCCCCTCATGGGCGACTGGTGCCTCCTGAGTCTGGGGGGGCACCAGTGGTAGATTGCTGACTGGGGGGGAGGGTAATCCAGCAGCTGACTGCAGACCCCGGGAGCGCTGGCAGCAAAACCGGAAGTGCCAGCAGCAAAACTGGAAGTGCCAGCAGTGCTTCTCTCAGCACCCCCACTTCCTGGCTGGTGTCAATTTCAGGGTGGGCACTGGCCAGCACTTTTCTCAACACTTCCACTCTCTGGCCAGCAAGGGCCAATCTTAGGCCCTACACGTTGCCTATGGCCCCCCTCAACCCAACAGACGTTTGCCTATTGGGTCGGGGGAAAGGAGAGGGGAAGAAATTGAGCTCCATTTTGGAGCCATTCAAACCCGAAAAATCTGCCTACATCCCCCTAGCCCGAACCCCCACTCCCAGCTCCAGTGCTGCCCGCAGAAAGGGAGAAGAGAGAAGGGAGGAGGAATGAGCTGCGAGCTAAGGTTTGCCCAGCCTGAGATGGGGTGGCGGAAGGGGGCTGGGGAAGGACTGAAAGATGGGCAGGGCTCCTCTCTACACACACCCCCAGCTCAGGCTTGGCAAGCCCCAGGTCACAGCTCACACCCCTCCCCTTTCTCTTCCTATGGAAAGCACTGGGGGCAAAGCTGGGCTGCATCAGCCCCGCCCTGATCATGTGATAGATTGACCCAAGGAACTAGTTCCCTATGGTGCTCTGAAGTAGAGCACTTTCATTTGAACCCTCATCTGATAAGGGTTAATTTACTTTTAAAGCGCTTTGCAGATGTGCAGATGTGTCACAGCATGGCTATATAGTGCTTTCAGGTAGCCAATCACACAACAAATGTAACTTCTGTCCATGCCCTAAGTTACACAACCTTGATCACTAGAAGCTACAGTGCCCTCTGGGTCATTAAGGAAACAACCCCAGAACTATAAATTGAACCTAATATAGTGAAGATATTAGTAGAAAGGGTCTGGAGAGCTGACTACATTGTGAAAGGATCCATATTAAGAGGTAGCAATTGGGCCAATTTAGCTGACTTCCCTGACACAATGTCCAGTACAAGTGACAACAGAGGGGTCACTGACACTGGAGAAGTAATGAAGGCCAGCAAACACATATCTGTTATGAGCTGACCTGTAGGGGAGCTCATGTTCCACAGTTGCAGAACCTGTTTTGGACAAAAGTACCACTCTGCAACTGGGGAACATATGCCAGTCGTCAGAGGTGTACCATGGAAAAAAAATACACCCCGGGCAGCTGTCTCACTCTTCTCCCCCTCCTCTCCTACTTTCTTGGACAGTGTCATGGAGTGCAAAGTATTCTGGGAATCGTAGTTATCTAGACTAGCAATGGAGTTTGTTCCCTCTGATGGGAATTGTTCACTCACCTAACACTCCAAATTACTTAATTGTAATGACTTCCAATTAGCATGGCCTTGAGTTTAGCCCAGGGACAAACTGATCATTAAAGCACTGTGCCTTTGTGGAAAAGATTTTGGTAAAACCTAGAAAAAAAAATATTTTTTTAAATAATCTATTACAGTGGTTTTCCAACAAACTGAACTGAATAGGAACCTGGTGAAAGTTATGAAAAATACTGTAGAACATTTTCCTCTATATTCAGAGAAAGGAAGCACTAGAATGTAATAATTGAATTTTACCAAGGAAAAATAGGACCTGTTTAGAATTTTTCTTCCAGAACAAATGGAATAAGAGTTTACCTGAAGACTTCAATACAAAGAAACCTCTCTCATGTTCAGTATTATTGTATATTCCTTTTAAGACTAGCACTAACTTGTTACTTAAAACCAATCAAAGACTGAATGCACTAAATACATATCCTATCATTTTTCTCTTTCTTCCAGTTAACTTGTAGCATAAATACAGACTCCTGTGCAGGGTATTAAAGAGGATTTTGTCTCTGTCCCTTCACCCCAGGGGGACTCCCTGTACACAGTTCATTTACATGGACTATACACTGGCCTCAGGATTTGTCTCTATAGAAGCTTATTGGGTGGTACAAGTAATACAGTACATTAGAAATAGATTTTCAAACCTGGAGTTATCAGGTCAAACCTGATTTCAGCACCAAAAGGCTCTTTTTTTTATCTAGCGCATCACTCTTCAGTTGTTTTTTGTTTTCTTCTTTTCCTTTTAACTTTATAGATTTGTTTCCAAATTATCCAATATACTTGTTGCCTAATCAGATTGAAGCATGACTGACTGAGACAGTGAATTCAGAGTGTACACAGGACACTAATCCAGTTGCAGCTAGTTTAGCCTGACTGCACTTTATTATAACATTGCTGATGGCAATACAACCATATTAGAGGAAGAGATGGAGAACTGCAATGGTTATTTTTCAAAAGCAGTTGGCATTATAAAATGATTTGATAATAAAGTACAAAAACTTCCTGAAGCAATAAAAGCACTATGCATTTCCCATACTAAAATATGACATAATGGCACTAAAAAATATATTTGCCCACAGTTGCTCTTTTGGAAAAAATATATTCTTGAGCACCATCAAAGGTCTTTGTAAACTACTGTAATTTTTATTACAGTAAAAAAAAGTGGGGGGGGGGGGAAGAAACATACAAGCTCAGAGAAGGAGTCAAAAGTCAACAGAAGCTGGCAGACATTCTCACGGTGGGAACTTCCTTAATAAGACTCTCACTCACTCTGCTTCTAGATACCAAAGGGCATCTCCTGAAGTCAACAGGCCATTCTTGGTGGGAAATAAAATATTTGATAAAATGATCACCTAGGCCAGGCAATGTAGCTCAATATGTGTCCTCTTTCTACAGTACACTTAAGAAACCACAGTTGTACCTGTAAATAAGAGTGAAGAGTGGTTCAGATCTTCTACTTTAAATCCTTTGTGGCACCTCTACCTCAGTTCCATTCATGGTGGAAAGGAAAAGGGAAAAGTAAAACCTCCCACTGCCTTTTCCTGCCTTTGCATTTGGCAACGGAAAGTAACGGAGTAAAAATGCAGAAAATGGTAGCAATGCAGGCAACTAATGACAACATCCGCACATTAGGAAAGCATGGGACAGGTGAAGATAGAAATATAAATTATTTCTATTCTCAAAGAAACAAAACCTAGAACTGAAAGATTCCAAATAACAAAAAGTAATGTCTGCCTTAAAAGCTAAATACCTCTGTTAAAACAAACTGCTGGACTCAGATTTTAATAATCCAAGTACAAGAACATAATATGTATCTGACATGAAAGTCCAGAAGGGACACATTAATGAATGGGTAAAACAAATAAACAAACAAAAAAAAACAAACTTATTTTCAAAGTCCCAGCATGATCAATTTTTGTGAAACCCTGCTACTTCCTATATATCTGTGCAATCTACAGCTATAAATTGCTCTGACAACCTATCCTTTAAGATAGTCTCTACAATTGTGCAAAGAACTGAAGTTGAACTAACTGGCCAGTAGTCCCCTCGGCTGTTTCCGCTCAGAGAGAAATGAATGCTTGTTAACAGTAAAAATGGAGAGGAGGAACTGGCCTACAACTTACTTTTAAGAGGAGGTTTTATAATTGTATAAAATTTATATTTTAAAAATTTAAAATTTATAATTTTATAACAAGAATTGGTAAAAAAAGACAACAGGAAGGTAGATTGTTAGATGCTGTTGTGAGAACAAGGAATAGATTATTAAAGACAAAAGCCATGGGTGATGGCTAGAAAATTGTATTTAGAGACTTGCTTTTCGGAACTGGCTTGTAGGTAAAGTAGATATTGCATTAGACCAATGGTCCAGGGCCACGGCAAGAGTTAATTGGTTTCTAAAAGCCTGTTTGTGACAAAGTTTCCTTAAAGACCCACTGTGTCTGAAACCAGCAGACACACAGGCAAGGAAATTAAAAACATGAACCATGTTCCCTGAGAACCCCAAAAAGTGACACTGTTCTGGTGGCCAGGTCATAGTGACCAGCTATAGTGGTCTGTTCACTATGACCTGGCCACTGTTCTGGTGGCCAGGTCATAGTGACCAGAGTCCTTGGGATTTCCAGTTCTGGCAGACAGACCACATTAGGAGACCAGTAAATAACCAAATTAAGATGTGGGCATGTGATGGGTTTATTAGAACAGAGGAATACGCTGACAGGACAGAATGTGGACAGTATGACGACCACAAGGAGACCAATCAATGATACCTGGGAATGAAGTCATCAGAGGAGTAAAAGGATACAAAAGGAGGGATTTCAGAGCAGAAAAGGGTCCCCAGTCCACCATGGACAGAGGGTGCACCACCAGCCCATCTCACCCACCCCACTAGGGGGCAGGAAAGGGAGGGCGCTGGGCCTTGGCCCTTGACCTCTGACATCTCAGAAAGAACTACATGGTGAAGCTCGCGTACTGGCCACGTACCTGGATGCATGGCAAATGTAGTGAAGAGAGCTTACTGCACATGCTTCCTGCAGCTAAAGGGAGTGTAGTCACATCCCCTCCACCATGACCCTGGATGTCAGTGAACTCACAGAGCTGGCTGGTGTGGGATCTGACCACAACTGATCCTTTTGCTTTCCCCTCTCCCATCCTGAATTCAGCAGCAAGGAAAAGGAGGGAAAAGCCACTCACTCCAAAGCCAAGGACCTGAGCATCACTGCCAACACTCATCCCCTCTTCTCCCCTGACACTGAATTCAGGGTAGGGGGAGAAGAGGGAGAAGGCAGGCAAATAACAACATTGTTCACCCCCTGGGTTCTGGAAACTGGGGCATTGGTGCACAGCTGAAGGAGGATGCGACCACTGGAACACCTCTGAAAAGAGCAGGCAAGAGTCAAAGGACAAGAGGATTGGCTAGGAATACAGGAAGAGATAAAACCATGAACCATGCCCTGAAACTCCATGAAGCTAGAACACTGGTTATTTAATACACATGCTTGGACTCATATCTAAAAGTAAGAAGGGATGCTGCAGAAATCAGAAGGGACAGATTCTGGATACAAAACTTGGAAAGCAATAGGAGGAGGAATTATGAAGGCAAGAAGTAATAAAACATATGGCCATGTAATCAGCAGAACTGCTGTTAAGGCTTTGGTAGATAGGGATGTTGATGGAAAAACCATAGTTTAGGACCTGAGAGTTTAAAGGAAGGAAAGAACTCAACAGGGAAATGCACAATTTTAAAACTGTAGCTGAAATTATTTCCCCTCCAAAGCAGTCATTAATGCTTCATCTGTCTTTGACAGGCAAATGAAGAAAGCTATAATGGAATAAAGTGTTGAGTCATTTGAGACAGGTACAGGAGTCAATGATCAGGGTAGTGAGGAACCTAAAAAGGATAAAGGGTTGGGTGTGATCTGCCTAGAAGTTGTCAAAATAATCCTGTGTGATATGTGATACTAAAGTGGGAGTTACAGAGAAATGGACTGGAAACAGAGCATTTAAAGGTCCTTGTAACAAAACTCTCAGTCTCTAAAGTACAACTGCTATAACAAATGTTTAGAAGAATCATGTTTCTGTTTCCTCTATCCCCCAGTTTGCTCTCACTTCTTCCATTTTGCAAAGAAAGGTATAAACTCAGGTGATCAAGGAATCAGAGCTGCAGTGTTCCAGGATAAGGACATGGTTAATAGATTAAAATGCTGCACTGAGGTCAAGACCTCTCCTCCTACTTTATGTCTCTAGCCTTGTGTGACAATCGGACCAAATTTTGCTAGAATACCCTGCCCTAACTGCCAAACAATGTTAAATATTCCCTATTTCTATATTAAATATTCCTTTCACTCCTGTCTTCACAGCCCCAAACTAGAGTCACACACAGAGCTATCAGTCATAATTTAAAACATTCATTTATAAAAAAAACCCACATCAATAGTTATTTGCCACGGTAAGCTTTTCCCTATGCTTTGAAGCAACGCAACTCCACTACAAGTGGCTTTGGTTCACAATTTTCTCCAGGCAGTCAAACTCAGACATGTCTTTGCTATAATCAGCCATACAGCAAAGAGCATATTACAGCTTCACTGACTCATCCACTGGTATTTTGCCATGGTAAGAGAAAAATACAGGGCCTTGGACAGTAACATTCATTTACTAATATGGCCTTTTCATCACAACTTCTCAATGAATACTTACCAACTCTGATACCATCTGCTTGATACCTCTATTTTAACATTAAGTCAGTATAGACACAGGCAGAAGTGCAGCTCCTGGATCTAACTCATTGCACTTTACAGAAAGCACCATGATTTAGACTGATCTTCCTGACCCAACAGACATTTGCTGTTAGGTCAGAGGGTGGGTGATTGAGCTCCACTTTGGAGCTGGTTCAGGGAGAGAGGCTGTATGTCTGCAGCCTCTTCCCCAGGCTGCACGCCTTCCCCTCCCCCAACACCTGTTCTCTCTCAGGATGGAAGAGGGGAGAAGACAGGAGAGGCAGATCCAATCTGGGGTTCCCCCAGCCATGCTGGAGTGGAGAAGTGGGTGGACTGGAGCCCCTAATCTTGTGGGGCTCCAATTCACCTGCCCCACCCTCCAGTACCAGCTGGGCAATCCCCAGAATGAGCTCCCTCTCCTCCCTTCCGCCCTGCCCCATTCTGAAAGCAAAACTGGGAGCAGGGTTCAGCTGATGCAGCTGAGCCTGCTCCCAGTGCATGCAGATACAAGCTAATGAAAGCACTCTGCTTTGGTGCATCACCATCTGAACCCTCATGTAATAGGGATCAGGCCCCTTTTAAAGCATTCTGCAGCTGTGCACTTGTTTTTGACCATGGCTGTGGAGCACTTTCAGGGGCCAGATTGGGTGAAAACCATCGCTTCTGTCTGTGTCTTATGTCTTACACTTTTCCAAGAGCCTTGGCTCAGATAATATGGTCCTCATTTTTTAACAGCTGTCAATAACTTTAGTGGACATTTAGTTTACTTGCTTCTGTAATCCGTTTTATTCATTAATCATTTAGAGCACAGTCAGTAAAAAAGAAAGCATTTCTGCTACCTATTGAGCTTTTTCAGTGTATCCCTGAAAGGTAAACAAAAGAATTGGAACCTGCCATGCTTTAGTCTAATGGAGACATATTGGTTTTAATGGAGATGTACTGCTCCAATAAAAATCATGATTGTGTACTGTGACATCCACAGTACATGCCTGTCTACACTTGTGAAACAAGTGGTGCTCACATTCAGCAATTAGTTGTTTTCTTGCCTGTAAGGTATACTAGTTCTGTGCTTGAACCTAGAGCCTCCTGTCTCCAGTAGTATCTCAGGCACTTTACCTATGGCTCTCACTAGCACATAAGCACCATTTCTGAGAAAGACGCACATTAATTCCTGCCCTGCAATTTAGTGCATCAAATTACAGGGAAAAATGTAGATAATAAAGTTCTATAGGCTCCATCTGAAATCTTCAGGAATAAGAAAAACTGGTGAGAGGAAAGGGTGGAAGGAGGAAGTCATTATCTTAAATTTGCTTGTCACCTTGAAGATATGGCATACATCCAAGAAAAACAAGAAGTCACTCAAAAGCCTGCAGCAATTGGTCACTCAGCATTTTGATTCTTTGCTAAACTGTGCATTGCAATTTGTATCTAAAAAGATACAAACATAAAAATGACCATGGCATTAAATGGCCAGCAAAGTGAGACAACTACAGAACCAAACCCCACGCACACGTGCGCGCACCCCCCCCCCCAATCTGCTTGAAGATTTTAAAATATTAAAATTACTTTCTTATCTAATGGAAGAGAATTAATTGCCTTGGAAACATATGTTTAATTAAAAAAAATTGTAAGGATTTCTGCTTTTTCAGTCTGTATGTAGCTGGAGGTCTTTAAAATATGCTGCTATGATGTTCAAACCAAAAACAAAAGGGCCTAAATCTCAACTACTCATTTTACTACTGAGGCATAAATAGTGAAATATTTGAAGAGTGTTAACATATGTTGCTATCTAAAAAAACACTGGAATTTCTTACATGCTTTGTACTAGATAGTAAAACATAGTACTATTATTGTTAACACGGTGATCAAAAAAAGTCAATATCCCAAAGGACAGTTAGTAGTAAATCTGAATTCTTACATGTTCTCAATCTGCTAATTAAGTACTACAGAAGACTCAGTCTATTAAGTTTTTCCCTTTTAAGAACTGAATTAAATAAATGTTCAATTCATTTTAGCTAAAAGGGAAGGAAATCCACATGGAATTGTCATCCATATGGTGTGGGACATTAGAGAGTGAAATCAATGGCAAAAATATGCTAACCATTTTTGGGGGGAGGGGTGATGATTTCACCCCAAATTTCTGATCTAACTCAATTTCTAAAGTATTTACAAAAGAAGATGTACATAAAACAGCAATGCTATACTTAGAACATAATCATATAATTTCTTAAAAAGAAATTTTCAATCACATGAATTTCTCTCCATTTCAGACTGTATTCAGTTGGGGAATATATGATCACTTAATGTATACCTTACCAAGTTTTCTTTTCTTTAAAAAGGGTAGTTATCAGAAAGATCATTTGGGGATACTCATATATCTTTATACGGTGCAGTTTTAAAAGTCACTTTGCTACTTAGAAGTTTAAGTCTGACTGGCTTTCAGTATAACTCAGGCTCCTAAGTGTCTGAAGTTTTCTCTCAAAAAAGTAACTCAGAATTCTTGAAGTCATTTAGATTGTTATGAAAACTATACAATGCCTTCTATACACTGCCTAGTTAAGTACCATGTGCATTCTAGGGTTTCTACCAAGCAGATTGGCATGATTTTGAAATGGGCTTTGGACATAGTGGGTGTATGCAAGCGGTCAAATGAACCAATGGAAGTTTAGCAGTTTAGTTTGAGCATTTGGAAACCAAACTGGTAGAACACTGTAGAAGCATTGTAGAGAACCCAGCCGGGCCCTATAGACAGCCTGTGCTACTAAAAGGGGGCCCTCAGTGCACACTCCCAGTCTGCTGCCTGAAGACAGATAACAGCAGCCAAGGACACAAAGCAGGGCTTCTTAGCTGTCTGCTACAGGAGACCACATCCCCTCTCCACAAACCCCCCTCCCTTCCTCTCAACTTCCAGGCTTTGGAAGGCAGACCCAGAGTGTGTCTTCAATCTTTTCAAGCCTGTCAATACCCCCTCCAACAGCCTGCAGTGGAACCATACCCCTCTGGCACCAGCTGATGGACTCAGTTCCAGTGCAGGTCAGGTGAGTTCAGCCAGTGTATGATGCTGCTGTGGGGAAGGAGGGACTTTGGGGTTCCTTTCTCAGTGAAAGCCAGGTCATGCTAGTCAGAATCATGAGGGAGGGGATCAGGGAGGTGGTGGGAGCAGAGTTTCATAGTTTCATAGTTTCTAGGGTCGGAAGGGACCTGAGCAGATCATCTAGTCTGACCCCCTGCCATGGCAGGAAGAGCACTGGGGTCAAACGACCCCAGTAAGGTGGTCATCCAACCTCCTCTTAAAAACCCCCAGGGTGGGAGCCTGCACCACCTCACTTGGAAGCTGGTTCCAGACCCTAGCTGCCCTGACCGTGAAGTAGCGCCTCCTGATGTCCAACTTAAACCTTCCCTCCGCCAGCTTGTGACCATTGTTCCTGGTCACTCCTTGCGGC
>NW_017729024.1:116616465-116638745 GCF_001723915.1 Gavialis gangeticus | reverse complement strand
GCTCCCCTCCCCTCTGAGTCTTCAGCGCTTCTCCAGCTATCCTCCTTAGCTCGTTGAAGTTTGCCCTCCTAAAATCTAGGGCCACCACCTGATGTGTTCTGTTCCTGGCAGCAGCCATGCTTATCCTGTTTAAATACAGGGATGAGGTCTGGTGACCCCATCATTTGTTCTACCCAAACAACATAGACACAGCCCCACAGGGAATGCAGCCCATTGCCCCCCTGCCCTCCCCAATGACATGTACTTGTCTTTTAGGTAGGATCTAGGTCCAGGTCCAGGGTTGAGTGGGGTTGGGGTGGGTTAGCAGTAGTGGTGCTGGCAAGTCAGTTTCTCCCACCTGCTATGGGTCAGGGAGGTTGCCAGCTACACAACTTCACAGCTGCAGAGAGAAGCTGAGCTATAGGAAAGGGTTTGATCTGTGCTCAGCCAAAGCACTGTAGTTTAGCTGAGTTGATTCAGACCATCTTTCTAGAGGAGAGGGGTAGCATCTGATCAATGCAAGCTGGTATACTGGAGGGCAACATGGAGGCTTCTATTGGAGGGGTAAGTGAGCAAGTGTTAGTTTAACCGATAGAAACTCTACCAGAGGCCACTTCTACCTCATTGGAGAAAAAAGAAGTTTCTACCAAACTCACCATTTTTGGTCCAGTAAAACCATGCAAATGCTTGCACATTTAGGTTGCATTGAGATGCGAGTGGATGTTTGGCTCCCTGGGGACCCATGGATATCCAGGAGTCAAAAAGACCCTCTGTGCTGCTCCTTTGAAGGGCTAAAAACAACTCAAATGTGCAGTATGTGGTGCTGCAGACGTGTCTGCAGAGCCACATACCACACAGCCGCGATCATCTGGATGTAGTCTCAAGGTGTATCCCCAGGAGCAAGAAAATGCATTTCCTTGGAGACAAATGGTGCAGCACAATACGTGCCACTGCTGCTTGTCTCCAGGAAACACCAGTGCACAAATGCTCTGGCGTGCTGCACGCTGCCCGCGGTGGGGTATGGGAGGCTGGTGCTGGCACCAGCAGCCTTACCTGGGGCCCTGACGGCCTCTGGGGGATGAAGCCATGGCAATCCAGCAGCACGGAGCCTGGCTGGCAGCTGAAGTATGGCTCCGGCCAGCCAGGCTCCATTTTCCAGCAGCATATGCTATATGCTATGCCATGTGTGCCACCCCATTTTTTTAAGGCACAGATTTTTTTGACACCAGGACCTCCCAATGTCAAAAAACAAACAAACCCAGTGCTGCAAATTAGCAGTGCAGGGAATGCCTGTATGTGTGGTGTGTGTTGTGAGCTGTACTGCAGACAGGTCTACAGTGCCACATCCACACTTGCCTGGACGTGCCCTTAGGGTTTCAACTGATGGAACTGTGACTCCACTGGTAGATTTGTAATGCTTTTACACACCCTATAAAATAACATAAGAAAGTGAACAGGTAGTTACAGAACATGAAATGTACCGATCTAGCTCTAATCTAATTGGCACAGTCAAAAATGACAGTGAAAAAATGGCAGCATGGGCTTCAGCATAAGTTAGTAATCCAAGTGCAAGTCATCCTGGGGCCCAAAGAACATACCCCAGCTGACATCTTGAACTGTAGCCTATGCCACATGTCTGTTATCAACAATAGCTAGAATAATGCAAGCATGGGCATGGCTGTCTGTGCTGCTGTCACACATCCCTTTTCTCTGTCAGTACACCTGTGTAAGGAACAAGTCCCATTGTTTTTCAGTGTCAGTATCTTTATGCAGTAAAATGAAGGGGTATTTATCTTTCACTGGGACTTTATGTCCTAAGTGATTCAGGAACATTCTTTTTTTTTCTGCACATGATGCATGTTTACAGATTACACCCCATAATTATTTGGCATGAATAACAACAAAATGTCACATGCTAATTTGATACTTGGGTGTTTAATTACACCATCTCTTGTACCTGCAATTATGATCTGCATTATTTTTTCTGTTGCATTTAGATTTGCTGCTTGCCAGAAAAGTTATTTAATGTGAAAAAATGGTTGACACCCATGCATTAAGCTTATTTAAATATTGAAAGTATTAAGTATTTTAACTTGAAATATATCTAATATCGCTTCAAGCAATACATATTTATGACCACTGAAAAAGCAGATTAAGGAATTATTCATAAAAGCTGTAAATTGCTAAACAATTAACTGGTAGTACCCATAATTTAAAGCTTCAGATATTTTCCTTTTAAACCAAAAAGGCACTGAAGCTGCTAACTGAAAAGTACAAAAAATTGAGCTAATGTTTATTTGAGTAGTAATATAACTAGACACTGCAAAACATCTCTGTATATTAAACTATGAATCATGCATCCGTCATCTCCCTCATACCACAAGAGTAAACTGGCCAGTATACCAGAAAATAAGAGACAGGTAGATACTGCGAATTTTTTTGTTTTGTATGGTTCTTGGTGCATATATAAAGAATAAAATGCAATACTGTCTGTGGTCTCTAAAGAAGACAGGGAAGTTTAAAGGTAGACTAAGTAACTGGTATGTACAGGGATGAAGTCCCAGTCTCATAATGAGCAGGTAAACCTCAGGATCATCTGAATGCTGTATGTGCATATATGGTTCATAATAGTTTATGGTCCATATTGGAAATGTATAGGAGAGTGAGGCAGGAGGCAAAGGGGAAGGAGTTTGAGTAGGTTTCTCATGTATAGTTTGAGGTTCTACAGAGCTAAAATTGGGAATCCTTTTCCCCCTCATATTAATTTCCTTTATTCAACAATTATTTTTAGAATATTATTTTTCTTAATACTTTGTATAACGTTCACATTATAGAGCACATAAAATTATATGGATAGGTCAGCTTTTCTGATTGGCAGGGTATACTATTAGGAGGTTCCTTTTTAAGACACCAAATATTTTGTGCTTACTCAGCAGTATGGCAGATGATATTCAACTTGGCTATCTATATGCTGCCATGAAAAACCTGATCTCCTCAACAAAGAATTTTAAAAAAGTCTATTGAAACTGATAATTTTAAGAATGAGGACTTATATGAATGGTATTCCATAGAAATACTGGAACCTTCTAGGTTTCCTTGACTTAGATGTTATTCCATGTTTGACTTGACTTCTCTTTGCTTATGAAAAAGGTTGAGGTGCTTTTTAATTTTTATAATCATCAAGAAATTTCATGAATTAATCTTGATGACAAAATAGCTACTTTCTCAGTAAATTTTTAGTCTAGAAGATGAGCCAGAGAGGAGTTCTGTCTGCAGTGCTGCAGTGCATCTTGTGGGAGTTTCATCTTTCAAAGCAGAAAAGCTTGAGCAACTGATGATAATTCATGAAAGTTACTGCTGCATATTCTATTATAATGGCTATGTCTCTTGATACATGTGCTGTCCCTGGAGTATTGTTCTGGATTGATTAGCATCTTTATAATGAAATGCTCAATTACAGCTTTGAAATAGGTAATTATAAAGTGAGTGTGTATTTTTCAGTTAGGGAATTTGTTTTGATTTTTTTTTTTTTAATTATCAGTGCATGAAAGACAATTGAAGAAGTTCTGAATAAAGTGTTGCCCCTATAAAAGGAAACCGCGTTTTGTTACTTACAGTGTGCTTAAGCTGTATTGAAATTCCAGTTATGATTGGTATGGGAGTTTTATTTTTAACTGTCATCTGTGCATTCAACAGAAACCAATTTTTCAATATTCTGAAAAGCTTCATTCAAAGTATGTGCTTGTGAATGACGTAGAGACCTTGTTGATGGCCCTGCGATGCTTTTTGGAAATACCTTTGGAAATACCAATTACAGGCACTGGGTATAAAGATGGTGAGTTGGAAGTCTGGCTAATAGGAACAACCACATAGTGCATTTTTTCTGGATATTCTTAACATATGTAAAAGTTTACTAAAAAAATGAAAATAATTAGGTTTTTTGTATGTCAGAATTTTCAGGCTAACATGTAAAGACTCTCTTACATAGGGTTTTTAGCACCTAAAGAGAGTTGTGTCATCTTAATGTTGTTAAAACCAATTCCTTTCATGAAGAGAGACATTTTTCCTGAGGGTTAACTGGAACGGAGGGGATGGGGAAAGTGCTTTTAATTTCAAGGGTCAGAAGTTAGGAGAAAAACCTATAAATATTTCCTTTGCTGAGCACTTCTCATGCTGCAGCAGGCCATTAATTTTAAAAAAGGTTTTCTACTGAAGGAATTCATTCAGCTGTTGACATGATGGGTTAGTTTGTATTGCTTTCTTGCCTGGGATGCCAAAGATACACTATTGAAGGGTGAATTATTTATTTATTCATTTTTTTAAAGATAACAGCAATGATTGGATTAAGTGAGAAAATGTTTATTTATACATTCCAAGCACTTTTAACCCTTCAATAACAGGATCTGGGAGCCCATTTAAAATAGCTGCATCGCCAGAGATACCACAGCTGCCACTACAGAAGAGTTAAGGTTCTTGAAGGGATGTGCACAGTTCACAGATAGCCCAACAAAATGAAGAAAACTAGGTTAGTTTTGTGTCCGTATCATAGTTTAAATTTTACAGAGTAAATCTCACTGAACACTTGAAATGGAAGCTATCTTATACTCCTTTTGCTCTACAAAGAATAAGTCTAATACATTCTAGAAATATAACACAAAGTTGCACTGAGGTCTTTCATGCATCAGAGTTCTTAGGAAGGGGACCATGTCATGCGGTGGAAAGAGAAATATAAAACCCCACAATCCCAGCTAACTTGACACTGGGGGGGGGGCGGGGCGCAAATTCATGGCAGTCAGCTTGACTGTGAATGCATGAGCAAAATCCTCCAATCATATATCTGAGCTGGCCATTTCAGCCAACCTCCCATATCTAGCTGTGGCTTCAGAGGAAGCTGAAAAAATACCCAAAAACAACATTCACTAGGGGGAAATACTTCCTAGTCTCTACAGGTGATCTTCAAAAGCCCTGAATCATGGGATAACTGGAGACCCTGTATAGTGATTAAGTTTCCTTTCAAATGCCAAATAATTAAATTCACATATCACATGTGCTGATAATTGTTTAAATAAGGTCTAATTAACCCCTTGTAGAGCAATACTTATACTGTCTCTATTAACTATGCCTTTCCTAACACATCTTAGAAGTGCATTAGTCTTTTCATGGCTCATCAAACTATACACAAAGCAACTCTGCTGGTTCCTGAATATCAACAAATATGTGACTATCTTTAATTTGTGTTTGAAGGCCAAGCATAAAGGGGCCTCCAATCCTTAATGTGACACCAGTGTGGTAACAAATATAAATGCTACTCATTTTATTCTGAGAGCCTCCATATTTTAAAACCTGCATACTCTTGTTTACTGTACTCGCATTACTGCCTTGAAATCTTTGCATCAGAAGCAGGTAGTCACTTCATATTACTTCCTAGTCATCAGCACTGTAAAATTCAGGAGTTAGCTCTCCACAAATCGTTTGACAGTTGCATATTCCCGTTTTAAGACATCAGAACAAGTAAAGTAGTTTGCTTCAAGCTCCTTCAGTTTTCTTTGCAAAGCAACAGCTTAAATACAAAATGGAATAAACCAGTAATCTTCTTTTTTCGTGTTAACTTAATCCCCCGTTTTTTCATGTTTTTCCCCTTTAGCACAGTTAACAACCCAACAGCATACAAAACCCAGATATAATAACCTTAGTGATGTCATAAGTATGGCACGAGTCATGAGTATGACACTTCTATACAGGCCAGTATTGCCAAACATTTTTTTTCTGAAAGAGTGATAGAAGAATCCCCTTCACTTCTAACCTTGACACAAATCTTTCTTCCAGAAATTGTTTGGGACCAATGCCAAAAGAAATAGATTCTGTAATGAACTCTAGATGAGAGCTGGAGTCTGCCCACATAAAGCTCACTACAAGTCTGCAAGCTCAATTTAAGAAAGCATCAATTTCAGAAGTTTTTTATCCCACAGTGCCAAGTGTCTGGTCCTTCAGCTTAGCTTCTGCACCAATGCACATAATCTCATACAATTCAAATACACCCCTTATTTAGGGTCTAGATCATTAATCAACAAAATAGTTCATTGTCAATTCAAATACAAATCTTTCCAACAAATTGTTCTACAACAAACTGATTTCCTGATACCAGGTCTTTCCCAGATGAGGCTTCACTCCAGATTCTTGCAGGTATCAACCATCAGGTCTTTTGCCTGGCTGCTAGAGAGAGACCCTTCGCTAGGTCCCTTCCTATGGCCCTTCTCCTTCCTTTTCTTGTATGGATTGGTTTCACTGCAATTAAATCATTACATCCAGGCTGCCAATTCATTAAGCTTCCTTTAAAAAAACTGCCTAAGCAATCTCCTAAATCAGGAGACCAACAATTCCTAGAAGCCATAACATTTATTACAACTACAAATAACAAAAAACATTCCAATTAATGACCAAAAAAGCCTTAGCTATTTGATGTTATTGAAGACAAATGAATGGAATTCAGATGACCAATCCAAATTTGCTTCATTGAACAATGGTTCAAACCATAATAAGAAAAGTTTTCAGAAAACTCAAAAATCTTTCCTTATCTTGATTCCCGACTCTCAGATTCCCCCACCCCACCCCACCCCAAGCATTTTGTATTACTAAAATGTTAATTTTCTGCAGAGTTTGCCAATGGTCTATATGTGAACACAATAAATATATTTTTTAGAAAGAATCTTCCTTGCAGAAAGTTAAGTAGGGAAAATCATAAACAACCCTATTATGGAAACTCTTACAACTGTAACTATGGAAGCACTACTGAGACCATATAGTATTGCCACTCTCAAAACCCGTTCCTAGAATATTGCTTCAATTATAACCTAAGCATCAACAATTGCAGAAGAAAATGTGTGTCAAATATGCAGAGTACGTTTGGGTTTGTCTTGACTCATATTTTTATATGTGACATAAACCATATGTTATTTTACAAAAGGTATAGATTCTTTTTAAAAGCCCTTAAGTAGTAGAAACAAGGTCTTGATTCACTGTTTAGCTATATAAATGCGGTCGTTTAATTAAAAAACGTTGCTGTTATCCTTATAGGTTCCTACCTTATGCTCTAGTGACACTCAGACATCCTTAAAGATTGAAAACATCTGGAATTTAGACATTAAGGTTTTAGAGCTCATAGATCAAAACATATATATTTTGCATAGCAAAGCCTATGATAAACTAGAGGTATATTGTTTTCATGTTAAAAAGAACACACTATTATAGAGAAGACTGAATCCTGCCCATCTCCCTCATGATTACGTACTTTCCCTTGGAACTAGATTGTTTTCCCTTTCCAGGGTATAGTTACATTACAGAATTGCCATTTCAGGTATGAACGTTCACAAATGTCCATGCTTATTTGCTCAGGCTACCTCCTGACCCTGAGTCAACCCTAATTAGCCTGCCAACAGCACATGAACATAGCTAGACCGCATCCAGTCCAGGAAATAACCTAAGTAAAACACTAGGGCATCACACCTGGCCCAAGTCTTCAATGTAGGCATGTCTTTCCTGATAGGTACATATAAGACTTTGATCCTGCAATGAGCACCAGGTGGGTACAGAATTTCATCTCCATACTCCAGTTATAGAAAGCATGGCTGTTGAACATTCCAGGTTTATCACGCACCTAAGGAAAACAGATCAAGCCTCTGGGAAATTTTTCACTGTAAAATATATTTTCTGGACCTCAAGTTCATCTTCCAGGGTTTGCTGGGCACTTCCCCATTCCTATTCCCAGCTCTACTTGTCCAGCATTTTTTTAAATAATGTGGGCATCAGAACTGGAAATAGTACCCTTCCTAATATGATAGAGGTAATATTTACTTACATTGGGTGAGATAGAACAGAAAATAAAATGACATTTCAAATTCAAGTTATTTTGATTATCAGCTTCTCTCCTGAAAATTGACCCGATTCAACACCTAATATTCCAGTGTTATCCTATGTAGTGTACACACTAGACACTCTTCAAATATTCAAGCAAACATTTAAGATACTCTTCAAGCAGCATTGTGGTGCTGCTCTTATTTATCCCAGAATCTAATATAGCTATCTTTAACCCAACAACCCAATATTCAGAGATGTAACTACCCTTGTTATGCTCTTATGGACCTTAATATTGTTAAGATACTGTAGATAACATTATGTGAAAAAGCTAATGGGTGAAAAAAAACTAAATACTTTAAAAACAGTTCTCCAGAGGATGACATCTTCTTTCATATCTGCAATTCTCTTCCTAAATGATTCAGATATTATTTGTAACTGGCCTTTGTTTAAAGTTTCTGGGGAAGGATGGAGAACAGAAGGCGACTGTTGATGGGATGAACGCATCCTATTCTGGAAGCCTGTGAAATGGAAATGAGGGGGCTCTGTCACTGTTATTGCAGTTCCTGCTCCTGTTCCTGAATAGCTGCAGGAAATCTTTGCTCCAGAGAATGCAATGGTCAATCAATTCCTGAACACAAACTGCTGTGCAAGGTGATGCAGAACCTCTATCCTGGCTCCTCTGTACAATGAAGTAGCACTGTCTCTACCACATCTGTAGCTCAATGCTGCACTTTGAAAGGGACAGCAATTGCCTCTTGGTCATATATTAAACAGACTCTATTAAAGCGACCACAGATTTTTTTGCCTTACACTTGTAAATGTTGGGAAACTTAAGAGTTAATTAGTAGGATGGTCTGCTGCAGACTACAGCTACTCAAAGTCAATTAATCCTTTTAATGAATGGGAAACTGGAGCATCAGGTTTCTCTCTTCCTTTAGAAGATTACAGTATGTATTTTTGGAATGAAAGCTAAATCAGAATCATTATTGATGCCTACAGTAGTTTTATTTTCTTTTTAATTATCCATTATGAGGATTGAATTAAAACAAAATTCCTACAGGACCAGACTCTGACTCAGTCAATCCTTTTTAGATGTCTTAGCTATAGTTAAATTCTGTTTTTGATCCTTTTTCTTAGCTAGAAGGACAACAGGTATGCAAAACTTAATCCAGATTGCCAATATGCAAGACTTAATCCAGATTGCCAATATGCAAGACTTAATCCAGACTGCCAATACTCTCTATCAGAGAAATTATCTGCAGGGTACCATCTTCACTGAAAGCCCCAACCTGCCATGAGGAACTAGGTGGACATAAAGCTTTATCTGAAGAGATGTATTACATTTTTTCTGTGCAAGGGAAACTGCAATGACTGGACAGGGCTAACATTATCCCTTACCTGCTGAGTATGCTTTTGTTAGCAGTTCTCTGTGGAAAATTCTCTGGAGTGCCTCTGCTGTGCTCTGGCTGCAAAGAGACTGAATAGCCTGTTGAATTTTCTTCAGCAGACTGTGACACAGCAGGAGATGAGGCATGGCAGAAATGAAAGAATTGTATAATATTATTAATTTTTTTGCTTTTGTTTTAACATTACCATCGCTTGTGGTGACTATTAAATGTGCACAAATGCCTCAGAGACGTCCACAAGATCAAGGTTCTTATTTTCAGCCAAGTTAAAGTTCTTCCCCAACTTTAAAACATTTTCCCTGACATGAATGTGAAAATTCCCTAACCTTTGAGAAAGCAACCCACGGTTTGTTAGGTATGTTACAGACACATAATTAATGCATAATAAAACATGGTCTGCCCCAAAGAAATGTTGAAGGTTTAGATTTTCTGGGGATGTTGCTTTGGTGTTCCTCTTTCCCGCCAAGCTTTCGAGCTACAACCTCCCACCTCCCCCCACAAAAAAGCACCCATAAAACATATAAATATAACATAAATGTCTTCAGACACTCCTCATGAAGAAAACTAACAATTAAAACAATTGGTCAAATATAGGTCATATATAATCAGGGAGATGGATAACTTGGAGAATCTTAACTATAGAGATGACAAAAATGAAAAGAAGTAAGACCCATTTCTTCGCCTGTCATTAAATCAGAGGAACTAGAAGGTTTCATAGTTTCTAGGGTCGGAAGGGACCTGAGTAGATCATCTAGTCCGACCCCTGCCATGGCAGGAAAGAGTACTGGGGTCAAAAACCCCAGCAAGGTGTTCATCTAACCTCCTCTTAAGAACCCCCAGGGTAGGAGCCTGCACCACTTCTCTTGAAAGTTGGTTCCAGATACTAGCCGCCCTGACCGTGAAGTAGCACCTCCTGATATCTAACCTAAACCTTCCCTCTGCCAGCTTGTGACCGTTATTCCTGGTCACTCCTGGCAGTGCTCAGGGAAATAGTGACTCCCCCAATGCCTGCTGGTCCCCTCTGACTAGCTTGCACAGGCCACTAGATCCCCCCTCAGCCTTCTGTTGTGGAGGCTGAACAGGTTCAGGTCCCGTAGCCTCTCCTCATAGGGCCTGCTCTGCTGCCCCCTGATCATGCCAGTGGCCCTCCTCTGGACCCTCTCCATGCTGTCCACATCCCTCTTGAAGTGCAGCGCCCAGAACTGGATGCAGTACTCCAACTGCGGCCTAACCAGTGCCGCATAGAGGGGGAGGATCACCTCTTTGGACCTGCTCAAGATGCATCTGTGGATGCATGATAAGGTACGGTTGGCCTTCCTGACTGCATCCCCACACTGCCAGCCCATGTTCATCTTGGAGTCAATGATGACTCCAAGATCCTTTTCCGCCTCCGTTTTGACAAGAGGGGAGTTCCCTAACCTGTAGGTATGGTGCCAGTTGTTCCTCCCCAGTTCTTGATGAGCTGCCTGCATTTAAGTACTTGATACTGTTCTGAACATTTTATACCTGTCTTTCATACTCTGGGTAGTTGGAACTAGCCTACGAGTAGCTCTTAGACAAGTCAAGGTAAGCAGGTTTTCCATCCCAAATCTAAACTGGCATGAATTGGACAGAAAAATAATTCTGGCCAAAGGGCATTCAAACAAAAGGTAATTGGAACATGTTTCTACAAATTGAATGCAAATATTTAAAAATATAAATATTAAATTAAGCTCTAAACAGTATCATTAAGAAAATCAAAATGGCTGTTGTGGATTTCTTTCTTGCTTACTGTAGTTATCAAATCTATATTTTCACAACACTGACAGTGTTCTAAAGTCTATAACCCTAAATAAACCTCACCCATATTTCTTGGGATGGTAAACATCAAGCACTGTTTTTCCAAATGTCAGAAAAACAAGTGATGCTTGTTAAGGCCCTAATAGTGTAGCAGAAATAGTAAGTGCTCACCTCTACACATTACAGTTAATAGGATGATGAAGATGAGTGGGTGTTCATGGTAGTAAATCACTCAGGATAGGACCAAAAAACAATAAGCCTCTTGGACTTGCAGGTTGGTTCTAAGGTAGTTTAAAATGTCAAATAAGACCAAACAATGGAAAAGAAAAAAGAGAAACAAAAGTTACATTTAGACTGTTCTGTTAAAAGAGATGTCCTCAAATAATGAGTTTTAATAATGTTAAGATCTGATCATAAAACACATACAAAACATCCCTTGCCCCACCAGCTGCCTAATATATAACACAACTTTAATGAGAATACACACTATTTTGAAAAATAAGAGCCTTCTTTACACTAAATACCTTTCAGCTCATCTTTTGTAACAAATAAAGCTACCAAAACACTAGTCTCAAAAGAATAAAATATGATGTGTTGAAAGACAGAGACAGCTTTGTCTATTTTCTATTCAAGAGCGATTCATTTTTTCCATCATAAAATACTATCTCCAGGAATTGTTTAATATCATGGAAGCTTTACATGATGATTACACATTGGTTGTAGTTTATCCGTTACTCTGGGGAAAACAGATAGAGAAGCTCTTTTATGAATGCAAAAATCCAATAACTATGGTTGTGCCTAAATACTACTGCATGAACCCTAAGCTGATCTAGTAGATTATTTAGTGTGCTATAATACAATAGCATTTTTTCCAAACAAATCTTACACAATGCTGCCCCTGAATACATATTAAATCATATTATATATTCAAAATTAATTTCAGTTTTAGAAAAGTCAAAGCACTCTCGTATAGTTGTATGGGAAAAAAAATTCAGTACTATGGACATCACCTCAGAAAGTACAAAGCAAAAACAATAAAAACTATTTTTTAAGAAACAAAGCAGGTCTTCATATTGATTCGACAACAATTGATCATTCAACTCACTGAATTCAGTCACAATTTACAGCATTTATTTGCTTTAATTATGATCTTTAAAGTTTTCAACTATTTCACAAGCAGAGGATTTCTGCAGAATGCCTTAGATTTGTACACATTCCTTTTAATCACTGTTTAATTAGCAATGTACTGTAATTGACTATGACTTTTTTCTGATCTAATAGCCAGTTAATGCGAGTATTACTGACTAAACACATTAGTGAAAAGCAGTTTTTTAAACAGGAAAAGTTGTTAAGAGGACTTTTTGACAAAAATAAACTACCAGGAGTACCAGGACTGAGTATAATTGTTAACACTAGGTACCTAAGTATGTATTTTTCCAAACTTACTTTAGGCCAGGATTTTAACATGCAGCTGTAACCTGATCTTCAAGTTTAGATGAAGCATTAAAGAGTATCGAATGACCTATGTGCGCTCCAGAAATAAATCCTAACCACTGGCACACTAGATATTAGTCTTGGCCTTTTCTTTGGGAAGGAAAGCAAAGAAAGACTAAATCTTAAAAGGAAACATTTGGGGGACACTCAGAAAAGAATGTTTCTGCTCATAGTAGCATAATGCTAACCACATACATGAACCTTCTCTATAAAGCCAGAAATCTGATCATGGTAAAATGACAAAAGGTGAATTATACTAACAGAATGCCTGTTCCAAATCATGTTAACATAAACTAATCAATACTTGGAAATGTCAGAATGTGGGCACTGCTAACTACCAAGTAAACACTATTGCATTCTTCCAAAAAAAAAATCAAGTCACAGTTCACAAAAATGGAATAACTTCAATTACATTTTAATTTGGCTGATGTTTTTCCCAAAACATATTCCAAACCAATTTAATTTTGAGTAAATAATAAGGGCGGGGGAGGAGGGGAGATGGGGAGGGAGTCTAGTACTCAGAGCTCTGCCTGATCTTTCAAGATTTGGCTCTGTGCCCACTTTATGCAGGCATAACTCTGAAAAAAAAGATGTCTTCATTCTGCCCACCCAAAAACAAGGTGTATGGCTTATTTGGGGGCATGTGGCTCGCAAGAAAATAGGGTATCTTCTACCTGGGCTGAAGTTCTGTGCAAAGACATAAGCAGGTAGAGATGACCTTGTGTCATCTCCTATACATAATATTCCACTTCTCTAGCTGAGCAACATGTACTGGTTTGAAGCCAGAGGGACATATTTAGGCCTCAGACTATACCCTGAACTGTAGAGACAGAAAGTAAATATTTATTTTTAAAACACTCATTTGACTGTGTTATTGTAAGTTTTGTGGGGTTTTTTTACTGTACTGAAAAGAAGAACTACAACCCTTGAAGACAATAATTTAATATTTCCTGAACTGTCAGAGTTCCCACCCAGTTACTAGTGCATTAGAAACAGATAGGTAGAAAAGGTATTCTATTTAAAGTGGATTATACAAAGTGTTAAGATGAATATCCTCTTCACTTCAAGGCAGATTACAACAGGCAGTGTATATACACACAGACAACATGTAGTGAGAGTAACTCCAAGTATTAGGAAAATATTTATCAGAGGGCCATAAGAGTCTAGAACTATTTGTGTCTATGTATTATTTAAACGTAAGCAAATATCATGAAGACTCTGAACAAGGAGTAATGACTTAAGAAATGTTCACAATTAGAACTACAAGCGTGAATATTCAAGTGAGAGAGGCTAACTTCCAGCCTCTCCCCCCAATTTTTTTCAGACAAGGGTAAAATTATTTTGATGTCGTTTATAGAAGTATAGGTTTTAAAACACTTCCTTGTAAATTATCATAATAGTAAGCTACTGGACAAATAAAATGTAAGCTATTGTGACAGGATGGTTCAATATCCTTAAATGAAAATTACATTTAACTATGGATATCCATTTTTTATCTGAAAATATTTTAATCTAACCTCTAATAAGTATAGCAAATGCTAAAAGAAAAGGATACCGTGAATGTTTCAATTCTTTCCAGCATAAAGAATTCAGCACAAAGCAAGCAGCACTTGAGAAAGAAAAAAGTTGAAACATTTTATAAAAATAAAAATTACAGTTAATGGTGCAGTGAAAGCTCCTGTGGAATAAAACAAGCTAAGCAAAGAACTAACAAATCTACGTTATATCCCCAGGGTTTCTAAAACCCAATATTACAAATAAATAAGGACTAATCTGGAGTTTTCCATTTCCTTTCCAAATTTCAGAGTCCTTGCAATCATACTAATATTGTGAATCACTTATAGGATGAGAGAGTAAGATGTCTCTACAGTGCCTTACAGAAAGTACTCAGAACAACTGGAGTCAATAAGAGGCAGAAAGGAAGTACACAGCAGTCTATGGGATGAAGCCTGGGGTAAATCACTCTAAACTTCCTCATTTGTCTTGCAGGCTAGGGACAGACATTACACATAAAGGAGTTTAAGTGATCAAAAACAGGTTTAAACCTGTTACAGAACAGATGTTCGGTGCACACAAACCAGCTTGAAAACAGCCAAAACAGGTTTGAGATAAACCTGGTTGAATGTACTATCAGATTTAAAAAGCACCTACTCTGGACTCTTTCAAAAAAACTTGTGGATGTATGTCTTGCTGGGATTATGTGATCCCAGCTGACTTCCTGCCTATGGCGGGGGGGCTGGACTCAATGATCTCAAGAGGTCCCTTCCAGCACCTAATGTCTATGAAATCATTTCATAGATTAAGGGTCGGAAGGGACCTAGTAGATCTTCTAGCCCGACCCCCCGCCAGGGCGGGAGAACAACAAAAAACCCCAAAAAGAGAAACGGAACTCAAACGAGTCCAGCCAGGTAGGCATCCAGCCTCTTCTTAAAGACCCCCAGGGTAGGGGCCAGCACCACTTCCCTTGGAAGTTGGTTCCAGCTCCTAGCCGCCCTAACCGTGAAGTAGTTTTTGCGGATGTCCAATCTATACCTCCTCTCCATCAGCTTGTGCCCATTACTCCTTGTTATGCCAGCGGGCGCTAGGGGAAACAGCGTCTCCCCCAAACCCTTCTGGTCCCCCCTAGTGAGTCTATAGACGGTCACCAGGTCCCCCCTCAGCCTTCTCTTGTGGAGGCTGAATAGGTTCAGGTCCCGCAGTCTCTCACTGTAGGGTCTGCCCTGTTGTCCCTGGATCATGCGGGTGGCCCTCCTCTGGACCCTCTCCATATTGTCCACATCCCTCTTGAAATGGGGCGCACAGAACTGGACACAATACTCCAGCTGTGGCCTGACCAGCGTCGCGTAGAGGGGGAGGATCACCTCCTTGGCTCTACTCGAGATGCACCTGTGGATGCACGACAAGGTCCGGTTAGCCCTGCCAACCATGACCTCGCATTGTCGGCCCATGTTCATCTTGGAGTCAATAATGACTCCAAGATCCCTTTCTGCCTCCGTGCTCTCGAGTAAGGAGTTCCCCATTGTGTAAGTGTGCTGCTGGTTCCTACTGCCCAAATGCAGCACCCTGCACTTGTCCGTGTTAAAACGCATCCTGTTCCTGTTAGCCCACCCCTGTAACCTATCCAGATCCCTCTGCAATCTCTCCCTCCCTGCTAGCGTGCTCACCTCCCCCCAGATTTTGGTGTCATCAGCGAATTTAAACAGGTTACTTTCCACCCCATCATCCAGATCGCTGATGAAGAAATTGAACAGCGCAGGCCCCAGGACCGAGCCCTGGGGGACTCCGCTACCCACCTCCCCCCAGGTTGAATATGACCCATCCACCACTACCCTCTGAGTGCGACCCCTCAGCCAATCTGCAATCCATCTGACTGTTTGGCTCAAACTGGTTTATGCAATGTCTGTCCCAGACCCCTTCCTGGTTTAAGATAAACCAGACTCTCCCGGTATCCCAGCATGCTCTCTGAGCTGGGAGGGGCTGGCCCCTCCCCTCTGTTTTCTACCCTGAGCAGGGGTGGGGCATGGCCAGAGTTAGCCTGCTATAGCCTCTGAGGCAAAAGGGCAGAAAGGGGGGTTAGATCCTTCCTCCGTCCCCTCGGACCACAACTGAGGTTTGATAGCCTGGTTGCACCTCTATGGCTTGCCTGCAGCCAGGCAAGAAGGGAGTTAATTCCTCCCTCTGTGCCCCCCCGGCCCCACCCCCACCTCCAGGGTGTGGCCTGTCTCCCTGGCTTGCTGGCAGTCAGGCAGTGAGAGGGTTAATTCCACAGTGGGTCCAGGGAGGGGAGGGGGGCGAGGGACATTAGCAAGGGCTGCTCTGCCCTACCCAGACCCTGGTTGCAGTCCCTGCTGGTGAGACAGGAAAGGGAAGGGAGAATAACCCCCCCTCACTGCTTGCACTCCTGGGGCACCCTGTCCCATAGGTGGATAAACTAAAAAAAAAGAATCCTTTTTGCAAAAATCTAGCTAGTCTAATAAAAGATATCACCTCTACCCCAAGCCATGATTCCTTTTGGCTATAAGGAAATTCCTCTTGGCTGTAAGGAGACACTCTGCCCTCAGGAGTACGTAAGATTCATGCAAAGCGTTCTCGTCTTCCTGCTTTACATTTTAAGTTAGACTAAGTTGTGTATGCTGTGTTTTATTGGGCTGTATTTTAGCCTAGGCAAAGATTTCTGATAGTTCCCTGATGTATGCTTGAGGCTGCAGCTTCCTGTGTTCAATACATGCTTGTTTCAGAGAAAGGACTTTTTCCCCACCTCAACTCCTGCCCCCTGCTAGCCTCCAGTGGTACCTAGCCATGCCTCCTCCATTCCAGCAGGGGGGTGTGACAGCCTTGGAGGGCATCTCTCTTCCCTGTCCCTTGGCAGTGGCTGGCAGGCTTGCTCTAGCACCTGCCATGGCTCAAGCCAGAAACTGGGGGGCATGTGCCGAACGTCTAGCCACTTGCAAACCAGTTCACACTAACCTGCAAAGAATGAATCAATTCAGGCTCAGGCTTTTTGAATGTCTGTCCCTAGCCTCAGTGATTCCTTAGTGTAAGTTAAGATGAGATCCTAAAAACATAAAAGAGGATGTTGATCCTAATATTAGTGGCCTCTTTTTGCCACCTTATACCATGCATTTTAGTCAGAAATGAGAAATCCAAAGGAAAATTTCAAGTATCAAAAAAAATCTTCTAATAACTAACAAACAATAGAAATGATAGAAGCTCTATCATTTGGGTTATTTAAAACAGATTCTATGATGCCCTCAAGATGAATGTATGGTAGGGAACAACTCTGCACTGGGAGTGTTGAACTATCTCACTAACAGCAATAGATCTTTTCTAATGATCTTCAATAAGCCTATATCATTCTGGTTCTGAAACCTCTCAATTCAGTAAAATCAGACACAGAATCAAAACTATCTCAGGTCAAAATAAAGCGCTGCATATTAAGGATGATCATTTCTTAGACACCAATTTTAGCATTACTTTGCCAAAGATATTTTTGAAGACAAAATAAAACTGAATTTTTAAGCTAAGCATAGAGCTTAAGGCTGTAAAAAGCCGGAGGCTGAATCGATTCAATCTGCACAAGTTAGTCCAAACTGCATAGATTGGATTGATAAGCCAGTGAACAGACATTCACTTTTGATTCCAGAAATAAAGCCACATTGCTGCAGGGGCTCAGAAACCAGGTGGCATAAGAGCATGCCCCCCTGCACAAAGCAGACAGCTTGGGCCCAAGGCTAGCCCACCCAACCTGAGAGCAGGGGTTTGCAGGGGAGGTTAAAGGCATCCTGGGATGCTGGAGGACTGTGAGGGAACTTGAATCTGGAGGGGATCTGGGACAGAAGTTCAATAAACCAGTGCAACCATCCAGGTTTGTCTTAAACTGGTTTCAGCACTGAACTTTGTTGTGTTACAGATCTGAACTGGTTTCGGATCACTTATCCTGGTTTATGTCTAATTTCTGTCCCTGAAGCCGAAGTTATTCATAACAAGAGGTTCCAAGGGGTGAGATAAGGAGAAGTGAGCAATCAAGCTCCAACTGGAAATAGTATCCTACTTGGATGTTAATCACCCTGTGAAAAGAAGGAGTAAGTCCTCTATATCCAAAGGCCTTATCCCTAATATACAAGTATTTTAGCCAGAAAAAGAAGCTAAGTGGAAATTGATACCATTCAATAAAAGCCTTTTATTGTTAGCAGAACAGGTAGGCTAGAAAGTAAGGAAGAAATCTTAAATCTTCAAAACAAGAAATGAGATGTAGATGGACAAGGGTTTTCCATAGTCTCCTCAGACTTATGAGTGATCGCAATAGGTTCAAAGGTTCAGAGTTACACTGAATGGAAATCTAAGTCATAGCAGGTAGTTTCAAGATCACCATAATCAGCAGTTCAGAATCCTGCAGTTAGCAGGGCAAACAAGCAGCTGTTGGTAGAAAAGCTCTGGTACAGGAATAATGCCTAACAGTCTAACAAAATGAAAGATGAGCAGGAGTGTGTTTCTGTGACTCAACTCTTAAAAAGACAAAGAAAAAAAACTGGGGATCCTAAAAAAGTCAAGGAGTGATCTAGAATCCCCAAAGCCAAAGCTACTGCTGAAGATGGATCAACACTAATCCCTTTCTCATAGATGCAAATGGCCCCAAAAATTCATGCCAACAGAACCACAGTTGCAGAGCTGCACATCTGATTTTCACCAAAACAGTATCCTTAAAGATTTCACATTACTGGTAAGGAATAAGCGCAGCAATTTTTCATTTCTAAGTTAAATTGATAATTTAATTCAAAGCCAATCAAATGGGCACTAGATTAATTATTTGTGCCCTACAAGAAGAAATGTAAGGAATGGCTCTTTATACCACCCCTGCAAATAGCTAGAAAAAGTCAGATTGTCTGGAGACCCCAAAGCCAAATATCCTGTTTTTTATATTTATATATATATCAACCTCCAACAGGGCCATACTATAAAGTTAGCTCTTCCCTGGAGAATCACATTGGTTGAAGTAAACACAAAATTATCAGCGCATTATCAATTTGGCATGCAGGTTGAGCCCTTGTAAATTCATGGGATAAGTAACTCACAGAAACTGTCTCATACATAATGTGTATATGTGAAGTTCCATATTAACAAGGACACTGAGAATGGTTAAAGAAAAATGAACAGAATATTTTCAGTTTCCAAAGAACTGAATAGTAACTTATTTATGTGTGCATCTTTCATTATAATGAATACGTACTGTATTTTTGTTTCAGAAAATGTGAATCTCATTATACAACTGTTACATTTAATTTAAGCCCTAGCTATTTTAAGGCGTTTCGTTCTATACTGGACTATGAATATTTTCTTTTCATATTAAATGCCAGACATGAGGCAAAGAATGTATAAGCGTTGAAGTGCAAGCTACGTTACCAAATTTTCTGGTTTTGATCACTACACAATTTTCTGAGAACTTCACATACCTACCATCTGGAGAGAGACTGCTGAACACATAACTGTAAGTCCTGAATGTTATGGCTAGCATCTTTGTATCTTTTGAAACTACTGTTTTCTAACACGACATCCCACAGGTTTTCTATCGCCACAGCCAACAACCAGTTGCGTAAAAATAATTGAGATCTTTTGTTAATGCTGTCTTATCCACCAGCAAAGTTAAGTGTTGAAAAACTCTGATTGTCCAGCAGGAGAGGAGCTAGTCAAAAAAAAAGCTGTGATGGTCACCTCTGTAAAACATCCTGCATGGAAGCCAAATCTTCAACTTCAGTTGAGGCAATTAATTATACACTGCATTTACACAATCTCTGCCATGTGAGTTCTGAATGAACGGCTTTTGAATAAGTCATGAGAAAGTACTGGGAGATACCGGCTGTAGCTCTCCTTCATGAAGATGTACAAAATGCACACTTTAAGATTTTTCTCGTGTACTTTATTAGTTGTCCAAGCTGCATATACTGCTGAATCTTCATGAAGGACATGTACATATGTGCATATAACCCAGACCTGTGTGCCCCATTTAGGTTAAAAAAAATAAATCCAACTCTTATGGCAATTGAATTGTCTGGTCCCCAATCCAGTTAGCACTTAGTCACGTGCTTAATAGGGTCATGTAAAACACCATTGTTTCATTTCAACATCCATTTCACCATTCTGAAGGGACAGTGTTTCATTTAGTCATTTAATTTTGCTTTGAAGCACCTTCCCATTTCATTTTGTCGAAACCGTTTTGCTGTTTTGACGTTTCGCCCATAGGCTATAATGAGGAATTATGAAAATGCCTAAAACTTTGTCATTTCTTGCCTGATCTGGATGAAAATTGCAGGGAAGGCATCCCCTTCTGAGGGCATGAAGCCTGCCAAGTTTCAAGGTGCTGCAAAACTGCACCTCAGACTGTTCAAAGCAAAAGTCCTGACCCTTGCCAGCAGTGGCAGCCTCGACTCCTCCAGGGCGCAGATCCCCTGGAAGGAGTCTGGCGCAGCCTGGCAGCCCTCCCAGGGGTGTGAGCCTCTGGATCTGCAACCCAAATGAAAGGAGCCTTAGGCTGCCTCTCCCACCAGGGACTGGAACCCCCCCACTCACCACAGCCCCCTGCTCAGTCCACACCTGGCTCCAGCCCCACCCACTCAGCCTGTTGCTGGCTCTGTCCTGCTCACTAGTGCAATAGCCACTGCAGCCCTGCCGTGCACTCCCCACCCGGCTGCAGCCTCCATGTGCTTGATCGCTCACCCCCTGCCCAGCTCCAGCCCCTCCACAGCTTACCAGCAACGCTGACTGTGCTCTTGGCCTTGTGGCACAGCCCCCTGCATGGCAGAGGGCAACCCCAGTGTGCCGCTGCGGCCCAGCTCAGTGCGATGCAGTCTGGGGCCGTGTGCTTTCGGGCAGCTCCAGGCTCTCACCCAGGGCTGTGTGCCACTCACGGGGACCACCAGCCACACCAGCCCAGATCCTGCATGCACAGAAGCAGCCCAGCTGGATTGCACAGGGCTCATGCATACAGGACATGAGCCGGTGTGGCCAGCAGTCCCTGTGTACGGTGCACAGCCTCAGGTGACAGCCCAGAGCTATTCGTAAGCACATGGCCCCAATGCACTGTGGCAGAGGCCGTGTGGATACCTGGCAGCTGGGGACAAGCTGCATTGCCCCCCACAATGCAGGGGGGCTGTGCCACAAGGACAAGAGCATGGCTGCTGTTGCTGGTAAGCTATGGGGGGGCTGGAGCCCAGCGGGGAGCACATGAGGGAAGCTGCAGATGGCCACTGGGCTAGTGAGCAGGCCACAGCCGACCATAGGCCAAGCAGAGGGGTTGGAGCCAGGTGCAGGCCGAGCGGGGGGGCTGTAGCCAATCAGGGAGGAAGCAGGGGGCACCGGTCCCTGGCACGAGAGGCAGTCTGAGCCTCCTCTCATGCATTGTGCAAATCCTAGGGCTTGCATGCCTGGGAGGAGTCTGGCACTGCCCTGCAGCCCTCCCAGGGGTGCTTGCCCCTGGATCTGTGCGCCGGATGAGAGGAGGCTGCCACTGCTGCCTGGGACCAGCACTGAAGACAAGTAAGCCCAGTCTCAAAACATTTCAAAACTTTCAAAACATTTCGAGTGCCTGTGTTTCGTTTTAAAGCTGTTTCAAAGCCTTTTGTTTTGTTTCAATTTCTGTTTCAAGCTCAAAAAGGCAAAATTAAGGCAAAGATTCACACAGCCCTAATGCTTAAATTGAAGCATGCAGAATATTCCCCTTCATTAAATAAGACAATTTGCATACTCAAAGCTAAGTATATGCTGAAGTGTTTTATTATCTGGGTAAGGGTTTATTTGCAGTTAGTGAGAGTTCTGCAAAAGTGGGTTTTAGAGTAGGCCTTCCATTAACAACTTACAAACATACAAAAATATGCATTCATCTTAGAAATACAGGCCTGGCTCTTTAGATTGTAAAAGCTAATGTGCAGTAGCCAAACCCACTTCTCTTAGTAGAAAATACAAGGCAACCCTGCAGACTTTCAAGCATGGTTCTTGATCGTGTTTTTGACTTTATAGTGTCTTGCTTTGTTCTAACTTTGTAACATCTGGTCTCTTCCTGCCCTTCTGTCTCCTGTCTGCGGGTCTTTCTGGTTCTGTTTGTTATAACCGAGTCGCTGGTTTCTTCTTGCTAATGTGTGGTCAAAGCCCTCTAGTATTCCCTGAGACATCAAGTTGTGTTTTAATGCTTTGACTTTTTGGACCAATGTTGAGAATAATGGATTTGGAGAGCAAATTTTGAAATTACCTTTCCCTTTCGCATTTGATTTATTATAA
>NW_017729024.1:116609710-116611465 GCF_001723915.1 Gavialis gangeticus | reverse complement strand
TCTTTCTGAAATAAACCATATTCCTTCTGTATCCTGTCATTTAGCACTCTTCATACTCACTTGTGCTATGATGGTGTTTGGACATGTTCCTGACAATGCATCTAAGTAATCATTGAAGTGACATCAAAGCGAAGAGGTATTTATACTGTCCACTACCATGAAAAAAGACACTTTTTCACATTTCTTTCCCAGAATTAACACAACAATGCAAAATTATTGTCAGGTAGGTCCATTTTAACACTGAGCAATCCCCATCTTGTCTGTTTCCTTTCTGCCCATTGAAGGGAAACCGTCACTCTTAAAATTACATAAAATGAATCCATATTTTCTTTCCTTCTTGCATCGTGAATAATCTAAAAAGGCTAATGTATGCAAAACGTGTCCTTATGCGTTCCCTAAACTTAGAAAGTTTCAAAAGGTGGCTCTACATACTGATAAGGGGGGAAGAACTATCCTCCTACAGAGAAAGAAAGCCAGCATAGCTCCTTGCTTATATATTAGATAAACAGCAGATTTGGGGTGGGTGAGAACCAAGTGGCTGATGGACAGAAAGAAGGTGGCTAATGCTCAGAATACAAGAGAAGCCAGTTTTCTCAGAGTGGAGAAGAAGCATTTTAAAATGGAATTTATGTCACAAATCGTGAGAAGTTGCTCATTATGGTGGGTGAGGGAAAAGGGTAATTGCTGTTTAAAGTATGTGGTAGGACCTTTGTGTTTTGAACTGAGGGAGTGAGCACACCCTTCTCTGCATTTGTCTTTCCTCAACTGTCATTTTTGACTGGGAAAAAACCAACACCATCCTCACAAAATATTTGCTACAACAGCATTTAGTGGTACCAAGACTCAAGTGGAGCTCCCAGTCCTGATGTCAGATTTCCCTCCTAGCAAATAAAATTGGAAAATAAATTCCATATACTTCCATATTGGCCTGGTGGGGCCAATAACTTGGCCAATAAATGCCCATGCTGCGCACAGCCGCAGTGTAGCACACAGGCAGTGAGTAGCAGAGCCAGCAGTGTGGAGAGCTGCCTCCAGCTGGTAGGTCCAGTGTGGTGGAAGGGGAGGAGGGAGGGAAGGGGTGTGGGAGGGCAGATCAACGCCCCCCACAGTGAGGGAGGAGGCAGGGGCAGGCATTGTCCAGACAGGGAGGGGGAAGCTGGAGCCATGGCTCGTGGAGTGGGGGGAGAGGGAAGCAACTCCTGCTGCTGCTTGCACTCTGGGACAGCAGCAGAGCATGTGCCCCCAGATCTTCACAGGGTGGGACAGGGTGGGCTATAGCTGGAGCTGTGTGGGGCTCTTCTCAGCTTGGGTGCCAGTGGCATTAGAAGAATGCTGAATCCACCCCAAATTTTGCTGCCGCTCCACTCCCAGTGCCACCGCCGCCAGCTGCCTGGCACAGGCCCGGCTCTTCCCCATGCATGAGTGGAGACAAGGTGTTGAGTCAGGGCTGTGCCAAGTGGCTGACTGTGGTGGCACTGGGAGCAAAGCGGCAGCAGAACTTGGGGTGCCTGCAGCCCCCTCCCAGTGCCACCATCACCTGCTCCATGCCCAGTCCCCATCAAGAGCCCCGGCAGCCCACCCTACCCCATGCAGATCCAGGGGCAACCCCCCTGTGCCCTCCCAGGGTGCAAGCAGTGGCAGAAGCTACCTCCCCATCCCCATGAGCCACAGCTCCATCCTCACCCTGCCCCAGCTGGGCAGTGCCTGCCCCTGCCCACACCCTCACTGTGGGATGCATTGATCTGCCCCCCCCAC
>NW_017729024.1:116601787-116609402 GCF_001723915.1 Gavialis gangeticus | reverse complement strand
CCACGCCCCTTCTCTCCCCCCATCCCCTTCCACCACACTGCACTTACCAGTTGGAGACATCTGTATCAGAAATCAGATTGGCATCGGCCAATATGCCTCCTTAAATATCTGGATTGGCCCCAAAGATCTCTGTTGGTGCACCCCTAGAAATTTTAGTTCATATGTGAGTGTGCATGTATACGCACACACACACATGCACATGTGTATACATGTACTTAGAAACAAAATATAACTTATAAATTCAGCTATATAAACTAAATATAACTTGTACCTTCATATTACATCATCTTTTAGAATGACTGATTAAAAAGGTATATTTAGTGAACTATAGTGGTGAAAGATAACCAACCATTCCTGTTTGTACTACAAAAGGTTTGTAATTTATTACTAAAATGATAGGAATATAAAGGCATAGGTAAAATAAAGTAAGATAAACACAGGAACCATAAACAAATAAACAAAGAAACTACAAATAAATAATTAGTACGTAGTTTATTCTGAATTAATGAAAAACCACTAAGTCGGTGAGTCGAACAATCTGAGATGAAGTATTTTACTTACACATCAGGTAACAGCTGGACAACAGAGTGGACCATGATACTGGAAGCAGCAGACCCACAAGTAGTACAGTGGAAAAGTCATAATAATAGTGCAAATAAATATAAAGGAAAATTGTTTAAAAAATTTAACTGCTTATGCTATTGTTAATGATAAAATTTTCCCTAATGTACTTAGCAGGTAATGACAGGTAAAAGCATAAAAATGTCTTCATTTCTCTTGTTCCTCATTACCTGATAAGACTTTGGTACAGGTCATCCTTATTAATCCTGCAATACATTAGGATTCTCTCTCTCATTTTTATAATTACTATTTCTATTACTGTAGTACTCTAAGGGCCTAACCATACAGGCTGATTTGTCAACTGTACTTCCAGTTTATTTCATATGGTCAAACCTGCTACCAAATCATCAACCACATGAAACATTCAGATGATATTCCTCAATAACTAATGAATATATCAGCATATACAATTACCACATTCACCTCATGCTAAATTAACTGTTAATCCTGTCCACAAACTGTCATACTATTTACACATATTCAGGTTCATCAGTCAGCCCTCACCTCTTCATAACACCTCACTAACTATGTAAGTAACTATGTGACAGTGTCCATACTTTCTACACTTTGTGAGACAAGTATCCAGACTTACATTCAGTAACTGCCACCAAAAAACAACCCCCGACACAACCCCACCTGAACTTTAAGACTACATCCTAGTCAAATCATGGTCAAGATGTCTCTGTTTAGGGGCTGTAATGGTTAAGACCCCCACCCCCTCCTATCACAGCAATTTTAGAGGCACAGTGAACCGCTGTTAACTTGAGAACCAACAGTAGATAAGCTATCATAATGGGTCTCCCTTCAGGACTAAGAAAAAGGCAAGAAAATTACCCTAAGAAAATAAAAACTGGAAACTCTGGACTGGCAATACCTCTGAGCTGATAATAATGTTGATCTCATCCGCATCAACATTTTACCTTGAACTCTAAGGATGTTCCTTCCTTTCACTAACTTAAATATTTCTCCTTGAATTATCAACTTGCAGTACACCCCAAGTATTACAGACTATGGCCTGAAACACCTGTATGTTCACATCAATTTTATGTTCACCGAAAGAATGTGTTTAGCATAGTCTGAGCATATCTCTGTCTAATTAACAGGAGTCGTAATTTATCTTGGGAGACATCCAACTTATCTGGGTACGTAATCAGCATGGGCGATTACGAAGCTAACAAGGAAATAATTTAGTTCACTTCACTGCAACATCCTTTGATTCTCTTTTTAAAATGTAGCATCTGAAGCTTAAGGGTCAAGCCATTCAAAGCATAAACTTTTGCCCATCCCTTGGGAAATAACTACAATATCTAATAGTGTTGAGGAGGCAGGGAAGAAGAAGAAAACTATGTATCCATATGAATCAAATGTAAATTCATATGAAATTCTAGACACAAACACTGCATATACAAGCAGGTCAATATCAACGGTAGAGTTGAATATCATGGTTTTGAGATGTTACCCAAAGTGTATAAAAACCATGTTTTCAACATGAAGCCACAACTCAGTTTTAATTCATCTATTAAAACATCCAGTGCTCTTTTCCATTTTTTTTTAAAAGAATATCTTTCAGAAAGCCTTAAGTGAATGAACAAAGGATAAAAAAGATACAGGAATGGAAGGTAGCATCCTTAAGCTCTATCACTTTGTTGCCAAAATTAATGGATATGGGAGAGCATTTAACTGTGAAATGTCAGCTAATGGTGTCAACTGATATGGTTTGCTTGTTTATGTTATCCCTACTTGAGCTGCTGTTTGAAGACATCATGGGACCAGATTCTATTGATAAGCTGTGTTCATCTAATATTGCAAGTCTAAATTAATTTGCCTAACTGAAAACCCCTTGGGAACCATTATCTTGAATGATCTCTCTGTATATTCTAGGTGTAGTTGTCATCACAAGAACTGGTCAAATGTAATCAACCATCAAGATTTGGTTTTACTTTATTTTACAGAATCATTTTGCAACAGAGGTCCACATATTTTATTTTTATCCTGGGAATAGACCTGAGTGCCCAAGTCCAGCTCCCTCAAGGGTAAATCCACTATTTGCAATCTAAATACCTCTGGAGTATCTGAATGGAAACATAAAAGCAGCTTACTTGCATTCAAACTGGAAAAGGTGCAAAATACAACTATTTTGGAACAAAAGGGGTGAATAATATTTTCAAATAAAAGACAGAAATATGAAAGTAAATCAAGGAAAGTACATAAAAACACTGTACATTTTCCTAAAATACCATTCTACATATTCTGGTATAATGCACAGTAGCATGCTAATGTTTTATGCGTGTGCTACTATTGGTGTATACTTTGAACAAATCAGCTGCAGTACATTCCTGTGATTTAATCATATCAAGCTGAGAGAATGTTTATGAACTGATGATGCCGATAAAATCAATTTGTAAGCCTTTCCTAAAGGGGTATAGGCAGTTTTGGCACTTTCCTTACATACACAAAAATCATTTCCCAACACATGAGAATGGTTTATAGTTCACTCTGCACCCTCATATCACCTCTATTGTGGCTGGAATCCATTATATAGAAAGCGCCATTTTTAGAAGATGAATGAACAAAGGCAGTGCGGAAAGTGCTAAATGAAATACAGTACGTCTTTAAGGAGATAAACATTCTTTGCACACTACTTAGTATGCATCACTAGTTATTATACATTGTCAATTCAATATTTGTAGCACATCTCAGACGCTACCAGTCCAGAATTCATACATTTTAAGGCCAAAAGGAAACATTATGATAATGTAGTATGACCTCCTGCATAACACGAGCCATAGAACCTCATCCAGTCATTTCTATATCAATCCCATAACTCCTGTTTGACCTCCAGCATATCTTTGAGACAGACATCTGGTCTTGATTTAAAGACTTTGAGCAACAGAAAATCAACACATCCCTTTATAGGATATCCCAGTAGTTAATTCCTCCCACTGGTAAATGTGTGTGTCTTGTTTTTAAATCTAAATCTGTCTGCCTTTAGGTTCAGGTCACTGAATATTTGCAGATATTACCTACCCTACAGGAGCAAAAAATCTAGAATGACTTCATGACTCACTCCCAGAAAAAATACTTTGCTCCAGTTGGCAATACTTCTAAGGCTTATTCCAACTGTTGGGCTAGAGACAGACACTCAAAACGCCAAGCCTGAATTGATTCAATCTCTGCAGGTTAGTCTAACCTGCAGAGAGTAAACCACTTTCCAAGTGGATAGACATTCAGCACATGCCTGCAATGACTCAGGCCAGAAGCCTGGAGATGCTAGAGCAACTCTCCCTTCCAACAGGGAAGCTGAGCTGAGGAGGGTGTGGCCAGGCCCCAGCAGGCTTTACTTAGACTGAGGAGAAGTTTAAAGCCCACCTTGGCCTGCAGAGTTCAGAGGATGGGGGAAAGAGGGAGCATCTGCTGGGGTGGGGGGCAGGGGGGAGGAGGAAGAGAGAGCTCTGGATGCCCCAGCAGCTCCCTGACAGCCAGGAGCAAGCCCAACACATAGGGCTGCCTGGCAGCTGTGGTTCCATTAAAGCTGCTCCCTGTACCCCAGTTGGGCCATGCCAGGCCAGGGAGGACCGCAAGAGCCTCCCCTCCCCGTGGCAGCCAGGGACAGGAAGGGGAGGAGGAGGCGGCAGGTAGAAGGGTTAATTCCTGCTTCAATCCATCCCTTCTGCCATGCAGCCGGGGTCTGCCAGCCCTAGAGGCCACCAACACAGCCCTCTCCCCTCTGCTCCCCAGCTGATGGACAAACCCCAGCTGCACTGTGGGAGGAGCAGAAGGAGGGAAGAATTAATCCCCTCCCTGTCCATTTTGCCTTTACAGGGACATGCCAGCCGGTGTCACACTATGTTCTGTCCCTGCTCTGGCTAGAGAACAGAGGAAAAGGGCTGGTCCAACTCTGGACCAGAGAAGAGCCCTGCCCAGAGAGCATCCTGGGATGCTGGGGGTCTCTGGCTTATCTTAAACCAGCAAGAGGACTGGGACAGATATTGCATAAACTGGTTTGAGCCAAATCAATTAAGCGTGATACATTACATTCAACCAGGTTTATCTCAAACTGGTTTTAGCCATTTTCCAATAGGTTTATGTGCACTGAATGTCTGTTCTGTTACAGGTTTAAATCAGTTTCTGATCACTTAAACCAGTTTGTGTGTAATGTCTGTCCTTAGCCTTGGTGTTCCAAAGAAAATGAGTAAAGTCTGGATAGCTGGATATCAGTATTTGCTTACTACTTAAAATTATGACAAGACTGAATTGCATAGTTTCACCTTGCACAGAGAGCAATTAGCTTGCAGACTCTTCTCTAAATGTAGACAGAATATGGGCCTCCTGTATTTCAAACAAATACACTATGCCAAGCAACTCCCCAGTTGCCAATCTAAACGATGGTAGTTAGATGTAATCCAACTCTAAGTTTTCTGCAACTGTTCTATTTTACCACCTCCCCACTAATTCCAAAATTAGAAGCAATGTAGAGGAGAGATAAAGAACAGTGTAAAAAAAGCAGACATGGAGGAGTTGGGGGGGAGGTTAATATTGTTGTAATTACATTTGTATTTATATACCAAAAAGAAATCTATTTAATCTGCATGCTTTCTTCTCACAAAATATTATGAGTGGTATGTCTGTTTGCTCCTTAAGGCTGAGTCTTCATAGATCCTAATACTTTCAAAATAGAACTGTAAAACAATGCATTAGTGACAAATCCCCCACTCTGTGCCCCTTCAGCCCTTGAAGTTTAACTCCTCTCACATTACAGTATTTATTGAATTTCCCAGCCAAACGGTGTTCTGCTCCATAAAATTCTGACAAGTGGACTCTGCCAAGCTAATAATGGCTTCATTCTGCTGAAATAAACTTATTTCACTGCGGCAAACAAAATGACATGACCTGGAAAGGTTATTTTTAACTGGGTAATGACTCAATTCCAACCAAGCATCTCTCACTGGATTCTTGGATATATAGTTAAGTTTCTTAAATGTAAATATATTCCAATACTAGCTTTCTTCTCTGTTGCACCTTCACAACATGGCTACATCAAGTATTTGCAGGTCTGATGTGGTTTGATTTTCTTATTCATTAGTCCAGTAATCTTACTAAACAGTCCTAGGGAGAATGTCTCTAAAGTGTGACCGAGAGAACTTAAAAACAATTCTGGCTCTCACAAGCTAGCAATATCCTTAAAACAACTTCTTCTCCACCTTGCTGAATTTCATATTCTTTTCTTATATCTAACATTATAACATATATGATATACTGTGTTGCCTTCTTAAAGTGCTGCTTTAGGACATATTACTTCAGAGTTTAACCTTTTTATGCTTTTCCCCCTTATCTGTGCAAGTAAATATTGGCAACATCACTTTCGCACAGTTGTCAAAAAAGATGTGCCACAAAGACAAAAAGAGAAGAAAGGAGAGGAGAGGAATTACAAAATGATCAACAGACATAAAATTTGTAATCTGACTTTACAAAAAGGTTATTTCTGCCCATGTTTCAAGTTTTGCATAATGATCAGTCAGCTTAGAAGCATTACACAAAACAATATATAAGAAAATACCCTTTGTAAGTTGCCTTTACTTCTGATACTTCCACTAAGTAGTCTCATCAGCCTGTATCCACAAACAACTGTCAGCATAAGGTCAGATCCCCTCCAAGTTCCAAATGACTGGGGACCACAGGAGCACCTTTACAACAGCTGGGATCTTGTACAAACATGCTGCACCCTGCCAGCCCTGTCTTTTGAGTGCTAATAAAAGAGACTGCAAACAGCTGGGGTCCTTAGGAAGCAGTTCAATAAAGAATTGTTAGGCCTCCTACAGCAAACAAAAGGAGACAAATAATGAACACTCACCAAAATCAAGCTGTTGGTAGATAGGCAAACAAACTGAATGCAAGAAAGAAAAACAGAAATATAGCACAAAAGTGTGAAAAGAAAAAGGTGGGCTGATAAATCTTAACTTATTCCATATCTACACAGACAAAAAGGGTGACAGAGGATGAACAGTAATGTATAACACTTGAAACTGACTGGAAATGTACAATACTTAATAGGATTAGCGCAATGTTAACACATTAAAATGAAATTAAGTTGCAGTATATTTATTTCTTTGTTTTTGTTTGTTTTTTAGACAGCAAACAAAACTATTCTCAACACCTTGCCAAAGTCATGACTACACCCAGACCAACCCGGAGAGTGGATATTAACTACTTTTTCTGTCTTTATGATCTAAATGTAGTGGTTATAGGGGGCTAATCTACTGGGTGATGTCCACAACATTTGAAAATCATGTCAATCCTTTATCAGCTCTAAGATGTATAGGCAACTACAAAACAGATGCAAATGACACAAAACTATACTACTTGACTGGCACAACTTTTGGTAATGATTTGACAAAAGGACTAACTAAAATCAATCCTAACAGCAATTGGCAGAAAGGGCATGCTTTTTGTGGGAACTAAGCATGTAAGAAGTGCCATGCTGACTCAGGCCAGTGGTCCATCTAGCCCAGTATCCTGCCTGTAATTGGCAAAAGTGAATGCTTAAGGCTACGGACAGATATTCAAAAAGCCTGAGCCTAAACTGATTCACTCTTTGCAGGTTAGTCTAAGCTGCTCAGTTAAACTGATTAATAAATGCACAGACATTCTCTGTTAAACCAGGAAATGCAGGCATGTGTCTGCAGTGGCTCAAACTAGAAGCCAGGGGGTACTAGAGTATGCCTGCCAGCCACTGCCAACGGGGAGGGAAGAGAGACATCCGCCAAGGGTCTCACCCCTCCCTGCTGGAGCAGAGGAGGTGTGGCCAGGCATCAGCCAGTGCTGGCCAGCCATGCAGAATGCCAGCCAGCCTGCGGCAGGGGGGAAGCTGCTAGCAGACTGATGAGTAGGGATAGGAAAAAAGTCCTCTCTCTGAAGCAAGCACTCAGGATGTTTCTGCTGTCAAAGGCAATTGATCCATAGACTATGACTGTAGCACCGTATCTAGGCTCCTGAC
>NW_017729024.1:116587341-116596787 GCF_001723915.1 Gavialis gangeticus | reverse complement strand
CTGAAGCATGCATGTATTGAACATAGCAATTTGCAAACCATACAACTGGGAACCACCAAAAATCTTCACTTAAAATAAGATACAGCCCAGTAAAACCTAAGAGTGACATGTTGCTGGTACACATGAAATGGATGTGTAGCAGATACTTTGAAGCAGATACTATAGACTAGTTAAGGCTATGGCTTGTGACAGAACACAAAATATACACCTGAAGAATAGAATGATCAAGTTTTCTACAGCCTGATATTTGGAAGTAATTTCTTTATACTTTTTCATTCAGCCAATCTCAGTGTTTTAATAACCAAGATTTACTGGGATTCATTGAGTTTGTATCTTTCTCTATTGAAGCACATGTTTTACTGATACACTGTGAAGGCTCTGTCTTTTGCAGCCAAATTGTTTTAAAGGCATAAAGTATATTTCTTTCCTTGCATTTAACACACACACCCACTTTTGCTTGCAAGATGGTTTTTTAAAAAAAGGCACATAGGATTAGTGTTTAGTGTCAATAAATGCCCATTCAGATTTATTTTCTAAAAGATCTCATTATTTACATATATATATATATATATATATATATATATATATATATATACACATATATACATAGACAAGTGTATGTATTTATGTGTGTTTATACATATACATGTGTATGCACACACACACATATATGTACATATGTGCATGAGTGTGTGTATGTAAATAATAAGATCTTTCAGATCATTTGTTCTTTAAATCTGAGTGAGCATTTTACTGACACTAAAGTTATGTGCCCTTATTTCAAAAACCATCTTGGAAGCAAAAGTATATCATTCATATACGTGCATGTGCTTATAACTAGCTGACTATGATAAAATTGCCAACCTTCTGCTGAAAGAGAAATGAATGACAAAAAACTGTACAGTATCCCAGATAAAAGATTTGGAAATTAGCATGATGCTTTTAAAATACCATGCCCACTTCAGTGTTGCTACCTGACAAACTATGTGAACCAGCTTGAAATAGGTTGTACCTACTGCACATATATTTTATTTATGTTAACATGTAACAAAAGGTTTTAAATGGAAGGATACACTAAAACCTACTACATGAGTGCATCTTTTATTCTTCACTCAGCCTACAATCATGATTCACTGAAGAAATAAAATTAATAGAAGAAATCTGTTATATGATTTGCTAAGGGGCTACAATGGAAACAAATTAGATAATGAACCTCTGTGGTTTACTTTATACGTATTTGTAAAATTCACTCTATGTCCACATCATTTATAATTCAAGTTAATAGCAATAAAATATTTTGTTCAGAGTCAAGTAGGAAGCTTAAAAATGGGAAAAGACAAAGTCTTTCTAAGCCGGTTGCCTTATCTTTAATGAAAGCAAGAAATAAAGTGTTCATGTTTGCATGAAAAAAATATGACATTTTACAAGGACAGGGAAATAAACCAAAGGGTGGGGGAGAGATTAAAAATATGATGTTTTTTAAAAGTATTAATTTAGAAAAATGAAAGGTATCATATGTGGAGGGAAAGGGAGCAGAAGAAGGAATTGCACTATAAAGACAGTCGTTTGAAGGGCCCTGACTATAAGCGTTGAAACAGGCTGGGATGAGAGGACAGTAAATGAGATATCAGTTTAAAATGCATTAAGGCAGCAAAAAAGGCCAATGCAATTTGAAGCTGTATATGCAAAAGAAAAGGTAACATACCACAGAGCACTGAAGCGATACATTTTCTTGATACAACCGGTGAAACTGAACACGGAAAACATCTTTGGTAGACACCTCTGTATTAAAAATAGGTAGATAAATTAGAGGCAGTTTAAATAGAAATGAAAGTGGTTAACAATGGTGAATTTAAGGCTAAATATACAGTGCAACAACTAAAAAGAAACCTAAGAGTCCACAAATATACGAAGGGTATAAAACCCAAAGGAGAAAGCCTGAATTAAAGTAATACAAGAAAAGAAATCAGATTGGTTATCAGGAAGACTTTCCCATGTGTAAAACACTAACAAGAAGATTTAGATATCTAATGTTACTGATAGAAATCTCTTGACTTGAGGTATTTAAAACTAGGCTAGACAAACCCCTAGTGAGCTGACTGTAAGAAACAATCATACACTGGCAGGCATGACCTGTCATATTAGAATAAAACATATCAGATCATTTATCTATAATTTATATGATCCTTTCCAGCTGGAAAAATAATTCAAATTACCATCATCATCTCCTTTTAAATAGCATATTGATCACACAGTGTTGCTGTTTAGAACAACAGACAGTTTTCCTTTCCTTTATGACATGTTCAAAAGAACTGCTATATTTCACAAATTAAAAATGCAATTCAATTCCACTGCTTCAAATCATCTTAGTGACTATCAACAGTATGAAACCAAAAGGATATATTATCTTTCTCAATTTATTCTAGATTTGGGACAGACCAAAAAAAAAAAGGCAGTGGAAATATTTACTTAATAAGTTACTTTACAAGACTAAGAACAATACTGTATGTATATAGCATAATGCACAGAACAGCATAGCGGCAGTGTAGTTATGGTATCTTGCTAGAGATCTAGCAGCATGAATCTGAACCCACTCTGAACTAATGCTAAAGGCTGCCTCGAATTAACCAAGCTGTAAATATGTAACTGGCCATACAGGCTGGAGGGTCAAAGGTGTAATATGATGCTATTTGACTCCAGAAAATGGCGCATCTTAATCATGTTAGTATGGGGTACTGTGTTTTTTTTTTTTTAATCTTCTATGACTAAGTCTCTCTCACAAAGTTAATTTTACAAGGAAGTTTTTCAGATCCCTGATCCTGTAAACAGAACAGTGTTAGTAAATGGTCTCCACAGACTCCCACTGAAGTCAACACAGTTCTTCACAAGCACAAAAATGTATCCCCATGATTCTCTCTTTAGAACTGGAGTCTTATTCCAAGCATGATGCTGACAGCAAGGCAATTTTGACAGATCATAGAAAACTTTGTCTGTTATAGAGAGAAAACAAACAAACAGAAGGGGCAGGGAGAGGATGCCAGCAGAATAAAACGAAAAGGCCAGCTGAACAAAGAGATTGGAATGATCTAAGGAAGAAATGGCATTCAAGAGTCCTCATGGCCTTGAGCTAGTGAAGCATTTATGCAGGTGAGCAGTTCTACTAAGTTCAGTCAAACCATTCTTCTGCTTCAGGTTACACCTGTACTTTAAGTGCTTTGCTGAATCAAGACTAATGCAAGAAATGTGCGAAAGATAGGGAAAATGAGCAAACAGAAAAAAATGACAGCATCAGTAGCACCTTCTTCCATTTTTGCATATTATAACTGCGTAACAATGTCATGCTTTAGTTAGTCTTCAATCTAAGCCTCTGATCTTAGATAAATTTGATGATTGTGAGATAAACAGCATAGAAAAATAGAAAGTTTCATCTGGCCGGAGGCTGTTAATTTAAACATGACATGAGCAGTGGCTTCAAACATTAGTGCAGGAAGCTCTTCAGAGACCTAGTCAATATTAATTATTAGCTTTTATCTCAGCTTTTTAAAACTAAGAGATGCACATCCTCCAAACTAGTTCTATCTGTAGCACCCAGAAGTATCAGAATCTGATAATAAAGAACTCTGACAGTCCCATGTGGTCAGCTGTATAAGCCTGCCAGTCTTATGGAACTTGTCCTAGAGATCTGCAGAAGAAATAATAATTAAAAGAAAAAGAAATGCAGGAAATGCAGCCAATCCAGCTTACTACCACAGTTCTGTGCATAGGAAAGATGGTGAGAAATGTGCAACAATCCCACTTGGTGTGTATGTAGGAAAATGCCTGAAAAAGGAAAGGATGGTATCTCCATGGAAGCATATACCAATAAATGCACTTTAAAAATAACTACAGAAGCAGAGAAGTACCATCTTGCATATAGGGAATATGTAAGCAGACCGGTGGTAAAATAGAAGAGACAAGAAAAAAAAGTGAAATCCCTCATCGACAAGAGGTTGTGCTTGGCTGACATCTGACTCACTAACAAAAACCTGCGTTACTATGTTCCCACCATACATTCTACCACCTGTTGAGGGAAACATTTTGGAAATACTTTGTGTTAGGGTGACAATGTTTGGATTTTCGGGGAGCATTGAATCTGCAGCTGAATAAAGGCATGACCTGTGGCCTAGTGGAGCTGCTGAACACAAGGGAGAATGATATCTAAGCCAGCCATTTCCTTATGCTAAGTATCCATCTTAACTGTGTCAACCATTTTCTGAGGGAAAAACAGCAAGTGAATCTGTGCAAGTCTGTGTGCTGTGAATGAGGTGACATTTTAAGAATGTGGAAAATGGTACAACCTGAGACAGAAAAACAGATTGGAATGTGAAAAACAACATGTAATTGGTAAGAGAATACGAGATGAACATATGCAAAAAGATGAATGGCAACTGGTGAAGAAGCCGCCTCCAGAAGCTTCCAGGTTTTAGTCAAAATCCTCCCATTGACCAAAGAGCAGGAGTCAAGGTCTTAGACCTGTGCTCGTAGCAAAAATACAAGTAAATGAGTTAAATGCATAGGCAATTCCATGCTAATGAAGCAAACAGTAAACAGAGGCAGAGCTTGAGATGGGAGGAGAAATGGGTGGAACTGAAGGTGGACTAAGGATGGAATAAATGTTAATGAGTATAAACCAAAGTGTATAAATGTTGGAAAAAACTATTGTGCACTGAGGCTCCCCAGTTTGTTGGTTTTTTGGGAGCTGGTCCAAAGCTGTTTCCATTCTGAATAAAGCTGTTGCGAGCAATGTGTGCTGGTGTTTGCTCCCAGCTTGCTCTGGGCTAATGAGTACCAGGATCCATGAGCAATGGGATCATTGTCTCCCAAGTCATTGGATGCTGCATGGAGTTGAGGTCTAACATCTTGGCATAGTCAGCAGGATTGTGTTTGCTCCCTGCTTGCTCTGGCTAACGAGTACCAGGATCCATGGGCAATTGGATCGTCATCTCCCTAGTCCTTGGGCACTGCATGGAGTCGGGGTCTAACACTTTGGAAAATGTTTCAATGTAAAAAGTCAAAAAACATCCCATAGACTAAACCTTGAACACAAAAACTGTGAGCAGCCTAGTGGAAAACATTTTCTAAAATCTATATAAGCAAAAGCTTTTAAAGAACTGACTGAATATACAGTTCTAAAGTAGGACCTAAGAGTCAGCATAAATCTAATTTTGCATCAGCAATGTCCCAGAGCTAGAATTAATCTCTGAAAACAATAGTCCATCAGCCTGGAAGATGCAGAAATAAAAGAAATCTATCATACTACTGGTATATGGGTCAATTGAAACACTGGTGATTACCTTCATATAATCCTTAAACTGGTATCTTTTTAAAGTTCTTAGCAAAAGCATAACTTCTTGTCATCCAACATAAAATTAGTGTCAACACATGGTTTCCAGCAGATATAGTTCTGAAAAATATTCATACTGCAATACGTTTTCAAAATATCATATGCCGACCTAGTCCCTGAGATACACAACTGGTCACATATGGATACATATGGAAATAAATATTCCTGACCTGGCTACAAATTTCCCTATACAATGGTTGGCAACGTTTTTGCGCAGAGTGCCAAAAACACCCACACCTCAACTTATAAGATGTAGGCATGCCAAGGGCAGATGGTGGGGGAGCTGCAAGAAACCCAATCATTGTTGTTACAGTGCAGCCCTGGCCCCTTCCTGCCATCCATCCCAAGGCATGCGTGCCAATTAAAATGCTTGTGTCTGCCATGCTCTGGCACCCTTGCCAGAGGTTGCCTACCCCTGCCTTAGGCAATTAAAAAGATGATGAACTGAGTGAGAATATAAGAAGCTTCATTATAGGCTCAAAGAGGAGAGCAGTAGAAGCTATGAAAACTGGGAAAAGGAAAATGAAGAAGCTGGCATCTCCTCAAGCTATTTTCACCTCCTCTATAAAAAATATAAAAGCAACCCCTGAGTTTATTCCCTCTGTTATTACACTTACATGTGCTGAAGGCCTGGTCTTTCTCCACATTAGCTGCAAGAAGGCTCATGTAATTTCTGAAACTACAACCTAGACTTCAGGGTGTTCTGGTACTGCACTGATCCTGTATAAACTCAGAAAGAACTTTTCGAATTCTCTGCATGCAAAAAGATTTCATAACTTGCTTCCCAATCCATTGCTGCTTTGTTGTATAGAACAACAGGTTCCCTCCCTTGGTCCTATTACTATGTCCCACGGGGAGATTTGTGTATTAGCACTGGAATTCAGAGCACGCCATTAGGTGAAGCTGTTCCAGAGGCAAGGTGAGTTCTCTTACATGCTTCATGCAAGGGTTAAGATTGGGGGGCGGGGAGTTTGCACCTTGTCCTACTTTGGTAGTTTAAGATTGCCTCAGTCAACTGCAAAAATATAGAAAACATTGCTTACCATAAAGAACAGGAAATTTCATTGCATATTCACCACTACAAAGGTGCAAAAGTCCACCCCTGCATTATGTAGATGAAGAGACATCTGCCAAGTGAATTTTACTTTGTATGTGCCTTCTATGAGCAAAACAAACCTTAAGCAAGTTTTCAATACTACAGAAGGTCAGGAGAGAGAGAGAGAGAGAGAGAGAGAGAGAGAGAGAGAGAGAGAGAGAGAGGCGCAAGGGAAGCTAACTTTATTACATCTTTCAGAAAGCTGGTGTAAAATCTCAAAATATTTTTAAATAGTAATACAAATGGTAATAGCCCATAATTATAATACTGATTTGAGACAGATAATCACCTTAATATTTTGCTAGGTATGAAAGCAAGTTGCATACCAAAGTATTTTAAAGCATGGTAGCCAATACGTGCAGGCTCTCACAGTTGAAGATCAAAACAGTGCCTCATTTATATATGACACCAACCACATTCATTTTTCTCCTCAATTGAGGTTATTTAGATTATAGAATCATAAAAGGTTAAGGTTGGAAGAGATCTGAGCAGGTCATCTAGTCCAAACCCTGCTCAAAACGGTACCATCCCCAACTATATCATCCCAGCCAACGTTTTGTCTAGCCAGGTCTTGAAAACTTCTAAGGATGGAGAATCCATAACCTTCCTGGGTGACCTGTTCCAGTGTTTTACTACCCTCCTAGTGAGAATTTTTTTCCTAATATCTAACCTAAGTTTCCCTTGGTGCAACTTGAGACTGTTGCTGCTTGTTCAGTAGTGGCACATGTTCTGTCGTCATCTGCCACTACTGAGAACAGTCTAGCTCCATCCTCTTTCAAACCCCACTTCAGGTAGTTGAAGGCTGCTATTAAGTCCCATCTCAGTCTCCTCTTCTCTAAAGTAAATAAGTCCAGGTCCCTCCGTTTTTCTTCACAAGTCATGGGCCCCAGCCCCAAAACCATTTTTGTTGCACTTTGCTGGACTGTCTCCAATTTCTCCACATATTTTCTGTAGTGCGGAGCCGAAAACTGAACACAGTACTCCAGATGTAGCCTCATCAGTACTGAATAGAGGGGAATAATCACTTCCCTTGACCTACTGGCAACACACCTACCAACCCAGCCCAGATCATAACAGGTAGATCACAGATAGACAGGTGCCATTAAATGTGAGCAGAAGACTATGAAGAAGAACATTAGCACTGAAAAAGGCTCCTTTCTAATGATTTTACTTCACATTAGTCTCCAGCTTTTCCACACTCCTAAAATTACACCTTTGTTATCACTTCTTCCCTAATGCTAACCTAACAAAGGGGAGAATTTCCATTTTGTTCCTCTCTCCAGTTAGCTGTAGATGTTTTTAGCACTGCTAACCTACTGGAACAGGTAAAAAAGATAGAGAAGGGAGTCAACAGAACAGCAATAAAATAGCTGTTGTTTTGAATGGGATGATTTAATGGAGATCTGAAAAGTTACTTCTAGTGCATACCTGAAAATACCCTAGATTCAAGTACTGGCAAGTTTCTGGTGCAAGTGCACTGTAGGGGGTCGCACCTACTGAATTTTATACTCTCATTTACATTTTTAATTCAGCACTAGTCCTTTTGTGCCCACTACTGGCCACCCACAGCTATTCCCCAGCACTGGAGGGTTTTAAATCAGCATAGGTTACTAAAAACCTCTACTCAACAGGGAAGGCTGAGGGACATGATCACTCCCTACACTCAATTGAAACAATTAAAGTAATACAGCAGAGTATTTATGACACTGAGAAAAGGAAAGTTTAAACTAATTATGTGGGAAGGAAGATGCCTGACATTAGGACCTATTAGATCATGGATACAGTCTCTTTACAAGAAACAGTGTAGCTCATGTATTTCTTTGGACACAACAGCAAGAGTGGAGAAGGACTAGAGGAACATGATGCAAGGAACAATTTCACTGTTTTCTGTTGGGCAATATCAGTAGCTGATAAACTCACATTCCAATACTCTTTTCCAGGCTAGAATTTTTGTGACCAATTGTGCAGTGGAACAACTATATAGTTGGGAGGGATACTAACAAGGTTTCAGGTACCACTGTACCCCTCAGGTCACCCAAGCACTACCTTTTCCCGGCTTTGTTCCTAAAATTTTATAAGGAAAATACATGTACCCCTCTATGAAAAGCCATAGTTATTTTTTTTTTTACCTCCAGTTTCTTTAACGGTGATTTATTCACCTGTATTTTTCTTAGTAAGAATGACTCTAGGAACTGAGGGGGTGGAAGTATCTTCTTCAGTTCAATTTTTCAAATACTGTTTATCATTTTTGTTTGGAGGGACATGCCTATATATTGCCCATTCATTTCCTGCATCATTAGTGAATACACTGGGTGGGAGGTAGTAATCATTAGCATGGTTTTCAGAGATTTCGCTACTTGGCTGTCAAATAGTTCCCACTGAGGCTGTGCTATTAAATTCAAGAGTACCATAGTAAAAATGTATCCCAGAATACCTGAACTAAGTAGAAAAGAATGTACAGTATTTTCTTTATCATGTAGCATGAACTTGCAGTTTTTTATATTGACTAGTCTTTGCATACCCATGATTCAGAATACATATTTTTGTTCTCAGACCTTCTTTAATCCCATTTTACCTTATCCTGGGCATCTTTTAAGAATACTGAATGAATGGAGGGCTCTTTAATCTGCTGACATTTTTGGTCAAAAACCGATGTAAACAAAACAATCATTCTTGACCTTCAGCATGTCAACAACTAAGCCTTCCTTGCACACACTCTGGAAAACCTCCAGATCGTGCTGGATCTTTTCAGAGAAGCCTACCAAAGTCTGGGCCTCTCTCTCAACATCACAAAGACTGAAGTGCTCTATCAGCCTGCCCCAGACCATGAACATGAACCTCCCTCTCTTCCCCACATTAGCATCAAAGAAAAGGTATTAGAAGCAGTTGAGCACTTCCCCTACCTTGGTAGATGCCTCTTTCAGAATGAACACTGATGACAAAATCCAGTGCAAGATCTGGTGTGCA
>NW_017729024.1:116580516-116582341 GCF_001723915.1 Gavialis gangeticus | reverse complement strand
AGTGAACACTGATGACAAAATCCAGTGCAAGATCTGGTGTGCAAGTGCCTCCTTTGGGAAATTGCTCCAGCATATCTTTATTCATCACAATCTCCACCAAGATCCAGGTCCCCAATGTAGTTATCAAGCCCACTCTCCTCTGTAGATGTGAAACATGGGTGACCTACTATTATCATCTCAAGAGACCAGAGAGGTATTACCAATGATGCCTTTGGAAAATCCTCCACATCAAATGGGAAGATAACCGCACAAATGCCAGCATCCTTGCTGAAGCCAGTATTACCAGCATTGAGTCCATGATCCTCAAGCACCAACTTCACTAGACTAGACATTGTGTGTGGATGCCTGACTCTCAACTCCCAAAACAAGTGCTCTACTCCCAGCTTACTAATGGCCTGAGAGCTCAAAGTAGCCAAAGAAAACAAACATCGAAGCCGCACCTCAAGAAAACAGATGCCAATGTCAAGACTTGGGAGGAGCTAACAGCTGACTGACTCCAACTGTGCTGCAACCTCAGCCAAGTGGCTTTTGAGGTAAAGTGTCTTACCCTTGAAGCACAGAAGAAAGAGCAGAGAAAGGAAAAGGAGAGAGACCCTGACCTTTGGCCTACCATCCCCTGCAGAAAAACCAACACCTTCTGCAGATAGGTCTTTGGCTCAATGATTGGACTCTTAAGTCACCTCAAGACCCATCAATGAGCCATGGTAGAGATCATCCTTAACTCGAGGGACTGATGACAATGTGCTGCATGTAACACAGGGCTGGTCTGGGACATGAGCTGCCTGTGATACCTGCCCCACGTGCTAGATCTGGACTTGGGACCAGTCTGTGGGTTTGATCCAGCCCAAGAACAGGCCATGCTAACTCATCCAGCTCATGAGGCCTGATGAACTTGAGACCCCTGATCTAGGAGGTACAGTGAGGATGACAACAGTTATTGTACTTGCCACTATTTTTTTTTAATCTGCCTCGTATATGAATGTGATCAAAACAGAAGCATACCCTAGTTGTAAGGTAATGTTCCAAATGCATACTTAAGCCCTGACGTTTAGTCCTTAGATTTCTTTTCACCCCAGTAAGTGACACACTTGAGTTTCAGAAGGAGAATGGCAAGTACATCACTTCGAGAACATTCTTTTAAAGAAACAAGATTGACTGGCTGACTCTTATCCTCAAAGTTTGTAAGCCAAAAATGAAGCACAGGGAGACTGAGGATTAGAAAGAAAACAGAAAACCCAGCGCAGTTCAGGTCTAAGACTGAAGTGAGTGAAAAAAAAAGAGGGGGCAACTATTTGCTACAAAAAAGTATTTTGAATTATTCCCTTTAATTTTCCTTTGCAGTCTAACTTGGCATACATTTGTTACCACAATCACAAATTTGCAAGATGATATATTGTTAATTCAAAGATCTTGCAGCCAGCAGAAATGTCCTGTAAGCAGCTGCTTTTACAAGTTCTACCCTACTTGTCAATAATGATTGTGTAGCAGAAACAAACAGCTTTAATTAACACTTACCCTTTTTCTTTCATGTATAAATGCACTTTGTAATGAGTATCTGTCAGTCTCATTTACTCTACAAGTTCTCTGCTGAAAAATGCTCCTTTGTTTAATTACAGCTTCTGTCTTTTTCCCTTTTTCTACAGGCATCAGTTTGTGGTCCCTTTAAACTATACAGAGCAGAAGATTTTCCCATGTTTCTAAAATTCCAAGCCACACTCAAATATGTTGTACAGATATTATTATGCTTTTCGTACTCAGTTAAAATTTTTCTATAGAAGATAATAAGATTCACAAACTGATTAAAACTTTATTGATTTCTCACTTC
>NW_017729024.1:116556996-116575516 GCF_001723915.1 Gavialis gangeticus | reverse complement strand
TTTTCCCATATTTCTAAAATTCCAAGCCACACTCAAATATGTTGTACAGATATTATTATGCTTTTCGTACTCAGTTAAAATTTTTCTATAGAAGATAATAAGATTCACAAACTGATTAAAACTTTATTGATTTCTCACTTCCTTAATAATCAACTCAATTTGCCAAAGTAACTCATGCCCATATTCTTCCCTAAAGTTCCATCCTCATTTCCTTTTTACCCTTCTTGCTCAGTAGTCAAATCAGCATGTTTGCTTTTCCATCACATACAACCCAGTCACTGTCTAGAGACTGTTGCTGTACACATCCTTCACTATGGACCTAATCCAAAGCACACCAAGTCAGAAGAGAGGCCCCCATTGATTTTAATGGGCTTTAGATATAGCCCTTGGGGTACAACCCACTATAACCTTTTCCAAACAAGTTTGAGTGAGCTAAAAGGCAAGAAAGTTTCAAGAATTCTTCTGGCTTCCAGCAGCTCCTGCAGTACAATGAGGAACATTACTATTATGAAGGGAATGTTCACGAATGGATTTATTATAACAATTTCTTCTTGCACATTCCCCCCAAAAAGAAAGAAATGTTTCCAAAGTTGTAACTTGCTCTGCCTGTCCTGAGCTCCCTGCTTAGGTTTTTCTAGCTGCCTGGAGCTAACCACAGTCTTGCAGCCCAACAGTTTGACCCCTGGTGCCAGTTATCAAGACCACCAATGCTTCTCACCAGCCAAGTCTTTCATGAAGTTTTAATCTTGGGGAATCCCAGCTCAGTGGTATCTTGCTAGGTCTACTTGTTAGTGCAAGGACACTGGGGCTCAGGCTCCCTTATACCCCACCTAGCGCCAACCCGTTGTTACTCCAATATTGCACGGACACAGTTTTTTTTTTACCAGTTGTCACTTCTGTCTTATCCTTTAGGTCCACTGCCATCTTCATTCCCCATTCTGTCCCTGGACCTCCACGCTACCTTTCCAGGTAAGTGAACTGACTCCTCTGAGTCAGCCCATGGGGGCAGCTCCTCATCCAGAAGCTGTCACCAGTCATCCCTTCCGGGATCTCTGTCTCAACTGCAGCCTTCCCTTGGCTGCTCAGGACTTCCTTCCAGTCCTCCTGTTGGACTGGAGCGTGGGGCTTTTAGCACTGCCATGCCACCCCGGCTGCTGAATTGGCATTGGCACGTGCTTACAAAGCACATCCATACCAGCACCAGCTTTTCTTCTTCTTCTGGCATCCTGGCCCCTGTTGGCTGTGGCTCGGGACGCTACAGCACTGTCGGTAATTCCTGCAGTGTGGTGAACCTGCCACCACTGTCATGCTCCTGCAGCTGTGCGTGCTGTGGTGCCATCAGCACGGCCTGCGGGGCAGCAGTCCCACCAGTGCCGCCCCATTCCTGTGGCTCAGCATGCCACGGGGCCACCAGCAGTGTCCGTGCCACAGCGTTCCTGCCACTGCCACCACTCTCCTGTGGCTCGGCACACCGCAGCACTGCTGGCAAGACCTGTGGCATAGGGCTCACACTGCGGCCGCCAGGTCCCTGTGGCTTGGCAACTCCCGTGCCCCGCCACAAAAATGTCTCTAAGTCTTTATAAACTCATTCTTCCTTGTCATCCAATACTCTTAATGTGCTTCCTGAGAGATACCATTAATGGATTTCAGCATTTTTGTTTCATATATTCTGAATTAATTCATGAAATGTAATTCACAAATAAGTTATACTTGCAGGTTCCTAGTTAAAAATGTTAGTAATTATTTTTCAAGTCAAGTCAGTCCCAAAGCCGCTGTGACCATTGGGGATCCTTAGATGCTATAAAAACCTTCCTAGGTTAGTTGAATTGCAATGCTTTGTATCATTGGGGATTCTTTGGGAAGAGTGACCTGGTGGTGCCCAACTCCCCTCCTCTTGTTTTTACCACAAGCAAACAAGATTTAAAATGTAAATTTCATGTATGCACATTCTTTCTGAGAACTTCACGTTCCTGTAACAGCAAAACTTGCACACAGTACATCTCTCCTATCATAAGGCAGGACAGTGTGGCTCATTATAGACTAAGCTGCTGGTGCCACACTGCCCTACCGTCTGCTAAACCCTTGCCTAACACAGTTAACTACCTCTCTACACTATCATAAATTAAACATATATACAGAGCATTAATAGTGGTTTAAACTACAGAAAGTCCCATACAAAAATCTCTCCTATTAAAAATTACCATTTTGAGTCTAGAAACATTTTTTTTCCTGCAGTGTTCAAGACTGCTAGTATGCACACAAATGTTTTGCCAAAACTCTCTGAAAATTTGTATATATGTAAATAGATGAATGTCAAGATGTTGGATGGATGAATAAATTGCAAGTTTAAATTTATTTTTCAGCCCTACCACTAAATAGGCGCCTTGTAAAACAAGTGTCTGGAGTATTACTGAAAAAGATGACAATAATTATTTTGCTTAAATGAATAGTTCAAAATAAGTTGCCTACTTCTATTTTATACTGAAAATCTTTGCAATCCAACTATAAGTATGCATGTAGTATTACTTCCGAATTAGTGGAAATATAAACTTAATTCTGTCAACAAAAGCAAGTCACGTCTAAAATGACAAACATTTCTGTTAATAAAATATCTACTGACATTAAGAGATCTTTTAAAGATTAAAATTGAAGCTTTGTACATTCACATTGCAGTTTGATATGAACCACAGTACCTAACCAGTCAGTACTAATGAACATCATAATCACTATAATCAAACAAACAAAGCAACTACATATTAGGAAGGAATTACACTACTATTTAGAAAGTATTACTATGTTTCTAAATGGGTAATTATATTTGGAAATTGTAAATGAACTTGAAATGACTCTGAGAAGAGGTTTTTTGGATTATGGAGCTTGTAACATCGTTATTTGATTTTACTTGTGCTATCAATATAGTTTTCTATTCACTGCAGGCCCTGATTTTACCATCTGTATTCGTTATGCATTATGTAGTCCACCTCTTTTTAAAACTTGGAGAAATGATTAGTTTTTAGTGTTTTAATCTAAAATTTGCCCATGTGCTAATTAATTTACAGGGATATTATATGTGTTCGAATGTCAGCAAGATACTTTAGTAACAGACACTGACAAACCTTGAGATCTGATGGGAGACGGAAGGCAACTCATTAAAGAATTATCATGGCTACATACAGACAGTCAAAAATCCAGAGGGTGAATCAGTTCAATCTTCACAGGTTAGTTTAAGTTGCATAGACTGAATTAATAAACCAGTGAACAGACATTCACTTTTGACACTGGAAATGTAGCCATGTGCCTGCAGTGGCCCAAGCCAGAAGCTGGGGGGTACTAGAGCACACCTCCCTGCTCAGCTGGAACAGATAGCTTGAGCTAAGGCTAGTCCACCCATCCTGCAAGGAGGGTGGGAGGGGGGGTTGCGGGGAGGTGCAAAGCATCCTGGGATGCTGGGGAACTGTGGGTGAACTTGAATCTGGAGATCTGGGACAGAAGTTCAATAAACTGATGTAACCTAAATCAATCAAGTCTGATACTATGTCTATCCAGGTTTATTTTAAACTGGTTTTGGCCACTTTGAAAGTGCTTTATGTGAACTGAACTTCTGCTGTGTTACAGATTTGAACCAGTTTCCAACTATGTATACCTTTTATGTGTAATTTCTGTGAATTTACAGGACCTAGCCTATGAGGTTATAACTGAAGAGACTGGTTTTATCACTGTGTTACTTCAGATTTTCAGTAGTGAAACACAGGTTATATCAGTAGTAATAAATGAAGAATCAGGCCTATTGCTTGGCCTAGAGTTTTATTCAAATAAGAGATGTTCATATGTACATATAATTTTACAGTTTTGTGCATTACTGCCTTGTCAGATTTGTAGACTGCTGCCCATAAGGGTGACTAAACCAAAACAATTGAAGTAATTCTAGCTGGGTTCTCTGGCTGTCAAATTACACTACAATGGCACTGAAGAAAACAGGGAAGTTGGCTTTGTTTAAAAAAAAAAAGAATTGTTTTGGAAACTCTACCAATTCGATGGGCAGGATGGACAATGTGGCCATTTTACAGCAAAAAAGGAAGAAAAGTAGGATAGCTGGTTCTTCTACCTGCATGAAAAGTGATAGCAAGAATTAGCCTCAATAAGTAAACGAATCCAGGAGAATTAATGCAGTCAGAGGATCTATTTTAAACGTGCCAATGTTCATTCTATTATCAGTTGCTGTCTGATAATTTGATATGACAGGTGTGAGGCACAAGTTATGACTTCTTCCTTCTTAAAACAACAATTGTGAGCCTTTACTGTTCACAAGAAATATCAAGGTCATTGTCTAGATCAAACAGAAAAGAGAGCTTCCATCAACAAATGTCAAAACAGATAAGCACAGATTTGACATACACTTGCAAAACTATCACCTGCTATCAGTGCTGCAATGACAGCTGTGTGGTAAGACAATGTGGACCAATTTATCTGTGATCTGTGTCCCAAGTGTGCCCCAAATTAATATGATAAACATATGTCTTTCTGCCACACCGTGGGTGTTGCTGTAAGGTTATTTGTATAATGATCTAAATAATCAGTGATGATAGACCTTCTTCATAGTAGGTAAGCTTACATTTCACACAAGTATACAATTTGTATAATTTCCAATGAAATAACACTTAAAAAAAATAGTCCCACATACTGAGGGAAAAGAATATAGATATGTACTACGATGAAGGAAGTCTTACTTGCCCAAAGGACAAGCAAAATATGTAAACATTTTCTCAAGTCTGTGAATGCATCTGTCTACACAGCAAATGGCTACTGTTATGAAACTACCTGTATTAAATGAACTGCACTGTACTTACGTACACAGTATTTTTCAGGCCTTTCTAAACTGTTTATGCTGGTGGTCTATTACACCTCTTCAGTATTATTAGTAGCCTTAATCTTCTAGCAATTAAAAAGAATAGATGCAGGAACAAAATAATTCCAAAATAATTAGAGTGAAGACCTCAACTGCTGAAATATAAACATAGCCTGGTTACAGAACACAAATGCACAATGATTTTTTTGACAGATGTTACAAAGAGCCTTTTGTTTTTACAGGATTGCTGAAACTTAAGAATGTGCATACCTTTCAACAAAGATGTCCCTTCCTTCCCAAAGAGACTACTATAGTTTCCTAGTTACTTAAAATGACACTTCAATTCATCAAGAAAATAACACTTTACAATGTAGCATTGAAGCTAAATAATAAATTTTAAAACAAAATAGGCAACCCCTCCCCTTACCTTTTCAAGACATTTTTTTCCATAAGCAACACTTACTAGCCCTCTTATATTTTGCTATGTAAGTAACTTACAAAGAAAAAGACAAAGTCCAGACATGACCTGTAGCATATACTGATGCAAATGAATAAGTGTAAATTGTCCCCTATTGTATAGCAGGAAAAACAAAAATAAAAATTATATTTAAAACACCACTGGAAGTGTTTAAGAAATAAAACATAACCTAAGTTTCTACAGACAATTAAACCTTTTCTTTCCTTGTCTAATAATTTTTTGTCATCTTCAAAGGCCAATCTCTCCAACCTGGTCAGTCCAGGATGTGAGCCCTGTGCAGCGCAGGTCCACGTGGTGCAGTCCCTTGTCCGCCAGAGCAGATGAGGGATCACATTTGCCAGGGGTGGAAGGGACGGAGTGCACGTGGCCTAGCCAGGCCCAGCCATGCCAATCACCTGGGCAATGGACCAGTCCTGTGCCAATAATCTTACCCACAAGGCCAGATAAGTTTGACACCCCTGTTTTAAAACAAACAGTAATTCCTTTCTTCAGTGGACTTTGGTCTGATGTATATCTTGCAAAAGATATATTTTACATATTCAAACCCCAGAGCTCTTAACAGTTGCCAAACTCTGTTGTGTCAGGCATTTTTAATATGGTCTCTCTTTCTTGCTCTCCTTACCTCACTCTTAAAAAGAAATCTTATGAGTTTTCCCAAAAAACTTTCACAAACATCTTATACTATATTTTAAAATACATTAGACTATGCATTTATGTATTTCCTACCTAACCCCCCCACCCAAAAACCTTTCATTCTTCAAACAAAGTAAATTTTTTCTGTTGCATTAAATCATTAAAGCAAAGGCTACAATCCATAACATTAATTAAAATTAGAGATTTACAGAAAAAGAAAAATATTGTATTTCACAAACACACAATAACATTATTAGTAAGCCCTCTCTCATACCACTCACAGATGATAGAAGGAAATGATAATTAAATGCCACCATCTTTCCTTTATAATATATTAAGTAGCTGCACCAAAGGTATGACTAAATAAATGCATCGATATTATTTATTAGTAAATTAACATTAACCAGGCTTATGGTTGTACAATCCAATTTAAATAACAATTTGACTCTATTAGTCAATGGAAAGTGCCCATAGTAATCTTTAACTAATGTGATACATCTTAACAAAAAAGATCTGTACACTAAAACTTGAGATTTACCAAGAATCCAGGCTACTAAACAAGAACTCAGCTCTTAAACAGAGCATTTGACTATCACAGTTGCTAGTTAAAATTTCCAGTTTTGCATCACATATTACATTTATTTACAAATGGAGGATAAATGAAGAACCAAATCCAGAATTAAAAAATGAGAACAAATATTAACTATAGGACACATCTAATACAATATAACTAGCATAGTTCTAGTTTATTCTTTATGTTTCAGAACATAAAGGTCTTGCTGAGTTTTCTATCTGTGTATACTGAGGAGTGGAATTGGTTCTGCTTGACAGAGAAAAAGAAGAGCAATGCAGTCTTTTGATTGTGAAGGATAATCTATAAACACAAGGAACAAAGTTGACCCTTGGTGTGATCTCTGTTCACCTCACACAAGGGATGGCAATCTAGAGATATCGTTATAGGGTACAAAACCGCTTTTAGGAAGGGCTCCTAAAGGAAATCATTCTTCCATTCAACCATGTTGCTATGGTAACAGAACCAATCAAGCCTCTTCACAAAGGCTTTTATGTCAAGTTCTGTCAGCAAACTCATACAGAAAGTATAACTCAAACTAAATTAACAATATAGTCATTAAACTATTAAGATATGTAAAAACACATATTGTTTACAAATGAATGCATCATAGCTTATCTTTTAGATGAGTAGCTTTTAATATATAAATTAGTTTACTGTGAAGCCATATTGCCTACTATTAATAATTTCCTGTTAAGTTTTCTTAGTAGAGCCTCAGAGGGAATAATTTCTGTTGTTCCTAGTACAACAAATTGAACTTTTCACATCCTAATCTTTTTCCTTTTTCTCTTCTACTCCCAACCTTGCTGGTTCAAGTTAAATCAGACTCCCGCAGCATCCCAGCATTTTAAAGCCCTGGGTTGAGCTGTCTGCTCCAGAGAGCAGGGCTGGTCCCACCCCTCTGCTCCCTACCTGAAGCAGTGAGAGCTGGCTCACTGGTTGGCTCACTTCCCCCACCCCAAGCAAACCCCTGCTGGGGTCTGGGACCAGGGAGAGGAGTTAAACTTTCTTTCCTTTGAGTATGGAGCTGCCCTGTGCTACTTACTTAGTACTGGCTGCAACTGTGGACTACAAATCCCAGAGGCACACGGAAACAGGAAGAGGAAGTGATGAGCAACCCTGAAGTTCTGCTGCTGAGAGTCTGGACTGAAAATTTCAGAGATCTTAGGGGCAGCAGGAAGAGGTAGTGAACACACAGCCCATACTGGCTACATGCCAGAGAAAGTGCTCTGGTGTGCCCCCATGCTTCACCGCCCCCAGCTTAGACTAACCTGCAAAGACTGAATATCAATTCAGCCTTGGGCTTTTTGACAGTCTCTACTTAGCCTAGAAGAGACTTGTATCCTATTTCTTTGGTTCTTGGCATAAATGTTTTTTTCAGCGGTAGACATCAGATGTAAAATCTATAAACTAAGCAATTTTTCCTTTAAAACAAGGCCTCATCCTGCTGAAAGCTTCAACTAGCACTGGAAATAAGGTAAACTGAAGGCACTAGGCAAAGAGTCCTAAAATAGCAAAGTGGGGTACAGATTTGCAAAATAAATTGTTGCATATTTTGACTAGCTCCACTCCTAGTAGACATTATGGGCATTTTGACATGTGCTCCAGGAGGTGCAGGGGGGAGGAGGGGTGCTTTAATTAACAAGCCACACCAATTGTGGCTCGTAAATTGTGTCACATGTACCAGCGTCCCCTGTACTGAAAAATGGTGGGGGGGCAGTTGGAAGTAAAGTACATCAAACAAGCTTTAGTTTAAAATGCCCCACCAGCATTTTTCAGCATGGGGACACTGATACACTTGATGCAAGAGTCTGCTGGAGCGCATTTATTTTCATGCTTCAGCAGACTCGACTAGCTCCAACACGCTGGTATGCCAAAGCCTACAGGAGACCTAGATATTCACTGGAACAGGGACTTGAACCTCATATTCCCATATGCCAGATGAGTGCCACTGAGATACAGAGTCTCTCTCTCCCACCCCAACTTCCCCAGGCTAATAAATGTTTAATAACTTAAAGCAGGTTTCCAGCACAAGAGACTGAGAAAGAAATCTCTTGAATACCCAAGAGTCACAGGTTTAGGGAACTCACCTGGGGCACGGAAGACTAAAGTTCCATACCTGGCTCTGGATGAGGACAAATAGGAACATAGAGCAGGATCCTTCCCGTGTCCCAGTCGAGCGCCCCACAACAGTGATGCCCACAGTTTTGGCAGTGTGGACCAGAAGCAAATGGCATGGGGCTGGCTCAGGGCCCCAGAGTCCACTCCATCTGGCCTGGCCAGGACTAGGCTCCAAGGACCTCGTACCACCTTTGCCCAGCCTCTCCACATCCTGAGATCAGGCTCTGCACTGCTCTACATGTCCCATCTAGTGCACAAGGCCAGGACTCGCAGGAATCCTCATATATCTGTGGGCAGCCCACAGGCTAGACAACAGGTTGCAGGGGACCAATCGAGCACCCCTGCCCTACACACTAGCAAACTGGATATTCTGGGATTTCTGTGCATGTGTTTTTTCCCCCTGAAAATGTCTATAGGTCTCCATTACATCTTGAATTGTAACAGGAATATTTATGAAACTGCAAAAGAACTGAAAACTAGGAAAACCATTTGCCCCTCAATCTATTGTTAATGGATGTGACAAATTTCTGGGTTCACTTGAAATATACAATTAGGACTAAAATTCAGAGGTAACTTCCTTGTAATTGCTACTGAAATACTACAACTCTTAAACTAAGTCTAACAGTGACCATACTGCAATAAGACATTTCATTTTATTAAACAGAGGCCAACCCTTTTGGCAGGCATGTCACAAAGCCTGGCACTCTTCCCAAGTGCCACTCTGATCCTCTTCCCCTGCCCAATCTGACCATCTACTTTCTGCTTCCCACCATATCTGCTCTGTGCTGTATGTGCCCTCCTTGATCTACCATATGCCACACAGAGACTGTCAGCAGACATTAAGGCACTCAGGGCCTGTCCAGGCAAGTGTGGGCATTTGGTTCTCTGAGGACAAGTAGCACTGTTGCACTTTGCACCACAGCTACTTGTCTGCGGGGAATGCCCGTGCCCCACACATTTTAGCATTCAGCATGTTACCTCAGGGGCGGTAGGAGAGGCTGGGGCTGGCCCCAGCAGCCTTACCTGGTATCCTGGGGCCTCCTGGGGCTGCAGCCACTGTGCTCCTACCTGGCATAGCCTGGCTGGCAGCTGAAGTATGACTCCAGGCAGCCCAGCTCCGCTTTTCAGCAGTGCACGCTGCCCAAGCGCGTGCTGCTCCATTTTCTTTTTTCCAGGGGTCAAAGTAACCCACAGAAAAAAACACTCGGAGCAACGCACACTTGCAGCAGAGAACATGAAACTGCAGTATGTGGTTCTGCAGACATGTTTGTTGAGCCACATACTGCACGATCACACTCATCTGGATGCGCCCTCAGTTTTTTTGCAGGAGGTGCCAAGCACTTCCCAGATTCGGACCCAAATCCCTGGAATATAAAGATTTTAGTTTCCAATTTTAGAAATAAGGAGTGCTTAACAACCTTACTTTTAAAAACAAACCCTCAACCGAAAAAAAAACCCTATCAATTCTGATTTTAGTAACTCCCACAGAATACTGAAACCTATAAACAGATACTAACTTAATACACCTCTTCCAAAATATGCCAACACATTAAGATAATGAACAATGCTGCATCTTCTTTTCCTACCACAACATAGAGGTTCTATTCAAATTCTGCAATATTAACTAAAGCCCCAGCCCTACCTCAGAATCTGCCAGAAAAATAATCATAGGCTTAAAAAACTGCACCTCACCCAGCCTGATACCGAATCAGGGCCAAAAAAAAAGATGAGTTCCTTTTAAACTTCACCCATAACAGAAAAATGTATCAGAATAATAAAACAATGAAGATACAGTATTTCGCTAGATGCAATGTCTTTCCATGAGGGCATAAATAAAGTACTGATTATTACTACTACCACCACATCAAACATTTTATTTAGCATGTATGAGAAGTATGATGCATTATTTAGCTCCCTCCCATGCCTTTTCCCCCACTCCCATCATGCAGACAGCACCGGGGTGGGGCTGGGCTCCATCAGCCCACTAACCCAATCAGACACAAGTTAATGAAGATACTCTGATTTGGACTGCCTTCATCTGAGCTCTAATTAAGTGACAGTTAACTTGTTATGCAATTGGGCACTTTTAAAGCATTCTGCAGCTGTCAATCAAACATCACTTCTGTCAGTACTCCTAGTTTCTGTCAAATTGAACTATGGCCATAGTTTTAAAAGCTCCCCTTTTTTACCAAACAGTTTCCATATTTCTTAAAACGCCAATTGCATCCTTTGAACTTAGGAGTTGGTATACTGTAAATGCCATCGACAATTTAGAAAACACTGAGATATGATCATTTCACATATATCATGTTTAAGCACTTTACATTGATACAATGAACTTAAAAGTGCAAGAGCCTTTACAGTTATGGGTCAACTTAGCAAAATTAATCAAATATCTACAACCCCATAACTTAGTAAAAGGAGGATAATTGAATCAAGAGTTTTCATTTTCAAGTATTTGAATACAGCAATGAACATATTTATTGTTTGGAATTATTTTTTAAAAAATCTCATTGCCTTTGATTTTTCTGCTAAATAAAAGAACACACATTAATAACTACGTTCTTGATGGCTATATACTATAGCAGTTAAGCTAGCAGCTACATTTTCTTGGAAAAGCGGCCCAATGAGTCTCCTTTGTTCTAATGCGGGAAGCAAATCTAAGACTCCTGAGGATCTCTCTCCAGAGGTTTAATTTTATATTCCTTAAATCCCTTGAAATAAAATCCTCCAACAAATCTGGAGACTAAAGCCTACCCTGGTATGGACTAGCTTCCTAAATCTGTTAGAAACAAGAATATTTAGATAAGCCATTCTTCCATCTGACATACTATCACAACAGAAAAGATCAATAAAAGGACAATTCATTGTTTCTCCTATGTTTTGTTGTGGTCTTTTTAAAAAAAATGCCATGCTTTGGAAATATCCTGTTAAAAAGTGACTTCCCTATGACAATTTAGCCAAGTGCCCTTTTTTTAAAATTAAGAAACTTAAGCAAATATTCCATATTCAACTATATTGTCATTGTTTTTTTTTTTTATAACACTCAAAAGTTAATTATACAAAATGTGGAGGGAAGTCCAAAATTGATGTATAGTCTTGTGTTGGAGGTGAGAAAATAAGCCCTACTGGTGAGTAAAATAGATGGCATTAAAATATATGTTAAAAAAATAGGAATCATCATATTTTTCTAGAATTCTTGCAAAAAGACCAATTTTCTCACATAATTCTTTGAAAACTGGGTATTTTTAACTACACACTTTTCACCAGAAAATACTGATTCTAAACAAAAAATGTTTTCAGAAAAAAATCTCAGTTTCAACAAATTTTGTTTTAAAAAATTTTAGCAGGAAAAAATTTCAACCCTATTTCAACATTCTCAGTATTAAAATATGTGGGGGGGTTGGTACAAAAACTTTTGATTTTGAAATGCAAGCTAAGGTTAGTATAAAAAAAGTGAATTAAAATGTCGATACTAAAGCTAAATTTTTGAAGTTTTGAAAACAGACTTTAAAAAAAAAAATCAAGATTGAATTGATATTTCATCATAATTTGGGATTAGAAAAGTTTCTAAAATCCCAGCAATTTTCCTAGAGAGCAACACCACTTAATAATCATTGAGCCAGAGAGCCAAGTGATTACTGTACTTAACTAGGATATAGCTGGCAATGGTTCAAACCCCTGCCTGAATGACTGTTTGCTTATTTATATGAAGTAGAAGCATTCCAAAGAGATAATGTCTCACCCAAGTATAATTAAAAATTCACTGGTCAGGCAGAACAGGATCTTGAGCCTCAGCCCATCCTCAGACCAAGGTACTAGATCAGATACATCTATAGTAGTGTTTCTCACAGTTCTGTTTGGAACACATATTTTCTGGATTAAAATTAGTGGCACAATTCACTCTTATACCTGAAAAGGTTGTGGGGGAAGGGGAAAGGGAGAGCATGAGCATGAGCATAAGCAGGTGTTGGAAATTTGGTGGTAGGGGAACAGTGGTAATGTTTACTGGCACTGCTCTCTCACTACCAAATTTCCAGACCCATGATGAGGCTCATGAACCAGATGACAAGGCTTCACAGGCCAAATCTGATACTGATAAAAAAATCATTTTTCACAGCATACTTCCTGTTCTCATGCCATACTAGTCTGATTTAAGTGGCAGAGACAATAAGTGGTGTGGTACCTGTATTTTTTTTCATTTTTAAAACCTACTCATGATGCTAACTTATTTTCAGCCTTCTTATTCAAGCCATCTTACTGAGAAAATATTTTGTCTGGTTGTGTCCATCGCATGCACATGTGTATGGGGTTTTGTTTTTTTTTTTTGGTTTGTTTGGTTTTTTTGGGGAGGGGGGGGTTCCCCAAGGTCAAATCATGCTCCTTTGATACAATTACTATGAACTTTCCCCACAATCATTGATAAATAACAACACATAAAGTTATCCTACAGCAAAAGCATGTGAATAGTTTCCTCTGACTTGACCAAGCTCCTGAAGAGCTTGTGTGGGCAAGATAGGATGTTAAGTGTTCTTAATACTGAATGTGATGTCTATACACTACAACCACAGTGGCCAAACTGTGGCTTGCGAGCTGCATGTGGCTTGCTGGCACGGTACTTGTGGCTCTCCGGAAATTAACCAAAGCCCTGCCCCCTTCTCCCCAAGTCAGCTCCAGAGCTGCAGCTGCGCCACTTACCCTGGGGCACACTCACCACGGGGAAAGCCAGAGCAGCTCAGCGGTGCAGGGGGAGGAAAATTCGGTGGAGGATCGGATGTGGCTCCCAGCGTGAGTAATTTGGTCACCCCTGCACTACAGTTATTTGCGTGCTAGGATGTGAATAACTTAAATAGGATTGTTGCACCCGGAAGCCGGTTGTTAAAATTCTGGCACCAAGAGGTAAAAGGAACAATGAAGGAAAGTTGGCAGCATTGTCTCTGCCACTTACAGGTTCCCACGTCTCCCTAGTCATCCTCTGTACAAACATATGTATGTTCCTGATAAACAGGGTTTATCACAGTCTAAGACTGAACATTTTTTGCAGCAGTACCTCATTAAAATATTGTCAAATAGATAAATTAGCTCTTCTCTGTCTCTTGCTTCTAGGTACCCTCAGGGTTTCAAACTGACCCAAATTATGAATGACTGTCCTAAATTCCAGAGGCAATGTTCCTTGTACTAAACTGATTCTGTCATGGTGCTGAAATGGCCCCACTTCCTGACACATTCTTTTTTTCGTCTTTAAAGTAACTTCCTTTCTGCTCAGAATAAAATGCACTCTGGAAAATGTTAATCACAGATATTTTGGTATGACTGGTCAAATCAGTCTATTTTTGTCTCCAGGTTTCCCATATAAGTTTCCCATACAGAGTTGGCAGCGTTCTCTCATTCAGCTAGGAATCAGTTACTTATGTACTATCAAACTGTATAGGCTGAAGAGAGATTTAAGCTAGCCATCAGATCTAGTTTTCCCTGCTTTCCACTGGCAGTAAAGGAGGGCTTTAAAAGACGTTATCTTACTCTGTGTTTGGAGGGTCAAAGTTTAGATTAAGAGCTAGTGACTGCTCTCTCCGCACTTAGTTCAGGCAAACAGACAACTATCTAACAAGCTTCCAGATATATAAAGCAAAGCCAGAGGCTTTAGTAGCACTGAGAGGGTGCTGCACAGCCTCTGCCAAGCCTTTGTGGACCTAGTGTAAAAGTATCCCTTAGTTTGAAAATTCCCGGTCTTCTCTACTAATATTTTTCAAAAAAATCATAAATATCTTTTATTATAAACTTCTATAAAACTGAATAAGAATTAAACCTATATATTCTGCAGACAGTAAGAAGACTTCTATGCTTTACTCTAAAAACATACAGAAGCTAATAAGGAAGGATAACACTGCTCTAGATTTATAGTTTATCAACATTTATTAAATTCCAGGCAATATTTCCAAAGGATTGGCTAGAAACTAAAATACGACAGAGAAGATAAACATTTGGATTGAACACACAACAAAATAAAATAACTTGGACCTATATGCTTAAAGATGAAAGACTTGAGATCACACTTACCTAACCATGGGTATGTGCATGGTTTGTCTAATCATTCCTAGAAAAAATGTCTCATGTCCCAACATAGGAGATCAGATAAAAAATAAGTAGATGACTGTATTAAAGTCCAAATATTACTGGGGGGGGGGGGTTCCACTTGAGTTTCCATGGGCGAAAATAAAAGAGCTGTTACTGAAGTTCAATGTCGAGAAATGTAAAGTGCTTCATCTCAGGACGAGCACCCCCCAACACACCTACAGGTTTGGCAGCACCAAACTAATTAGCATCATGAATGAAAGGCACCTTAGTAGACCACAGTATGAGCCAGCAGTGTAATGCTGTAGCCAGAAGGGCAAATTATACTCTGGCATGCATCAACCAATGCATCTCCAGCAAAACCAAGGAGGCGATTCTTCTGCTGTACTCAGCACTAGTGAGACCACAGCTGGAGTGCTGCATCCAATTCTGAGCACTACTTTAACAAGGACATAGACATGCTTGAGAGAGCCCAAAGAAGAGCCACCCATATGATCAGAGTCTTACATGGCAAGCCATACAAGGAAGGGCTGAGGGATCTGGGACTCTTCAGCCTGAAGAAAAGAAGGCTGAGAGGGAACCTGGTAACAGCTTACTGCTACACTAGGGGAGTACATCAAGGGCTCAGTGAGCAACTGTTCACCAGGGCACCCAAGGAAAAAACTAGGAGTAATGGCCATAAACTTCTGGAAGGGCAATTCAGGCTCAACATTAGGAAAAACATCTTCACAGTCAGTGTGTCCAGACTATGGAATAAGCTCCCTCCAGAGGTGGTGCAATCACCTAGCCTGGAAATCTTCAAAAGGAGACTAGACAGTCACCTTGCTGGGGTCACCTGACCCCCAGTTATCTTTCCTGCTTGCTGCAGAGGGTTGGACCCAATGATCATGTGAGGTCCCTTCTGGCTTTACAATCTATGAAACTTGCAAACATGAATCATAATATATTACACATTCTGGTTAATTGTAAATGAATTCCATCATGAGGTCTTCCATCAAATGGGGTGATAATTCCAAAAAGTGAATATGAAAAAATAAAGTGTGGATAGGAGATTTGGAAAGCTAAAAAATCATACGCAATTTTCAATTCATTATTTAGTTACATATCTTTCAATTTTGCTAACTGCAAAAAAAGAAGCGTCACAAAGAATGCTTAGAATGTGTTCATTTTATGGTGAGGTTCTTTTCAGAAGACAACAACATACAAAATGGATTTTCCTTTTTTTTTTTCCCCTTATGTCTACCATGATATAAAGGAAAATCTAAATACAATCATTCCCAAAGAATGGACTTAATGCTGAAGGGTTAACACCATAATGCTTCAGTAAGTTTTCTACTTCAAAGACTGAAGAAATGTAAAAGTACTTTTATTTTATGGAGCAAAAATACTGTATACTTACATGTAACAGGCTACAATCTAATAACTGTAATTTATTCCAGACATTGATCAACTTTTGAAGAATAGTTCTTAAATCCTACTTTGTGTCACACGCCAAATAAAAAAAAAAAATGTACCCCTAAATCTGGACATTCAGCTCTGACTATGCACATACTGCTGATGACAATTGCCTCTTTTCCTGAGTGTATGATGCCTTTCTGGCAGCTATGTGAAGCAAGCAACCATACCAATCAAAATACTTGAAAGTGAAGCCACTGCCTTCCTGAGGTATAAAAAACGAAATGGAAAGTTTAAGAAAGAGAATGAAGTTCTGGTTAAATCACAAATATTTAGGTTACAAGCTAGACAATATCTTAACCGAGCTATTACCTTCTGACTAGAAAGCTGGCTTCTCTAAAACACATACAATTTAAAGTGAAAGGAATCTACAAATATATGGAAAATGTGTTCCCATCAGAACTCAAGTTCTATTTAGTTCTTAGCCTGCAAAGACCAGTGGTGTTTAAGTGCATTCCTATATACCACTCCTCTGAAAATCCCCAATGTAAAAAGGTAGATGGGTCATCTTCTTTCTCCTTTCTGCTTTTTATTAGTTATGCCACATACCAGTGTTACAATTCTACTTGGAATCCTCCCAGTAGAAATTTAAGTAAAACAAACATTCACACTGTTTCTCCCAGACAAAAATGGCAGTTCCAGAAGAAGAATAACCCAACTCCAACCCAAATGAAGTTCCTCCCAAGACAGTATATCTCAGGAAACTGAACACATGTACATTTCCCACAGCTTCTCTCTCCAGGGAACCAGGAGTCGTCGAGCCACACGGAAAGGTTCCTGTGCCTTCCAGAGACCAGGGTGACCTCCATCTGGAGAAGATTTGGGCAGGATGTGTGTGTGTAGGGGGGCGGGGGAGATGCTCCCTCCCCTTCCAAAGAGAAGCAGAGGAAAGAGAACAGTAACAGGCTGAATGCCTGTATTTATTACTCTCCTGTAACCATTTCAGGTGATAAGAATGTTACATATTTTACTGTATATAAACAGTACTTGTCCTTGGTTGTTCTTTCATAGAAACAACATCCCCAAAACAGTGATTCAGTGAAACATGGATGGAGAACAGCTGTAGATTCTCTGCCATTATATGAAACATTAGAACCCAATTACTTATTTACCTGGTATCGGTAGTTTTTGTAACTAGTGCGGCACAGTCAAAGGTTTTTCTAGCTTTGCTTTTAGTATTGCCAGCTTTTTAAGTCTCTAAATGTTGATTTTAGGAGCAGATAATCCTTGCATGAGATTTAAATTATTATTTACACTGCAGTTGGAGAGGAAAATAGGATTTGAACTAGTTGCTATATTCCATTTTGGCTGGTTGGGATACAGGTAAGTATTTATTCCACAGGGTATTAGAAAAATTAATAAACGGCAGCCAAGGAATAGCTCTAGTACCCTCTCAAGAGAGCCTTAGCTGACTCACTATCTGAGTCAGATTGCCATCCACAGGAAACCAAAAGCCTTTCAAAGCCTGTGCAGAAAATGCGTGTTAATATATCAGAAAAAAATGTAATATTGCATGGAGTCACCAAATGGCCTACTTATGGATAATGTTAAGGATTATGTAGATCTGAATTTATAGTGTTCAGATACTTGAAGAAATATTTAACACCATTTGTACTCCATTTTAGATGAGAAATATGTATAACTGAACCTGGTTCTCCTTCAAATTTACTTAATTTACTTTTTCAAATGTTAAGTTTCAACCTACATTATATTCAAGGCAAACAAACACTATCTGATGTTGAAGTATTTAAGGAAAAAAAAAAAAAAAAAGAAAACAGAAAAACCCTAGGATTCACCAGCTTCTGCAGCAGCCTTCGGGCTTTGGGGGGCCCATGTGGCATGGGACAGCAGGAATCGCCCTCCACCCAGCAGGAACAGAGAATCCAGAGATATTCTAGTTTGGCTTTTTTTCTTAAAGGGCTGGAGCTGGGGTGGACAGGGCAGCTGGGAAAGCGGGGGAGGGTCAGGGGGCTTGTGCCAAGCCCCCCACGCAGCGTGTGGCAGTGGGGGGCAGCAGGGAGAACCCACTGAGTCGGGCCTTTTTTTTTTTTTTTTTTTTTCTCTCCAAAGTGCTGGAACTGGGGCAGGTGGGGCAGCCATTGCCGGGCTGGGAGAGGCCTACCTGATTTGGAGATTCTCTGAATCAGTTTCGGCCAAATCGATTTGGGACAACGATTCAAGTCACCGCATTAAATCACTGTCCCCCAAATCAGCTGAATTCGAAGCAAATACTAGCCACCGCTTCGCACAGGCCTAACAAAAATCCTTCTTTCGGTATATAAAGAGAAAAAAGAAGGTGCAGGCTAGCATCGGACCCCTACAGGATAAACTAGGGCAATTAGTG
>NW_017729024.1:116546408-116551996 GCF_001723915.1 Gavialis gangeticus | reverse complement strand
AAGAAGGCGCAGGCTAGCATCGGACCCCTACAGGATAAACTAGGGCAATTAGTGACACACGGGGGGACAAGGCTAAGCTTTTCAATGAGTTTTTTGCCTCTGTATTTCTAAACACGGATCAGGATGAATCTCCCAATTCGATCATAGACAGGCACAAAAGGGAAACCAGCCCACCAACTGTTAGCGCCAACTTAATAAAGGGACGCTTGGAGGGGCTAGATGTGTTTAAGTCAGCAGGCCCAGATAATCTTCATCCAAGCATGCTGAAGGAATTGGCCAGTGTCACAGCATAGCCCCTGGCACTGCTGTTTGACCACTCTTGGTGCTTGGGTCAGGTCACAGAGGAGTGGAAAAGGGTCAACGTGGTTCCTATTTTCAAGAAGGGGAGGAAGGATTATCTGAGTAACTACAGAGCGGCTAGTCTCACCTCTATCCTCCGGAAACCCTTTGAAAAAATTATTAAGGATCACATATGGGAGTCCAGTGGGAAAAGCAATGCTGAAGGGCAATCAGCACGGATTCACAGCAGGTAGATCCTGCCTGACTTTGTTTCTTTTTATGACCAGGTCACAAAAAATTTAGATGCAGGAATCGAGGTAGATGTCATCTACTTGGATTTTAAGAAAACCTTTGATGCAGCATCTCATCCTATTCTCACAGATAAACTGAGCAGCCATCACATAGATGATTACATGGTCAGGTGGGTGGCAAACTAGCTTAGGGGTCATACCCATAGAGTAGCAGGTCGGTATCGACCTGGAAAGATGTGGGCAGTGGAGTCCCACCGGGCTTGGTCCCTGGATCTCTGCTGTTCAATGTCTTCATCAGTGATTTGGATGAGGGCATGGAAAGCACTCTGTCCAAATTCATAGATGATACCAAAATATGGAGTGAAGTTAACACACTAGAGAGTAGGGAACAAAGCCAGGCAGATCTGGACAGGCTGAAAAAGTGGGTGGAACAGAATAGGATGCAGTTTAACAAGGATAAGTGCAAGGTGCTGCACCTAGGAAGAAGGAATCACCAGCACGCTAACAGGCTGGGGAGGACCTTCTCAGCAGCACAGCAGCAAAAAGAGATGTCAGAGTAATTGCTGACACCAAGATGAACATGAGTCATCAATGTGATGAAACAATGGTAAAGCGAACCGCCTTTTATCATACGTTAGCAGGTGCATGGAAAACAGGTCCAGGGAGGTGATACTTCCCCTCTATGTGGCGTTGGTTAGGCCACACTTGGAATACAGCATCCAGTTTTGGGCGCTGCACTGCAAGAAAGACGTAGACAACCTCAAGAGGATTCATAGAAAGGCTACTCATATGGTTAGGAGCCTGCAGGCAAAGCCCTACAAGGAGAGATTGAGGGCAAAGAGAAGGCTGAGAGGTGATCTTTTGGCTGCCTACAAATTCATCGGGGGGTTGGGAAGCAAGGAATAGTTTACTAGGACACACCTTGGAGTAACTAGGAACAATGGCCAATAAATTGATGGAAAGCAGATTTAAGTTAGACATCAGAAAGAACTTCCTTATGGTAAGGGTTGCCAGAATCTGGAATGGGCTTACAAAGGCGGTGGTCCTCTCCCCTACCTTGAGGGTCTTTAAGAGAAACTAGACATGCACCTGGCTGGGATCATCTGACCCCAGCATTCTTTCCTGTCCAGGGCAGGGGGTCAGACTCAATGATCAGCCAAGGTCCCTTCCAACCCTAACATCTATGAATCTATGATTTGAAAAAACAGTGAACATAAATGTACTATATTTACAAAAAAAAAAAACTTACAACTACTAGTACATTAGTATCCCTGTGATTGTGTGGGATATTTATAAGTGACACCCACTGGATTTTTATCTTTGACATCTAACCACTTGCTAGGCTTTGTGTTTTCCCTGCCTTCCATTAATTCTCTTTTACTAAGTTTTTGCAGTATGAAAATAATTCAGATCTATCACTGAAACATAGATTTTCTTCTAACCTATATAGTTATGTATCCATATTTCAACTTATCTGCTACCAATGTAGATGCCAGCTATGTTATTTAGGACTTGGTAACATATTTTTCAGTTCTAAGTTTTAATAAGCAGTAGTAGTCCTTTATTTTTATGAACCTTTCAAGTTCAATTGTTTACTTCTTTCATTTACAGTATTTTAAAAAAGAAAAAAAAAAGCCTAAGCTGAAGGTGCTATTCCCATGAATTAAAATGGGACTTGAGATTCCTGGTTTTTATTTGTTATCTTCTCATCCCAGATGAGAAAACAACATCAATGCTGAAAATAACATGCCTTAATCAAGAAACTATCAGAATATATTTTCATATTAGATCAGACACTATATAAAATAAGAAAATATATCTCACATTCATGATTAATGCAGTGCAACATTCTAGTGACTAATCATGTATTCAAGGTCTGAAAGGAATATGTTCTAATGTACCATTATCTAGAATTACATATTTACTCTTTAGACAGGAAAGCAACGTACAGGCAACCCCCGCTTAATTCTATTTCGCTTAGCACTATTTCGTTATAAGGCTCATTTTAAATTGATACCTGATTTCACTTAGTGCTCAGCAAGTTTCATTACAACACTTGCAGTCGCCATCTTGGGCCATTAAAAACAACTGTGGTCACCATCTTGGGTTGTCAAATACTTTCAGTTCTGCTTAATGCTCATTTTGCTTAGCACTTGTTTTTTCAGGAACCAGTTAAGAGTGCTAAGTGGGGGTTGCCTGTATTACCATGTCATTTTGGGAGAGTTAAGCTGCTTTACCATGGCTACCTTGGGAATATTTTTTGCGTTTACTCATATAAAGTGCAACGTTGATTCAATTACTTGATCCCTTCATTTGAACATGAGTTTGTCCTTTCTAAAGAAAACATAGCAAAATTGAAAAAAAATGGTTATTATCTAAGTCTTTATAATGAACACTTTCTTTGGTATTATACATATGAATCTAATGCAACATGAATCGATTATACATATGAATCTTTATTATCATAGACTCATAGAAAATTAGGGTTGGAAGGGACTTCAGGAGGCCATCTAGACAAACCTCCTGCTCAAAGCAGGACCATTCCCAACACCATCATCCCAGCCAAGGCTTTATCTAGCCGGGTCTTAAAAACCTTCAGGGATGAAGATTCCACAACCTCTCTGAGTAACCTATTCCAGAGTTTTTCTACTCTCCTAGTGAGAATATATTAGATTCCTAATATCTAACCTACACTTCCCTTGCTGCAACTTGAAACTATTGCTCCTTGCTCTGTCATCTGCCACCAATGAGAACACCTGAGCTCTTCTGAACCCCACTCCAGGTAGTTGAAGGCAGCCATTAAGTCCCCTCTCAGTCTTCTCTACACTAAATAAGCCCAGTTCCCTCAGCCTCTCCTCATAAGTCATGTGCCCCAGACCCCAAACCATTTTCATCGACCTCTGCTGAACTCTCTCCAATTTCTCCACATCCTTTCTCTAGTGAGGGGCCCGAAACTGGACACAGTACTCCAGATGTGGCCTCACCAGTGCTAAATAAGAGGGAAATAACCACTTCCCTTGATCGGCTGGCAATACTCCTACCAATGCAGCTCAGTATACTGTTAGCCTTCTTGGCTCATGTTCAGCTTTTTGTCCACTGTAACCCCCAAGTCCTTTTCTGCAGAGCTGATGCCTAGGCAGTCAGCCCCCGGCCCATACTGGTGCATGGGATTCTTGCATCCTAAGTACAGGACTTTGCACTTGTCTTTGTTGAACTTCATGAGATTTCTTTTGGCCCAATCCTCCAATTTGTCTAGGTCACTCTGAATCCTAGCCCTACCTTTCAGCGTATCTACCACTCCCCCATCTTGGTGTCATCTGCAAACTTGCGGACGGTGTACTCTATGCCATCTTCCAGGTCACTAAACAAAACCAGCCTCAGGACCAACCCCACGGGGCACTTGATACCACCTGCCAACTAAACATTGAGCCATTGATTATTACCCTCTGAGCCCAAGGCTCCAGCCAGTTTTCTATCCACCTTACAGTCCATTCATCCAGTTTTTACGTCCTTAGCTCACCTGCAAGAATGTCATCGGAAACTGGTATAAACATCAAGGTATACCACATTAACTCACTTCCCCACATCCACAGATCCAGTTGTCTCATCATAGAAGGCAATCAGGATGGTCAGGCATGATTTGCCCTTGGTGAATCCATCTGACTGTGCCTAATCACCACCTTCTCCTCCTCCAAGTGCTTAGATATGGATTCCTTGAGGATCTGCTCCATGATTTTTCCAAGGACTGAGATGAGGCTGACTGGTCTGTAGTTCCCCAGACCCTTCTTTTTTCCCTTTCTTAAATATGGCACTGTTTGCCCGATCATCCGTGGTCTCTCCTGATAGCCATCAGTTTTCAAAGAAGATGGCCAGTGGCTCTACAATCTCATCAGCCCACTCCCTCAGCACCCTCAGGTACATTCCATCTGGGCCTTTGGACTTGCATATGTCCAGCTTTCCTAAAGAGTCCATAACCTGTTCTTTCATCACTGCTGGCTGCTCACGTCCTGCCCAAACTGTGCTGCCTGGTGCAGCAGTCTGGGACCTGACCTTAACTGTGAAGACTGGGGCAAAAAAGACACTGAGCACTTCAGCTTTTTCTACATCCTCTGTCACTATATTGCCTCCCCCATTCAGTAAGGAACCTAAGCTTTCCCTGATCTTCCTCCTGTTACTGATATATTTGTAGGAACCATTCTTGTTACTCTTCACATCCCTTGCTAGCTGCAACTCCAATTGCACTTTGGCCTTCTTGACTTCACCCCTGCATGCCTGAGCAATGCTCTTATACTCCTCCCTATTTATTTGTCCAAGTTTCCACTTCTTATAAGCTTCGTTTTTGTGATTTAGTTTACTGAAGAGTTCCTTGCTAAACTAAGCTGGTCTTCTGCCATACTTGCTAATCTTCCTGCACATCAGGATCGTTTGTTCCTGCACTCTCAGTAAGGCTTCTTTAAAGGACAGACAGCTCTCCTAGGCTCCCCTCCCCCTCAAATTGGCTTCCCAGGGGATCGTGCCCATGAGTTCCCTGAGTGAGTCAAAGTCTGTTTTTGAAGTCTGGGGTCCTTACTCTGCTGCTCTCAATCCTTCCTTTTCTGCAGATCCTAAACTTAATCATCTCATGTTTGCTGCTGCCCAAGTTGCCATCCACTTCTACCTTCCCCACCAATTCTTCCCTGGTTCTGAGCTTCAGGTCAGGAACAGCATGGCCCCTAGCTGGCTGCTCCAGCACTTGCATCAGGAAGTTGTCCCCAACACTCTCCCAAAACTTCCTTGATTGCCTGCGCCCTCCCAACAGATGTCACGCTGACTGAATTCACCCATAAGAATCATGGCCTGTGGACCAACCCCAGGTGAAAGATAAAGTTACAGCAACTTCTCCTTTAGTTGTTCATTTCAGCACAGCTAACTTCTCTAGGCATGAGACTACCAAAGGATTCTGCTCTTTCATGAAAAAGAAGCCCTGCTCCTCTAGGCTCACCACAATCATAGTAGGAGCCCACTTTACAGTTCTAATTGCATTCCCTGTCCTCCTCATTCTCTTCCTACCGGAGGTAA
>NW_017729024.1:116540709-116541408 GCF_001723915.1 Gavialis gangeticus | reverse complement strand
CTCACCACAATCATAGTAGGAGCCCACTTTACAGTTCTAATTGCATTCCCTGTCCTCCTCATTCTCTTCCTACCGGAGGTAAGAACAACAAGGCAATGCAGTCAGCAGATTTCAAATGATGACATTTACACTTCGTATTGTTGGCATGGCTGTGCCTATTATTATTATAATTACTGTTATGCTATCATGTTTCCAGCATACCCAACACTACAATGAGCATTGAGTATGTTAAACTAAGTTACAGCTACAAAATATATCCAATAGACTTGCAAACCAGGCAACCATTCCCCCATTTATGTTAATCTATTGTATAAAACAGAACCCTTGATAGAGCCTGTATTAGCCTACCTAGTCTCTCCAGGTTACTTAACCCATCTCATCCCCAGAACTGACAAAAAGCATTCGTTTGTCATCAACCTTCAAATCAAAGGGATGCCTCAAGAAAGACATTTCTTTAATTGATTCTCTTGACAAAAGAAACAATACTTACTAACGTAGAAAATATGCATATTTATACAACAGCACAGACTAAATAAGTCCACTGATCTGCTAGCTGTTTGAAGAAAGCCTCATCCACCATTTCTTCCTGGTCCAGTGATCTATAGCAGACCCTCACAACAACATCACCCTTGTTGTTCTCTCCTCTGACACTAACCCAGAAACTTTCATAGTTTCATAGTTTCTAGGGTCGGAAGGGAC
>NW_017729024.1:116540354-116540650 GCF_001723915.1 Gavialis gangeticus | reverse complement strand
GCCTGTCCTTCCTGAACAGTTTGTACCCATCAGTGACAGTGTTCCAGTCCTGTAAGCTATCCCACCAAGTCTCTGTTATACCAAACACGCTATACTTCCATGACTTTGCAACAACTTCCAATTCTTCCTGTTTTTTTACCAGGTTCTATTTGTGTACAGACATCTAAGGTAACTAGTGAATTGCCTTGATTTCTCAGGAAGAATGAGAACAACTCCCCTCCTGCCCCTTCCTGGTTGCTCTTCCTCCAAGTCACCCACTTCTCCACTTACCTCAGGGCTTTGGTCGCCATCCCTGG
>NW_017729024.1:116533490-116535354 GCF_001723915.1 Gavialis gangeticus | reverse complement strand
GCCCCTTCCTGGTTGCTCTTCCTCCAAGTCACCCACTTCTCCACTTACCTCAGGGCTTTGGTCGCCATCCCTGGGCAAACTTAGTTTAAAGCCCTCCTCACTAGGTTAGTGAGCCTGTCTACAAAGATGCTCTTCCATCTCTTTGTCAGGTGGATCCCATCTCTTCCCAGCAACCCTTCTTGGAACATCATCCCATGATCAAAGACTCCAAAGCCCTGCTGGCGACACCACCTGAGCAGCCAGACATTGATCTGAAAGATGCACCCGCTCCTGCCTGGGCCCTTTCCCTTATTATCATCATATACATCAATAATATACAAGATTTTAACTTCATATTTTCCCACAATTGCACCAGAAAAAAAAAATCAAGTTTTTTGTTAGATGTTATTTGCATAAGTTTGGTCCACAAAAAACACATGCACGTATTAAACTTCTTACCATTTTATGGACATCTTCATGTTAAATAAACTGCCACTGAAATTATTAAAAAAAAAAAAAGCTCTTTTAAAAAGGATGTCCTTAAAGCAACTTAGTTAGCATTGCGTTCTGATAAGTAATATTCTATAAAATTTATCTAGTGCTAATGTTGCACCTTTATATTAAAACCAATGTGTGATATTAGTGATTCTGTGAGCTTCTCTTTATTAGACACTATTTCCTAAAAGTAATTTTATAAAGTGAACCCATGAGAGTCTGAAAAGTAAAAATGTGCAGTGACTCTCTCATAAACAGTACAAAGAGGATCTGAGGATACACTGCTCTATACTCATTCTCTAGAGAAATAAAGGAAGAGATCAAAATCTTATTCCTGAGGACAATCACATTGTTATCACAGCATTGTCAAAGGAAAGATCATCCATATTTTATGCGCTCTGCAATCAAACATTTATCTTCTTTAATGCATTTGGTCATTCTTTTGAGCATGTATATGCTCAAGGAAAAAAATGAATATTTGAAATTTATCTCTGTGTTAATTAACAGAAGGTACAATGCATTTGTAAGATAAATGAAACAAAGTAATTTAATGAAAGGACTAGTAAGACCATTAATTAATAAAAGAAGTTTGTTCCAAAACCTTAATAACAACACAGAATCACAATGTGGCCAGTCCTATTTGACTTTTAAATATTCAAATACTACTAAGTCACAAGGGCTGACACACTGAAAACATTCGGACTAATCACCTTATTTTCAAAAATCCTTTAATGAGAAAGACTTTAAAAGTACTCATTATTTTTATAATGATATCCTTTAAAAAAAAAATCCTACAGGCCTTTGGTCCAAGTCCACAGCTATGGCAAATACCACTGACCTGGGAGTAGTGACAGAAAAGTAAACTGCCAGCAACACTCAAATTGTTACCTTCGGGACTGATTTTTGTTTGGTTTTGCATTTTAGAATTGAAAAGCTAATTAGCACTTCAGTTTCAGTAGCACTGTATCACATAGTTCTTATCACCTCTATAAGAACAAATACATCATATTTGCCCTCTGTCCATCAGTTCATTTTCTGAGACATTTTCATTTCCCAAACCTCTGAATAGGTACAAACAACTGCACCCTAAAAAACAAAGAAAGAAAAAAACCTGCAAAAGAAATCTAATGTCTTTCTTCCAAACAGTAGACTTTCCCCTCCAAAATGATAACAGCCTGAGTCCTGTTTCTAGTCCTAGAACTTAAATATTAGTCATTAAAATAATTATGTTTTTAGTCCAGAGAAAAGTTGTACATTTTTGGTAATAAAGTTTGTGGCTGAAAAGCAGGTAAAAAATAACTATTTTTTTCCAAACTCTCTGAAAGTATACTTAAAATAGTTACAGCTGTTATACACGTAGCACATTTATCTACATACTTAAACCGATCTC
>NW_017729024.1:116526817-116528490 GCF_001723915.1 Gavialis gangeticus | reverse complement strand
TTAAAATAATTATGTTTTTAGTCCAGAGAAAAGTTGTACATTTTTGGTAATAAAGTTTGTGGCTGAAAAGCAGGTAAAAAATAACTATTTTTTTCCAAACTCTCTGAAAGTATACTTAAAATAGTTACAGCTGTTATACACGTAGCACATTTATCTACATACTTAAACCGGTCTCTGAGATGCATTGATGTGTAAACATTAATTACCATATGGCTGTATTCATATCTCTTCTGATTTACAAATGACAAAATGAGACCAATATTATGTAACATGTCCAAGGTTAACTCAGTAACTAAGATAGGATTAAGACTACAGCTCTTGACTTCCAGTCCACTGCCTTAGCCATAAAACTATTTGCTCTTCTTTTCAGAAACAGAACTTAGAACACCTGAAGGTATGCATAAAAGTTTTATTACACAAAGGAAAAGTTCTCAACTAAATTTACTTCTGTATGCATACTCTGAAATATAGATGACTGTGCGTGTATGCATGCATGTGTATAGATATGCGTATGTGTGTAGATGTACGTGTATGTATTATGGACATACACACACACCCATGCACCAACCATTTTAAGGAGGCGGAAGAGGAAAGGAGATGACAAATTTCAGCCTGCAATATATTAAAAAGAAATGAAAGAGCAAGCCCCTGAAAACCAAGGTTTTCAGTAGTAATGCTGACATATTCTTCACACGTGGTGTTACTGTAATTTAGATTCCACAAAAGAGCTGGGCTCTTTTGAAAAGGATATTTCTTTTCAAAGGAATGGAATACATAGTTCATTGTACCTCTATTGAATCTCCTTAGTAAAAGGCAAAGCCATTAGTTCTTGGCTGTCAAATGCAGCATACACCTATCCTCCAAACTGTAATTATTAACATTATACACATTCAAACCATCTGCAAAACAGCTGACTTTGATAATACTTGGTTCCTGCCACAGTGAGAACAATAAGCCATAAATACAGTCCAGGATTTTTTTTCATGTATGTGTATCAGTTGACATGTATTATCAGTAAGGGCAAGGACACTTCTCACAGCTAAGCTATCATGGGGGGTGGGAAATAAAAGACTGATAATTCTAGCATATGCAAGCAAATAAACAATAATTAATACTAGATTATTATCAGTGGGTTTGTTTTGGGGGGTTATTTTGGAAGGAAAAAAGTGTGCATTTCCCTAGGTGGAACATTTTAAAAACACACACACAAATGTGACATTTCCAACAGCAGATTTCACCTAACTAGAAATACGTTTTAAGTATCATTATGCATCATTTAGAGAGATGGTGAAACCAAGGCATAGAAAGGTGCCATAGCTTGGTTCCACCAAAGTGGCCTCTCTCTGTTTTGTGCTTATCAATAATATCAGCTAGGTATATTTGGTTCTTCCTCACCAAACTCTGTACAGGCAACCTTCACTTAGCACTCTTAATCGGTTCCAGAAAAAATGAGTGCTAAGCGAAACCGCATTAAGCAAAACTCATTTCTCCATACGGTTTAATGTAAATATATAACATTGGTTCCTGTGCTTCTGCTGCCCCTGGCCCTGATGCTCCTGGCAACACACTGCGCGGGCTCCGCCAGGGAAGGCATCAGCTCCTCCCAGCCTCATTGTTCTGCGGCCGCAATGGCCCCTACTGTCCCGCACCTGCAGGCCACCAACACCCCTGTG
>NW_017729024.1:116518045-116521817 GCF_001723915.1 Gavialis gangeticus | reverse complement strand
GTGTATAGATATGCGTATGTGTGTAGATGTACGTGTATGTATTATGGACATACACACACACCCATGCACCAACCATTTTAAGGAGGCGGAAGAGGAAAGGAGATGACAAATTTCAGCCTGCAATATATTAAAAAGAAATGAAAGAGCAAGCCCCTGAAAACCAAGGTTTTCAGTAGTAATGCTGACATATTCTTCACACGTGGTGTTACTGTAATTTAGATTCCACAAAAGAGCTGGGCTCTTTTGAAAAGGATATTTCTTTTCAAAGGAATGGAATACATAGTTCATTGTACCTCTATTGAATCTCCTTAGTAAAAGGCAAAGCCATTAGTTCTTGGCTGTCAAATGCAGCATACACCTATCCTCCAAACTGTAATTATTAACATTATACACATTCAAACCATCTGCAAAACAGCTGACTTTGATAATACTTGGTTCCTGCCACAGTGAGAACAATAAGCCATAAATACAGTCCAGGATTTTTTTTCATGTATGTGTATCAGTTGACATGTATTATCAGTAAGGGCAAGGACACTTCTCACAGCTAAGCTATCATGGGGGGTGGGAAATAAAAGACTGATAATTCTAGCATATGCAAGCAAATAAACAATAATTAATACTAGATTATTATCAGTGGGTTTGTTTTGGGGGGTTATTTTGGAAGGAAAAAAGTGTGCATTTCCCTAGGTGGAACATTTTAAAAACACACACACAAATGTGACATTTCCAACAGCAGATTTCACCTAACTAGAAATACGTTTTAAGTATCATTATGCATCATTTAGAGAGATGGTGAAACCAAGGCATAGAAAGGTGCCATAGCTTGGTTCCACCAAAGTGGCCTCTCTCTGTTTTGTGCTTATCAATAATATCAGCTAGGTATATTTGGTTCTTCCTCACCAAACTCTGTACAGGCAACCTTCACTTAGCACTCTTAATCGGTTCCAGAAAAAATGAGTGCTAAGCGAAACCGCATTAAGCAAAACTCATTTCTCCATACGGTTTAATGTAAATATATAACATTGGTTCCTGTGCTTCTGCTGCCCCTGGCCCTGATGCTCCTGGCAACACACTGCGCGGGCTCCGCCAGGGAAGGCATCAGCTCCTCCCAGCCTCATTGTTCTGCGGCCGCAATGGCCCCTACTGTCCCGCACCTGCAGGCCACCAACACACCTGTGCATGGCCCCAGCCACCCCGCCTGTGGGGCTCAAGTCGGGGACCTGCCCGACCAGAGATTAACAGCAAGAAAGCAAGGATTAACAATGAGCAGTGGGGCTCTGGCGGATGATTGCATGACCAGAAAAGAATGGGTCACGGGCTGCAGCCAAAGGATGGGGGGGCTCTGCGCTCACACTCCCCCCTCCCCCCCACTGCCACTCCTCCCTGCACACCAGCCACTCCAGCTCCATGTACCAGAGTGGACCCTGGGCTCCTGCCACCTCAGCCTGGGCCCCACCGGCCTAGGCTCTATGCTTACACTGCTTAACCCACCGCCCACCCCTTCTCACCACTGCTTCTCCCCACCTGCTACAGCACCATGTGCCAGAGTGGACCCTGGGCTCCTGCCACCGGGCCCTGGGCCCCACTGGCCCAGGCACCATGCTTATGCTGCCCAGCCCCCCACCCGTCTCTTCTCACCACCACTTCTCCCTGCCCACTCCAGCACCATGTGCCAGAGCAGACCCTGGGCTGCTGCCACCCCACCCTGGGCCCCACTGGCTGCCACTCACCACTTCACTCAAAGCTGATACCACCGCGGATGCCACCACTGTTTCTCCCTACAGTTCCTCCCACGCTGAGCATTATAATGAAACCACTGAGCACTAAAGTGAAACAACGTAGGTATTTTTAATGAGTGCTATAGTGAAACCGAGGTAAGCGAAACGGCATTAAGTGGGGGTTGCCTTTATTAAATGGCTTCCTCTAATAGACATACGCACACTTATTGCACTTTTTTTTCATTAAGACTGCTTCAGAAATTGGAACCATCTTGACCCATGATTGGCTGATGCAGAGGCTGATTTAATGTGCTAAGAAATGTTCAGTCTATATTCAAAAGAACGCTTTATAATTCAGCTTGAAATTAAGGGCCTGATTCTCATTACACCTTCTTTAAACAATTTGAGTTCATATGGATCAGAAGTCATTGCAAATTAGATCTTAGGAATCCAATTCTGCAGGTACTTTCATATATGAAGTTCATAGAAACACAGAACCGGAAGGTCATCAAGTCCGGTCCCCTGACATGGGCAGAAAGTTATTGGGCTCAGATGAACTCAACAAAGTGTTTGTCCAGCCTCATCTTGAACACCTCCAAGGAGGGTAACTGCATCACCTCTGCCGGGAGCGTGTTCCAGATTCTGGTGACCCTTACAGAGAAGAAGTTTTTCCTTATATCCCATCTGAATTTACCTTCTATTAGTCCTTCCTTGAAGTGCCCTCCTGAATAGTTGCTCTCCTAGTTCTAGATACCCCCCCCCCCAATGTACTTGTAGGCAGCTATCAAGTCACCTCAGCCTTCTCCTCAGGCTGAGCAGGCCCAGTTCCCAGAGTCTCTCCTCACAGGGCCTACCCTTCATGCCCTTAACCCAATGGGTGGCCCTTCTTTGTACCCTATTCAGCCTATCCACATCCTTCTTGAAGTGTGGAGTCCAGAACTGGGCACAATACTCCAGCTGAGGCCTCACCAACACCAAATAGAGAGGGAGGAGTACCTCCCTGGACCTATTGGCCACACAGTGGCTGATACATGCCAGAGTTTTGTTTGCCCTTTTGGCAGCCTCATCCCACTTTTGGCTCATATTCATCTTCCAGTCCATCATGACCCCCAGGTCTCATTCAGATGCTGTGCCAGCCAGTGGACCATCGACCATTGTATATCTGTGGTGGAGATTCTTCCTGCCCAGGTGAAGGACCTTGCACTTCTCCCTGTTAAACCTCATCTGATTTCATTCTGCCCATTAATCCAGTCAGTTAAGGTCATCCTGGATCTTTGCTCTATTCTCTGTTGTGACTGCATTTCCCCACAGCTTGGTATCATCTGCAAACTTAATCATTGTGCTTTCCACCCCCTCATCCAAGTTGTTAATGAATATACTGAATAGCACGGGTCCAAGCACCAATCCCTGAGGGATACCACTGGGAGCGGCCTCTAAGCCACTCACCTCACTGTAGACTGGTCCAGCCCAGTACTCTCCAGTTTGTTAGAGAGAATCCAGAGTCAGAGGCTTTACTGAAGTCTGAATAAATGTGTCCCTCATCCAGATGGTTAGTTACCTGGTCATAAAAGGACACAAGGTTCAACAGGCATGATCTACCCTCGACAAAGCCACGTTGGTTGCTTTTTAGCACCCCATCAGTTACCAGCTTGTAGTTGATGGCCTCCTTAACCAGCTTTTCAAAGATTTTACCCAGGACCAAGGTCACACTGACTGGTCTGTAGTTTGCGGGGTCATCCCCGCAGGGTGTCAAGGGCCTGCAGCAAGGCGGTAGCCCTAGACTTCAAGAGGGCCAACTTCAACGAGTTGAGATTAGTGGGAGAGGCGCTGGGGTTCTCGGGACCAGGGGAACTCAGTGCCCAAGATGAGTGGTTGTTCCTTAAGGAGACGATACTCAGGGCCGAAGGGGTGACCATCCCAACAAGAAGCAAGGGGAGCAGGAGTGCCCAAACGACCCCCTGGCTCACCAAGGACGTCCAGGAATGCCCGATTGCCAAAAAGGGGGCGTACACCTGGTGGAAGGGGGGTGCTATCTCCAAAAAGGAGTATGCTTC
>NW_017729024.1:116510504-116513045 GCF_001723915.1 Gavialis gangeticus | reverse complement strand
TTTCAATACTGACAAGTGCAGGGTGCTGTACTTGGGCAGTAGTAATCAGCAGCACACTTATAAGATGGGAAACTCCCTTCTTGAGAGCAGGGAAGCAGAAAGGGATCTTGGAGTCATTATTGACTCCAGGATGAACATGGGTTGACAATGCGAGGTCACGGTTGGCAGGGCTAACCGGACCTTGTCGTGCATCCACAGGTGCATCTCAAGTAGGGCCAACGAGGTGATCCTCCCCCTCTACGCGACACTGGTCAGGCCACAGCTGGAATACTGTGTCCAGTTCTGTGCACCCCACTTCAGGAGGGATGTGGACAACGTTGAGAGGGTCCAGAGGAGGGCCACACACATGATCCGGGGACAACAGGGCAGACCCTACAATGAGAGACTGTGGCACCTGAACCTGTTCAGCCTTCACAAAAGAAGGCTGAAGGGGGACCTGGTAACCATCTATAAACTCACTAGGGGGGACCAGAAGGGTTTGGGAGAGACCTTGTTTTGCCTAGCGACCCCTGGCATAACAAGGAATAACGGCCACAAGCTGTTGGAGAGTAGGTTTAGATTAGACATCCGTAAGAACTACTTCACAGTTAGGGCGGCTAGGATCTGGAACCAACTTCCAAGGGAAGTGGTGCTGGATCCTACCCTGGGGGTCTTTAAGAAGAGGCTTGATGCCTACCTGGCTGGAGTCATTTGAGCCCAGTTTTTCTCCTGCCCAGGCAGGGGGTCGGACTTGAAGATCTACAAGATCCCTTCTGACCCTACTTCTATGATTCAATGATCCCTCTTCCCTTTCTACTCAAGTGTGCTGCCATTTGCAGGACTGAATCTCTTAATTTAACAGTAATTTGAGAGCACTGTATGGTCCTGATCTCATATACTTGCTTAATTTTAAGCACATGAGCAGTAATACTCAAAATTAAGCAACTTTTTAAGCATGTACAAGTCAGGGCCTCCAAGTTAAAACTCAAAGCTAAAGCAAAATCAAAAGGTGTAACACACAACAATTGTACAAAGAGCTTCATAGGGCACAATGCTGCCGTTTCAGCAACCACAAAATCAATGCAGCTCCTCAGATCAGTTTTGTTTGGTAAGCTTTTCCCTATCTGCCCTCTGCTAACTAAGGATAAGGAACTACAGCTCTTCACAACTTCCATATTTTGATGCAAACTGAATACTAATAGCATTGGTTAAGAAACTGACAGTTAATCCAGTGTTTTCAGATGACAGGTTTTAACTTTTGCCACACCAAAATATTTAGCCATACATGAATAAGACCTGTCTTGAGGGCTGTTTCTCCAGCCTAACCACTACAAGAGCAAAGGCAGACTGAAAATAAAAAGATACATATATTTTTTAATAAAACCTAGCAATGAAACTATTTTGACTACTACTGAGTTGAACTTTCATTTGTATACAGCCCTCTCTATTCAGTAGTGTTTGGAATTTCTCCCAAGAAGTGCTGAATAGCTGTGTTTACACCTCCTCAGCCAGTAGGTTAAGGTCACTTGTACTGGAAAAAAATTTAAAGACCCACTAAAAACAAGCAGGGACAAAAGCACGGTATGGTAAGTGCACTCAACAACCAAAATTACACATGTAAACTCTGTTTTCCTACATATGCTTTAACATTATGCAGTGTGCACGACAGGGTAGCAATAAATTGGTAGTCAATTTTTTAGGAAGATTTTCATCATTGTGACATTAAAGACAATTGTGCATACAAGACCCAAAGAAACGACTATAATTTAAATTCCATTAGGCTACGTAGTCTTCAGTCTTTTTAAACACATTTGTCCCTATGGCATATGTATTATCAGTATTTTCATTCTGAGGTTTATCCACTTGCTATATTTTACTGGGAATGTTGTAATACTAAACACTGAGCCACTAACCCAATTAAGCCATGGCTAAATGATCTTGAATGAGATCTTTAAAAATAATAGACTTGAAATTGCACAGAATAGCAGCTTTTTTCAAATATACACATTTTCATAATGTCTAGGACAATATCCTGAGGCCTGTTTAATCAGCACTTATGATGTTAATAATAAGAGAAGTAATAATTGTACACTAAATCAATTTTGCACTGCTGATAAGTTTGGACAGTAGGCTTTTTATAATAAAAAGAACTAAAAACAAAAGCATGGAGCTGATTCAGTTCTACGACCAAGCTAACAAAGGCCTCCCTCTCAAGAGAAATACTTTCTGTCATGTAAGAGTGATCCCTGTCTCTGAAAAGATCAGCTTTACTTGGCTTCAAGGTTCATCCAGAAAGTGAAGATAACACAAGACCAGAAAGACATTACAATTAAATGTAAAATTGTCTGTTCGTTTCTGCAACACATTTCTCTGTATACTTATTTGACCTGTCTCCATGAACTATGCAGATATTGAAAACATTGATGGACTTTCATTTATGTCTAGTAAGGAAATATTACTGACCCACTTTTACAGCTGAAGACATGGAAGTTCAAGAAAAAAATAAAGTTAACAGGATTTCTACATGGCTAGATTTTAATTGAAAGAAAGGCAAAAATAATC
>NW_017729024.1:116500804-116505504 GCF_001723915.1 Gavialis gangeticus | reverse complement strand
TATCTGTTTCATACACCCTTTTGTAATTTTCCTTTTCAAAATGAACTTGTAGTAACACAAAACAACCATTTGACAGTGTGATGTCTTATGCATCCTCATTTGTGACACCTATATCTCCTACAAACAGGGACTTTGTACAGTGCCAGTAAAGGATGGGGAAAGAGAATGTGAAAGTGAAAAAATAATCATGTAAGTCTATGCTTTGAATGATATGCTCAAAGCATGTCCTGTGTTCAGACACTATAGAGGTTCTCAACCTTTTTAGATAAAAGACACCCGTTGTCAGACTCATGGCACCCCTCCAGAATTATTGCAAACTCAGTGGCACCTCATTTAAAAAATTAGTTTAATTATTACAGTGATTATTTCCTTAGAGGAGCTAGACAGTAGCAAGTGGCGCAGTAGGCAGGCAGGCAGAGCCTGAGGCTGCCCTTATCTGCTTATCTCATATTTCCAATATCACCCTTCAAACGATCTCAGGACACTCCAGGATTCCCCTGAACCCCAACTGAGAATCACTGATATAGTGTAAACTCTATTCATGGGTAAAAATGCTTCAGATTTGGTAGTAATTATACAGTTTTATTATTTTTAATGGACTAGGCTTTTCACAAGGTATTTATAATGACCATCATTGCTCCTGCAAACGGAATTGGTGATCCATTTTCAGAAGCATTTAAAAGAGCTAGATATCACCATTTGTCTAAATCTGAGCAGAGTTTATCCCCATATCCACCCTGTAATAGGCACTGGGTGCATCTGATAATTTAAGAAGAGAAAGGGCTCTGGAAGGAGCTGAGTCAATAGGCAGGGGCCCCCCAGCCAGAATAAGGCAGGGCTTAACCAGGAGATAAGTCCAGAGGCAGATCTGGGGCAGGCAGTCTTACCCTGGCTGCTGACACAAAAGGAGCTCCAGAGAAGGCAGAAGACAGATGGAGACTGCGTACTCCTGGGGTTAAGAAAAGGCAGTCTTAGAGCTGAGATAGGAACTGTTGGTATGACAAGGGGCAGTGGTGGTCTCAAGAGACCCAGGAGCAGCGCCAGAGCTCAGGAATATAGTGGAGATGGGAGAAGGTCTGGTGCCTGAATGGGACTAGGAGGGTCTGTTACTCAAGAAGGACTAGGTCCTCGGTGACTAGCCAGAATTGGAAAAGTGCCCAGGTAGGGATGGATGGAGACAGCCGCCTGAACTCAGACAGGGGCTGGAAAGGTTGATGGCATAGGGACTACAAGTCCCAGCAGTGGCGGAGACTAGGTCCTCATATAGGCCTAGGAGTGGCACTAACTGACAACATCTGTAAGGCATGTATGTGATGGAAGGGGTGGCTGAAGCCACATAATAAGCCCTTAAGGTGCTGAGTTATGACCCCTGAACAGCAGCATAAAATCAGGGATACCTGGAGCAGCCTCCCATTCCAAGGATCAAACAACAACAAGGTGTGGCAGGTGAGGGGAACGGAAGCAAGCTTGAGAAGCAAAGGCAGAGAAGAGGCCAAGCGACCACCAAGAAGAATCACAGCCACCCCTGCGAGCAGCACATGCTACACACCCTCCATGTATGTAAAACCATTCTTTCCCACTCCTTTCCCCCCACCCCATTGGAATAAGCGATTAATAAGGGAATGCTTACACGCTTTAACCCAGCTACACACCCTTCTAGAAGGAACAGCTAGTGGAGGACAAACACCAGAAACAGGCAACATCTTTCAAAACAATGGAATATTCTACTGCCTTTTTCCAAGAGGAAAAGAACTACAATTCTTTGGCCCTGCCTATAGTAGGGAAATAGATTATTCTTGAACATGTGCCCTACAGCCTATTTATTTCCATGCTCTACTCCTATCCTGTAAGTCCTCAATTCCTTTCAGGAGCCAATTCTGGGACAGTGCAGCTACATTTCACCCCTTAATTAGATTTACTTCTTGATTAGCCTATGCCATAAAGTACAAGGAAATAATTTAAATAGTAAGATGTTCTTTTCAATGATTCAGAGAAAACAAGTTTTTGAAGTAGGAAAAACATCACAAAAAGGCCTGACTGTCACTTTTAGTCACTTTATCATTTTTAGATTCAGAACCAAAAAATGAAAGGGTGGTTCTTGATACATCACAAAATAATTATTCTTCTTTTCACTTAGGCAGTACAACACCTCCAATAATAAAGGATCATAGGAAAGTAGGGCTGAAAGGAACCTCATGAGGCCATCTAGTCGAGACCCCTGCTCCAGGCAGGACCATCCCTGACTAAATTTGTGTTCAAAAAAGAATTTTATCCCATGGTCAGATGGGTGTGGACGGTGGGGGGTGGGGGGGGTTGCCTTTCTCTGTACTGGAAGCATATATCGACAACATTTTATAGAAAAAGAACATTGGCTGCTGTGGTTCTCCTACTCTACCTGTGATAAGTTAGGGTGTAGGCCTATGTTGTGTCAAGGTTGAAGATAGCCTTGTGTGGAGTTTAAATTATGGTTATATGGCATGGTTTGGATCAGGATGCTCCTGCCTGAGGCAGGAGGTTGGACTAGATGACCTCCGGAGGTCCCTTCTACGACTCTAAACCATCCCAGCCAAGTGTCTGTCTAAGGTGTGCTTGAAGACTTCCAGGGATGGAAAGTCCACAACCTGGTTGCTTGATCCAACACTCAACCACCCTCATAGTCAGAAAGTTCTTCCTAATTTCCCATCTAAATTTCCTCTGCTGAAGCTTGAGTCCATTGCCCCTAATTCTCTCCCCTATAGCCACAGATGAAATCCTGTCTTCATCCCCTCTAAAGTTGCCCTTCAAGTATTTGAAGTCCTTTATCAAACCCTCCCTCAGTCTTCTCTTTGCTAGGCTAAATAACTGTAGTCCTTTTCACCTTTCTTCATAGATAATGTGTCATAATTTTTGTCACTCTCTGCTGGCTTCTTTCCAATCTGTCCACATCTTTCTTGAAGCGTGAGGCCCAAAACTGAACACAGTACTGTGGGTAAGGCCTCACCAGTGCTAAACAGAGTGAAAGCATCATAGAAAATTAGGGTTGAGAGGGATCTCAAGAGCTCATCTAATCCAACACCCTACTCAAAGCAGGACTACCCCCAAATGTATCATTCCAGCCAGGGCTTTGTCGAGATAGGCCTTAAGAAACTCTAAGGATGGCCTCCTAGGTAACCTGTACCAGTGCTTCACCACCCTCCTATTGAGAAATTTTTCCTAATATCCAACATAAACTTACTTTGCTGCAACTTGAGACCATTGCTCTTGTTCTGTCATCTGTCACCACTGAGAACAGCGTAGGTCTCGGGGGGAGCAAAATGTAGTCCATGGGCCAAATACAGCCACATAATTTCATCTGGCCTGCAGACACCCACCAACTAATTGTACCCCACCCAGCCTGCATACCTCTCTCCTGCATGTGCAGAAGGGCCCAGCCCAGGCCAGCCAACATGCAGCTTCCAGGTAGGGCTGTTGCTGCCACTGCTACAGCTACTGGGAGACCTGCTCATCTTCCCTGATATCCAGCACCTCCTCCTCATCTCCCTGCCGTAGCACTTGCTCTAGTCAGCATATAGGGAAGCAGCGGGGGCATAAGAAGCTGCAGCTGGATGAAAGCATGGAACATGGGGCTGGTAGGAGCACAGAGACCGCACAAAAGGGGGCGGCGGGAATGCAGAGCTCAGGTGAGCAAGGTGTGGGTGTGAGGGAGAGTGGGGGGGGTGAGGACTACCACACACTACCCCCCATGGTGCACAGTCCCTGCTGCTGGCAGCAGCAGCAGGCACTCAGGGTGCTTGTGGCCCACACAGGCACTGGTACCTGGCATTGTGCAGCTCCAGCCAGTGCTGCATGTGGCAGCAAGAAGCATAGCTAAGCCAACCCTCCTCTATCACACAGGGCTCCTGGCACTCACACACCACTGGGAGAAGCCCTGCAGATGGAGCTGGCTGCCTTCCCTGGCCCCTGCTGTGCAAGTCCTGGGACTCCACCGGAAGTGGAGGGGAGCCCCACCCCCTCCTTCCCAGCCTTTCACCACCAGACAGCAGCACCTGCACGGACGATGAATACCCAGAGCACCTACTGCCTGCTGCTGCCAGCAGCAGGGGCTGTGCAGAATGACGTGGAGTATGTAGGGCAGGGGGTTCCTCACATCCCACACACCTACACCCTGTCCACACAACCACCCGTATATACAGCTCCCAACATGCCCTATGCCCCCAAACACACAGCTGCAACCCCCCCATACACACACACTCCACCATACACACACACACTCAACCCCAACCACACCCCACAATCCCCTACACACAATATACAAGAGTAAGACTTTATTTTTGAGTTATTTTGCAATCATCTCTATATGCAGTATGCAAACACAAATCATGACAAACATATATTTCGTAAAAAATTTACAATGTTATAGCAGGTGTTCAACTTGTAGTATATGATTTGATTGTTCTCGTTCCAAGATGGCAACACTCCCCTCCCAAAAGGAATACTTCTGTGGGCAAGGGAAGGGACTTCCGGTGGCAAAGGTCAGGGGTTGGGGGTGGGATCTCTGATACTAAGATGGCAAACGGGGCACGGCAAAGGATGGATCTACCCTTACAGCTCTCAACAGCTCACCAAAACTCATAAAACCGCCCTCCAGCCAAAATAACTGCCCACCCCTGATCTTAGATTAAGGGTCGGAAGGGACCTAGTAGATCTTCTAGCCCGACCCC
>NW_017729024.1:116478186-116495804 GCF_001723915.1 Gavialis gangeticus | reverse complement strand
GGTTAGCCCTGCCAACCATGACCTCGCATTGTCGGCCCATGTTCATCTTGGAGTCAATAATGACTCCAAGATCTCTTTCTGCCTCCGTGCTCTCGAGTAGGGAGTTCCCCATTGTGTAAGTGTGCTGCTGGTTCCTACTGCCCAAGTGCGGCACCCTGCACTTGTCCGTATTAAAAGCTCCATCCTCTTTGAAACCACCGATCTAGCTCCATCCTCTTTGAAACCACCCCTCAAGTAGTTCAAGGCTACTATCAAATCCCCTCTCAGTCTTCTCTTCTCTGAACCAAGTAATTCTAGTTCCCTCATCGTCTCCTCATAAGTTGGTTGCCCCAGCCCCTGAACCATTTTTGTTGCCCTCCGCTGGACTCTCTCCAAATTGTCCACAGCCTTTCTGTAGGGGAGGGGGGGCAAAACTGAACACAGTACTCAAGATGGGGCCTCATCAGTGCTGAATAGAGAGGTACAATCACTTCCCTTTACCTGCTGGCAACACTCCTACCAATGCAGACCAGTATGCTGCTAGCCTTCTTTACAACAAGGGCACACCATTAGTTCATATTCAGCTTATTGTCCAATGTATTGCCCATCCTCTTTCTGTAGTGGGAGACCCAAAACTGGACACAGTACTCCAGAAGTGGCCTTACCAATGCAGAATAGAGAGGAATAATTACTTCCTTTCATCTGCTGGCAATACTCCTTTGATTTGCACTTCCATTGATTTGCAAATGATATTGCTGTTAGTACAGCCCAGTATACTATTGGCTTTGTTGGCAACAAGAGCACACTGTTGCCTCATATTCATCTTATATTCTACTTGCAAGGGTGTGCAAACTGGCAGATCCAGCTGGCAGCTGAACTCCATTTCCCAGCAGTGCCTGCCCACATGGCTGGGGCCAGTTTCCATGGAGACCAGAGCAACAGTGCTGGCAGGGCACAGGGCAGAGCTGGGAGCAGCTCCAGGGCTGCACTTTGATCTTGCAGCAGTGACAGTGTGGTCCAGAGCTGAGGCAAAACCACAAGTGCTGTTGGGTCTGCAAGGGTGGGGAGAGGGAGTTGCCCAGTTCGAGGGGGAGGGGCGGGGGGTGGAAGATGGGGTAATAAGGGAGCTAGTCAGGGTCAGAGTCTAGAACCAGCACAGACACAGGCTGTGGTAAGTGGCTGGGCTTTTCCAATTCCAGGTGTTGCCAGGTGTACAATAATTATTGTATTTGTACAATAATGTTAACCCTTGTACAAAGTAAGATCAATAATAGTAAAAGTATTATTTTTTGCTAATTAATGCAGCATATGAAAACCCCAAGTCACTCTCAGGGAGTCTTAACTGACGTTTGGGTTTGCTATCAGCACTTTCTTATGACTGCTGGCCTTGAAATAAAGAAATGCTTCAAATTTGATGACCCAGTTCTCACTCACTCACTGGTGACTTACTTTATATTACTCGCTGTAAATTAAGATGATTTCTTTGCATATTTATTTGCATATTTTCCAGTGTACAATAGTTTTTCAGCAAGTACAATCATTTTGAGTTTCCAATATGATAATTTCATATTTAAGACATGGCAACACTGGCCCCAGGGCTGTGCTGTGAACAAATGCAGGGGTTCTTTAGGCCAGCATGACCCATTTTAAATCAGGTTAACCCAGGCCGATCTAAAGTTAGTTCACCTTTGAGGTGAATTAACTTTAGATTGCACATGCCATTTTTAGGGCAATTTATGCTCTGTGAATACCTGCATGCCTGGGCATTTAGATCAACCTAAACCATATTGTTTAAAGCCTGAGCTGAAAGGTCTAAGTTCACGATTCCATCATATGGGTTTGTTACAACTGTAAATTGTGATTCCTTTCCTTTTTGTGTCCTTGTAACCATGCACCTTAATGCCTGCACTACTGCAGCCTCCTTCCATGCTCTAACCATGATGGCAAACAGTAGGCCTGTGCGAAGCGGCTAGTATTCGTTTTGGATTTGGCCAATTCAGGGGATAGTGATTCAATTCAGTGATTCACTGTCCCAAATTGATTCGACCAAATCTGATTCAGAGATTCGGCCACTGCCAAATCTCCAAATCAAACAGGCACCATCCCCCACCCACTTTCCCAGCCCTGTCAATGGCTGCCCACCCTGGGCCCAGCCTCCTGGTTATTTAAAAAGAAAAGCCCCCACCCACTGGCTGCTGCCAAGTGGGGAGGCGATCCCCACTGTGCCCCACTGCATGGGGGGCTCTGCCACGAGCCCCCATCCCCTGCTCACTCTCCCAGCCCACCCGTGGCTACCCCGCCCAGCCCAAGCACCTGGCTCTGTTTTTTGTTTTTTTTTTTTTAAAAGCCCCGCTCTTACCAGCTCCTGCCAGGTAGGGAGCAATACCCACTGCCTACCACTGTCCCGCACTGCATGGGGGCCTCTGCCACAAGCCCCCAGAAGCCCCAACAGCCGCTGCAGCATCCAGTAAGTGCAGGGCTTTTTTGTTTGTTTAAGAGCTGGGAGCTGGGATTGGACAGGGCAGGCATGGGTGGGCTGGGAGAGTGGGCGGAGGATGGGAGCTCATGGCAGAGCTCCCCACAAAGCGTGGTGCAGTGCGGGGCGCAGCAGCAAATTCCTCTCCCCCCACCTGGCAGGAGAGGATTTTTTTTTTTATTTATTTTTTTTTTTTTTTTAAGAACTAGGAGCTGGGGCCAGGTGGGGCAGCCATGGGTGGGGGATGGGGGAAACAGACAGGGGATGGGGCCTGGTGGGGGTTCCTCCATGGTCCCCTCCCTATCTACCAGCATGGAGTCCGGGTCCAGCTCCTTGCAGTGGCAAGCGGGGATTGCCCAAATTTCCAAAGATCTCCAAATCTTTTCCCAATCAACTCAGAGAGCCTCAAATTGATTCGGTCCTTTTTACTGGTCTTCCAATTCAATTTGGATTCAATGATTCGGCCACCAAATCAAGCCAGATCTCCTCCAAACTGAATCAGCACCCGAAGCTTTGCACAGCCCTAGCAAACAGTCTTCAAGTTGCAGTTCCTGTCTCCACCTGCTAGCTCCTCCTAGGGGCTATACTTCTATCCACTGAATCTGTTTTTCATTTTCCTGAGCCTGGAGTGGCCCCACCTCTCTCTGCTTAATCCCTTGCAATCGAGTGGAGGGAGGAATAATATCCTCACTATTTTATCAGATAAAAGCAACATTTAAAAGGAAATTATTAAGGTTTCAAAGTCAAGCAATACAACATTTTTTAAAAACTGCTAGATAGGTTGTCTGTAAAATCTTAATTCTGCCCCCCTTGTGCACTTCATTATGATACGTACTTTAATTATATGACCATATGCTATTTTTTTACCAGAGGGCTCCAATATTAATCAGTGCACATGTTGGATGCACAAGAGAAAAGAATTAAGGTTGCTAGGGTAACTGTAAATCTAGTATATCCTACACTTAATAATGTTCTTTTGACTTTTAATATGGTATTAAATAGGTCTAAATCACGTAAGAATGAAGTCACATATCTTAAAAAGTTTACAGAGGAATAGGGGGAGGCAAGGGCAACTAAAAAGTCAGCTAATGTCAAATGATTATTTCTACTAAGGCCCAACCAGAGGCCTTGAGGAGTCCTTGGCCTTAATTTTGTTTACACTTTTTTTTAAAAAAGTAGCTCATTTATCTGAGCTTGTCAGTCTCACTATTTCCTAGAAAGCAGGCATTTCACCTGTTGACTACTTTGTTAAAAATTAACTCTTATTTAACATTAATGAGCTTTTTGTAGAAGGCAGATATGCAAAGCATAGCTACCCTTTTCAAAAACAGCACACAAATGGCTTCTTTATAAACTGTCTTAAAGCCCTCCCCCCGCACACACACACACGCACTTTACAGGTATCATGTAATTAACTGGTTAATTATGCAATTACATTAAGACCAGATATATGCGCAAAATATTTATCACATGGTTAAAAGCACCGAACAGGTATACAGTCAGACCTTGCAAATGTATACTAACTTTATAGCTGGTTGCAGCTGAACTTGAATCTGTACCTGTGGCAGAGCTTTCCCTGCAGCTGGGAGATCTGTCAGCTGATAGGGCTCCCAGCTGCAAGGGTGCACCTTGCCCATTGTGATACCCCAGAGCCCAAGGAATTGCAGCAGCTGAGATCCCCAAGGCTTGAGGGTGAGTGAAACCCCTAGGCCCACACACGCAGCCAGGACCAAGAGTCCCCACACCAGATGGAGCTCTCGGTCTCACCCACATGTGGTGTAGCCCCTTGGTAATGAGGCTCCCTTCTTGGCAATAAGGCACAGTTGGATGTAATGCATGATCCCACAATCACACCTCCTGCCATACATGTGTGGCATGGCAGGAGATGCAATTCTGTGGATCACACATTACATCCAATTGCACCTTTACCTGCATGTTTTGAGGGGGCCAAAAAATGTATTTGGTAAATAGTTATACTGAATATTCATAACCTAGCAGTTCTGGTGTGAAATGCTGGAAGAAATTTATTACTGATTTGCTTCCCTAATTAAAATCAGTACCCTTTCTATTCATTCATTTCTGACTAAAACTTCTGACAAATATTTTTTCCATTGTTTTCTTCAATATAGAGCCTAGAGTCTCCCTCCTTGATCTCGTCTTTTACCTTTTGGGATATTTCAGTGAATTCCTGTATCTCTCTTTCCTCGGATTTAATCTAGTTTTCTGAATTCACTCCTCCAGGCTTTAATTTTGTTAGAACTTCAGTATGCCATTATTTCCTACTACTGAAAGAAATAAAGGCTGAAGTTCTCTCTGTGAGAAGTCATCTTTACTTATTCTCTCCATTATTACTTGTTTTAATTATGACTTCAATTTTGTTTTTATGGCAACAGAACTGGAAGGGGGGAGTGGGAAAGAGGGATTATAGTCAAACTTGAACTTCAACTATTGTGTCCCTTTTACTTCTCAGCTTCTAAGAGAACACATTATCTTCCATTTACCAGATTCAGAATAATAAGAGAACATCCTTACCTCGACCCCCATGAAACCCTTGCATTCATTTCTTATGCATTTCCTCCCCAGGATTCCTTTTCCCATTTCTTCTTTTTTGCCTCCCCCCTGCCCCCTTCCCCACTCCCTACTCTCTCAATTTCACAGGATCCAGAATGTTTCACCCATGTTACTTGCTGTACCAATATCACTCTTATCTGTTGTTATCTTTGTTGACCTACTTTTATTTCATTTGTTACTGAAAAATTCTGTCCTCAGGCTGTCCATGGACCTGCTCTCCTCTATTTCTCTTAACATTTCCCACACCCCTTCAGCCTTTGATTAATCTTTTCCATTCAATCAACTTCCCAACAATTTAAGATTTCTAAAATCATGCTTTCAGGTCTCCATGCCTACTGCCTCAGTCACTGATTTACCTTCTTTAAATTTCATCTTATAATTTCTTACAACTGGTTCTGGCTTACAATTGTTTCTCTATGAGAACTAGAAGGTTTGGGAATTCATAAGACATGCAGCTTTCATAACTAGAACTGTAGTTCAAATTCAGCCCTAGTTATCAGAAGCAAATACTCTTAATACTTATCTTTTTAGTGGACTATATGAAGTAAGTTAATGATCTCAACTGAATTTCTAATGGACCAGTTTCAAATCACAAGTTTCAGTATTAGAGGGGAAAATAATTATTCGAAAAACCAACAATAAGGATTAAAAATGTCAGCTTCAATGTCCCATTTGAACTATGCTTTAATCATATTCAAGGAATATTTCTTTAAATGGAGGAACACCAGAAAAACAGACTGTTGTTCAAGGCCGTTTTGGTGCGCTAATGAACAGTTGTTGTGTTCTTCCATTCTTGTCATAAACTAGAAGTTTTTCCAGAATCAAGCAGAAGCAATGGCTCTTTCCATTGCTGCAGCAAGGTGCTCCTTCATACAGGTCTCATCAAGGAACTGGTAAATAAGCAGGTGTCCATTGTCTGCATTTCTCCACATTCACATATGGAGGTGTCATCAGAGTTGCCTCATTTGATCATGTTTGTTTGTCTTCCAGCTTCTGTGCACAAGCGATTCAGGCATCACCATGTCAGGTAGTCTATATCAACCGCTCTGAGAAGGTCCTCCTAGGGTTCCAGATCTATTTCAGAGCACCTGATTACACCTAATCTTTCCTTCCATCATCTCAGCCATGCCCTGTCATCTGCCGTGTCCAATGGCACAACACTGGTCACAAAAGTTTTGTGCTTTAAGCCATTTAGTTACTTCTGTGTAACCATAGAGTGGATGCCTGGGGTCTTCCACCTGCCATGATCCTTCTTGTTGACTAACCACTTTACTTCTGATATCAGGTGGTGCAATGCCAGCCAGTAAGTACAGGCTATCCTTTAGGGTTAGCTATAGACATCCTGTTATTTCAGGACAGCTGTCACTTAGAATTGGGTCTAGTTTCTTGGCATGAACTGATCATTCCCACACTGCACATGCATACACTGCAGTGGAGTAACACAAGGCAATAGCAGTGGTTCATAATGTAGTTGCATTCACTCCCCACTTTGAGGTGACCAACTTTCAAAGTATTTTGTTCAAGGCACTGACTTTCCCCTTGTCTTCTCTACATGTGCTTTGAACATAAGTGTTCGGTCCAATGTAAACCCCAAGTACGCGGGGTTGGGGTGATTAGTCAGTGGGATTCTATCCCAGATGATGTTTAATTTCCACTTTGCTTCTCTATATCTTAGGTGAAAATCTGTTATCTGCATATTGATTGAGTTGGTGCGAAGCTGGTTCTTATTGTAGTAATCCGACAGGTTGCTCAGTGCACATATCAGTGTGTTCTTAACAGTGGCGAAGTTGTTCTCTTGCAACGTGATGCATAGATAATCAGCATATATAAAGCTCCTTGTATTACACTGGCTGAGTTGGTCATTAGTATATATGTTAAAAAGTACTGGTGCTAACACGCTACCCTGTGGGAGGCCATTTCGTTGTCATCTCCAGCAGCTCCATTTCTTGCACAGTTCTAAGTAAAAACATCTATCCTATAAAAGGGATCAGATGAGCTGTACTAGGTGGTACTCATGCCTCAGATCAGATTCTGGCAAGCAGGTTTCAGTGGCTGTCTGTGTTATATGCCGCCAATAGGTCTACAGACACAACAGCTGTTATCATTCCTTTCTCAAATCCATCTTCTATATGCTGGGTGATGTTTAGTATTCAGCCAGTGCAGAACTTGCCTGGTCTAAATCCAGCTTCATTTGGTATTAGATGTTGTTTGATATGAGGTAAAAGGCAACTGAGAATAAGACATCCATAAAGCTTATAAAGATGGCTCAGAAGTGACAGTGGCCTTAAGTTCTCTGGGCCAGAGACATCCTTCCCTGGCTTTAATAGAGGTATTCCACAGGCTTATCACCATAATTTAGGTATTCTAAGGGTTGATGAGCAATTGTTAAAAAGGTATAATACCCATAACTTGGTTGTGGGACAAAAGTGCTTGATCTACTCTGTAGATGCTGTCGAGACCAGCTGCTTTAACATTCAAGTGACTTATTCTGGCGTCAAGTCTACCCATTGTGTATGGCATGCTAAAATGATTTTGCTCCAGAACAGTTTGCCATCTAATCTGTATTTTAGGCTGTTTGTTCAAAGCTTTACCATTAAACAGAAGCTGGTGAGCCACCTGGTTATGATGTTGTGGGATTGCTGTACTTTCTTCAGGTCATTACTCAGCTTGCAAATGGTTAACCTTTGATTATTTTTTTCCATTTCTGTCACCTTTCTTCTTGGAGCCTGTCACTTAGGACTATGACTGCTAAACTAGCGTCTTCTGAGAAAGGATCTCTTTGAAACATGTTCTGGTATTTTTTGCAATCATCTGCTATCATGGGAGTAAACCCTGGTATATACTCAGCTTTGCATCCTTGAGGTATGTATTTCTTGGAGGTTTTGTGCAATGAATTCACAAAGAGGTAATAGTTATTCGAGACTGGTTCAATGTATGTCATTTTTTGTCAAGGTCTTTATAAAAGCTTCTCCAGTCTGATTTCTTAAAATTGAAGCATCTACGCATTGGTACCTTATTTGGAGTTATGACAAATATGACATTGATAGCAACCAATCTGTTGGTATGTGCAATGGGTGTATGGGTTCCAAAATGCCTTTTTGCACATAACTTCTATATTGTTTTCAGCAAAGGCAAGGTCTAGATTACAACTTCATCTCTACTGGGAGCTAATCAAAGATTCAGATAGCTATCAGTTGTGAATCAGGCTTAGGTAGTATGCTCAGCCCACATCTCAACTAAATTGTCACTCGCATCATTTTTGCTGTAACCTCATGTGATGCTGTGGCTATTAAAGTCACCAGCGATCACACATGCCTTTTCATGGTCTAAGTTTCCTGGACTCACAAAGACAAAACATTTCCCTGGAGGCTTATAAACAGATGCTATTCAGATGTTGTCCATAATCAATGGTCAAGTTTTTAATGTCATTTTGTAGTCATTGAGTTCTAGTTTTATGAAGATAGCGCTACTGTATTTCTTGTGCTGCCTTTCAATGGCTAATCTCATCCCAGGGATCAATAGCCTATTACTGTTTGGCCCTTTGTGCCTCTCCTGGAGACTGAGCACATGATCATTGCAGTCAGTACAAATCCTGTAAAGACAGTCCTATTTCACTCCTGAGTCCCTCAATGATTATGGAGAGAATCGTCAGTGTCATCCCCGAAAACGGCCTATAGTTGTGACACAGCAGGTCAACCTGCTGCAAGTTACAGGTTTGCATTATGCTATCTCTGAGATTGTGGATAACAAGGTTTTTAGCAGATTTGTTGGAATCTGACAGGGGCTGTGACATGGACACTTCTGCTGTGACCATTAATAGATAATTAAAAAAAAAAAAATATTACCATCACAAGAAGTCTTTTTTTCCAAAGGAAATTAGTTTAGCTTCTAAACTGTAAAATATGGGGTGAATTGTAAGAGAAAGGTCTAAATGCAGTCAAATTTGATCTTGGTAAATTAAGGTTTACATGCCATATGGAAACATTGACAATAAAATTAGTTGATCATTATTCTCTAACTCCCAGTGAATTTTTGCCTAGATCACAAAAATCAACATTTAAATAAACATATGGTTATAACTTACTCAGGAAAGGACAAGGCACAGAGTATCAGACATGAGGCTCACTAGGAAAGGGTATGTTGTGAAGTTTGTGTAGCACCTAGAGTGCCTTCACTATGTTGGCTCCCATAAACTATTTCAGCCAGTAACTTGGATATGGATATCTACCATGTCTGCTTATATCCAGGTGAGTGCATTTTTAAATATTTCGTTCACAGTATAAGTCTTATACTCCAACTCCTCTACAAATAATTTACCAGCAGAAGAAATGGAAAAAATCAACTTTTAGAAACATTTTATGAAACTTGCAACAACTCTTTCAATACATATACACCCTTCCAGAATGTTTACCTATATTGCTCCCTCAAAGCAAAAGCAGTAAAAGGATTGGCCCCAACTGTCTTTCTGCAGTATATCTCATAATTTAATTCTGATCACATCATGTTTCTCCAAAGATTCTAGTCCAAATGAGTAGGAAAAAAAATTAACAGCACACACAGCCTAGTTTGAAGAGGCTGGACTCCCAAAGCATTTTAAGTCTTTGTGTGATTGCAGTATAAAAGTATGGCTCATAAGCCACAGAAATTTATAGCTTGCTTTGCTATAAATACATAGCAGAGTCATCCAAGACATATTTGCTTTACAACTAAATAAGAGAGAGGCATGTTGATTTATCATTTGTGATAGAAACACTCAAATAAGAATTGTCAAAGTATTAATTAAAAAATCCATACATAAAAAGACAGACGGTGAAAGAAAAAATGAACATAGATAATGCACAAAGCTGCTGGATTTATGAGAATACATCCCATGGGTGATGTAATTCAGGCACAGGAAAGTCTTCCTTAAGAAATGTGAAAAACCTGAAATGTCACAGTGTAGTATTTTTTTTCTGCTTGAAACTACAGTGGCTTTAGAACTGAAGTTGTAACCAAGGTTGCACTATAAACCCCTTTAAAAAAAATCCTTTAACTTTACATAGGAAAACAATTTTGACACTAGAATCATTTAGTACAACTTAAAAAATTAACCTAATTCAAAATTCTGACAGCTATCTAAAATGTCATTGTCTTTTCTACCAGTATTTAATATTTTAATTTACTTTATCCTTCTGGTAAAATGGAAATAGGTATTAGAGACCCCCAAGAAGCTCTGATTTCATGGAACCAAGGAGAAACCTGGCAAGTCTATAAGGGCCAAAGGGTCTCCAGGACATTGTGAACTGGGGAAATTTGAGGATACCGTAGGATCAGAGCACATAGGACAGGACAACTGGGGAGAGAAAAAAAATAAAAATTAAAAAATAATAAAAATATCAAGGAAACTTATAAAGCCCCCTACTACAACAAGGACATTCACAGAGAAAGAGAGTAGTTGATATTGGTATTTTAATTTTAAAATTAGCTATTACTTACATACATTTAGTCACTTTTTTATTCAAATGTATAGGGTACTATAGCCAAAAACTCCAAAGTGTACGTTATATTTAAAAAAAAAAAATCTCTTTGTTGGTATATATAGTTATAGATATTTTGATTTCTTAAATAGAAGTGTCAAATCTTACATCATTCTATCAGAAGTAACCAAGTAACCTCTCCAAACCCTCAACCTAAACAACCAGCAATATCTTTCATCTAGCAACTACGGCTATGCAAATCTTCGGTAGCCGATTCAATATAGAGGAGATCTGGCCTGATTCAGGGACCAAATCTCCAAACCTGAATCAAATTGGGAGACCAATTAAAAGCTCCAAATTGATTCGAAACATCCAAACTGATTCGGAAACAGATTTGGAAAAGATTTAGTGATTCGGCCATAGACTAAACAGGCAGCTGACACAGCTGCCTCCAGCTGGTAAGTCTGTTGGGGTTGGGGAAGGGCGGGGTTGGGGCTGGGACAAGCTACCCAGCCTGGGTGAGGAGCATGGGACGCAGGCATGGAAGCAGGGGCTCTGCCCTGCTGCCGACTGCCCCCTTCCACCTGGAGTGAGTCATGTGTGCATTGCACCCCCCGCCTACCTGGCGCCGGCTGGCAACTGGCAACAGAGCATAGCCTCACTCCCAGCGCTGCCGTACCCACATCAGTGCTGGGAGTGGGGAATCTGCACTGCTGCCACTTGCCAGCTGGCATAGGAGAGCAGGCACTGCTGGTGCAGAGGAGCGCAGGATGTGGGCACTGCAGCCCTGGGAGTGGGAGTTATGCCCTGCTACCGCTTACCCCCTTCCACCTGGAGCAAGCTGCACCCGCATCCCATACCCCTGCCCTGGCTGGGCAAGCGGCAGCACGGCAAAGCCCCTGCTCTCAGCACTGCCACGCCCACATCCCACACTCCCCCCCGCCTCCCTGCCCGAGTAACAAGCCCCCCTGCCCAGTTGGGCAGCTTGTCCCTGCCCCAATCCATCCATCCCCACGAGCTCCTTCCCTCCCCGCTCCCCCAACCCCAACAGACTTACAAGCTGGAGGCAGCTATGTCTGCTGCCTGTTTAGTCTATGGCCAAATTGCCAAGGCAGCGCCAAATCTTTCAGATCTGATTCAGCTGAATCAAACTGGGACAGCGAGTCGAATCTCCGAATAGAATCGCTGTCTTCTGAACTGGCCAAATCCGAATCCGAAGCAAATACTTGCTGCTTCGCAGAGGCCTACTAGTAACCTATATCTTAACACAGAGCCATCCAATTTCTAAGCAGCTCAAACAATGAGTCACATGAGCCACACCAGTGGGGCTGTAGTGTGAACCACAAGTCCATGGCCCAAATCCCACCCCCCCCACACACACTGCACCATGTGCATGGGGCAGCACCCTCATCTCCCCCACCATAACATGCAGGCCCCCACTTCACTGCACTACAGGCTCCCACAGCACAGTGGGCTGTGACGCCCTGCACCCCTGAGGCAGGAGGGAGGAGCAGCTTAGAAATCCCAGGTACAGCAGGAGCCAGAGTGATAAGTGGGGCCACGTAGGGGGCCAGAGGCTGCGTATTAATTCCTTGCAGGCCACTTGCAGCCCACAGGCCATTAGACAGACAGCCCTGTCTTAACATATTATATATGCTCTAATCTCTTCCATTTTATGACATATCTCCAATATGATCACAGACCATCTGCTTCATTGCTCACATAGACCAAACAGAGCACTAAACCTACCCTTAACCCAATTTCTCACTGAACTCACAAAAGCAAAGTATACTGTAATGTACCATACATACTCCAGCCTCAGCATCTGTCCTCACCATCATCCTACTATACTTAAGAATGTCTCTTCTATCACATCTAGACTCCCTAAGGAGCCAGAGAACTCCAGCATACAATACATCCCAAATACTCCTTTTCCAAATGAGGCCAAGACCTTATAGAAGGAAGACACTATTATTCATCATTAGGCTACAGACAGTATACAAATAACACGTACCCCACTTACAAAACTAAGGTAGTTAAACCACTGTTTTTACTAAGGATAAAAGAAAGAAGCTGAAAACAGAAAGATGTTTGTAAAATATTTTACATTCCATTTGCAGACAATAATTGAAAACATTTCCCCCGAAACTTTTATTTATTATACAAAACTGCTAACAGCACATTCCAGCTAACAGGGGACACAGTTAAGGTTATTTCAGAAACTTACATATTTTGACAAATCTAATATTTACATACTTCCCTGTTAATTATTCATTTCTATACATCTAAATGATTAAGTCTTACACTATCTTTTCCCAATATATATTCACTATATATTTTAACTTTAGTGTCCAGTAGCAATCATTACATAAAGTTAAACAACATTTTTATATGCAATTACATCTAGAATTCAGCACCATGACTCAAAAGAAAAGGTGAACAAACCAAAAGAGTACTACGGACTTGTGTAAGGGAATATTTCTGTGTCAACTTTAAAACTCTCTTTATTTTATGAACTCCATTTTGCCTGAAACTTTCACTTTGCTCCATATTTGGTTAAGACACAGTACCCGAAAGGGACCTGATAAGGTCATCTAGTTCAGCCTCCTGCTCAAGGCAGGATCATCCCTGACTAAACCATCCCAGCCAAGTGTCTGTCCAACCTTCCCTTGAAAATTTCACTGACATAGAAGTGCAACTGAAAGCTTGTTTTGTTTTGGTTTTATTTTATGGGCATTGTGCTCATGCCAAAGAACTAGAAGTAAGAGACACATCAAGAGAATGCACTGGTGCCACTTCTCCCCACCCCCACCTGCAGTGCAGGCGCATCTGAAAGCTGCCCAACCATACCAGAGCTCCTCAGTACTCAATCCCAGCACAAGCTTCGGCAGAAGCAAAGTCCTGCAGCTCTAAGGACCAAATTCAGTGGCTCCATGGATCATATGCTGCCAACCCTTGCTCTAGGCTCCAAAATATACATAACAGAACATTTTAAATGTGGTTTGAAACTGCAGTGAACAGATACACAAGCTTGTAAAAATAATTTAAATCTGCCAGACATCATTCAAAATCAAGTACTATTTTCAACTGGTTCTGTTCTATGTATGGACACCAACCATTCTGTGATATAGGTCTGATCAGTTGTCTGGGCATCCCATACTATATTGTTCCTTACCACCCTCACGCAGCCACAGCCAAAGGCCTATGCCCCATCTGTTTTCCTCTTCTCAGCACTTTATAATTAATGAGCTCCCTTGCACCGTTTGTTCAACAAAAGCTATCTTTCTAACAACCAGCTGTGTCCTCACTCCCTACTCAAACACAGCCCATCATCATGCCCCCTCGCCCTACAGACCCTGGGAACCAAAAAACTTGTTTTCAAGAACTTCTCCCACTCCCCAAGTCCAGCAAACTTACTGAATATTTTGATAATTTGCAGGCTATTGAAGTTTATTGTATTCATGTTTAAGAAACAAGGGAAAGCAGAAATGTGACAATACCCCCAGCCACAGGTCATCCACCAGCTGAGACTCCTAAAGCATGGGTGCAAGCTTTCCCACCCAACTCGCTCATTGTGAGGCATTCTGGGCTAGGTGTTCACTTCCATTGCCTGGTGTCAGAGCCACACCATTTCACACACTTATGAACCAGCTCCCAATCAGAGAATTTTGGGAATGATTCAATTGTCCATGTCTGCACCCTAAAGTGGTATTTTTCAAACTGGAGTACAGGGCGCTTTGCCAAGGGGTACATGCCTAAATTTAAAAAATGGCAGCGCAGATTTGGATTGGTCAACACACAATGAGTAATGCATTGCCATGTGTTAACTTTACTACTGACAGATGTATGTCTGTTGTGGGGAGAACGAGCAGCATTATTTTGCAGGCCTAAATGGCTTGAAGACAACCACTTGAAGGGCTTTGACAAACCCAGAGACTCAAGCAAAAGACAGGTGACTTCAGATGAGAAAACTACTTCAGACATTCACTGATTTCTACAGATTTGTAACGCTTCTGTGCTACTTAAAAGAGTAATGTATATATTTAAGAAATGTCTTAGCTAAACCTCTGATCCATGCTTTCATAGATTTCATACACATTAAGGCTGGAAGGGACCTCATGAGATCATCAGGTCCAACCCCCTGCCCAAGGGGCAGGAGTTCAGCTGGGGTCAGATCACCCCAGCAAGATAAGCATCCAAGTGTTTCTTAAAGGTATCCAGAGCAGGTGCTTGCACCACTTCTGAGGGGAGTCTATTCCAGACTCTGGAGACTCAGACAGTAAAGAATTTTTTCTTATGTCTAGTCTAAAACGGTCTTCCAGCAGTTTGTGACCATTAGACCTTGTCTTTCTTACTATGTTAACTCTAAAGGGATTAACTAGAATCCAAAATCAGGTGATTTTCTGGGGAAATATGTCTAAGCAAGTTGAGGCTGAGGGATGATATATGCTGCTGCTTTAAACTACTACTGTCATGCTCACAATTGCCAGAGAGAGGTTAAGCTGCCAATCTTATTCAACAAGTGCCAAATCTAAGAAATGTGGTGGTGAAGTTGACTTGTAGCAGCCCTGCCAGCGTACTTCAGAACCACTGAAGTTGCTATCTTGGGCATGCTTCTTGGGCATGTTCAAAGCTATGCAGCACTGAAGAGATGCAGACTAAGGCACAGGTTACAGTCTCGGGCCTAATTCTGGATTCCTTATGTGAAAAAGAAATACCAGGTACATGGTGACCTTACCTGATGGATCTACATGATCAGTCACCACTCGTAACTAGGGCACTTAGCAGAATTAGCAATGTAATTCTTGGATCCAGTCAAAACAGGCTGGTGATATTCACTGGAATAGTAACAGACCTGGCTGTGACATCACTGCATGTGCAATAATATTCAAATTAATATTTAACCTAACTTGCCATTGTACAGAATTTAACATCAGTAATAAAGAGAGTGTAAAAGACAAAGGTTTGTTTTTCTCTCTCAAAAATAATAAAATACCTAAGTGAAATACAGTACAGTGACCAATTTAGAACATTTATGTATTCTTCAGCAAATCAACATCAGCATGTACAACTAGTCAAAATATACTCTTGCAGAGGCTTTATATTACTTTTAAAATTACAGTTTAAACTGTTTTATGTCTCTACTACCCATCTTGAAAGCCATTTTTCAGCTGTCTTAAAAACAGGGTTAAAATATCACAAGGCAGCCTAATCTAAACAACAGTTAATTCTAGAATATTTTAGTTGTAAAGAGAAGCAGCACATCCTCCAAATCTCACAATTTTTTCACAAGCCTCACAATATTTAGTGTTTTTATTAAAAGCTACACCTCCTCAAGGCTTTCTTAGAAATAGTTCATAGCTTCATGGTATCAGACAAAAACCTAGAAATATGGTCCAAATATGCTCTGAAAGGGTCAGAAATAAACTAATATCCTAAAGAAACAATTTGTAAATCCTGTGATTCTTTTAAAGGTTTGGCATTATCAAGACTTATTTGGTATTCAAATATGTGATATCAGTAGGTTAAGGATCTGCATAGAGACTAACTCCCAAGAAAGAGGTAAACCTAAAACATCTTTTTATATCACTGTGCATGTGATCATAGAGAAGTAGAGCTGGAAGGGATCTCACAAAGCCATCTAACCCAGATCCCTGCTCAAGGCAGGATCACCCCTGAGGGGAATGTCCCATCCAAGTCTGTCCAACATGCTCTACACATTTTTGAAGAATGGTGATTTCACAACCTCTCTAGGTAGTCTGTTCCTATGCTTGACCATCCTGGTAATCAGAAAGATTCTCCTAATTGTCAACCTAATCTTCCTCTGCTGCAGCTCGAGGCCATTGCTCCTAGTTCTGCTCCCTCCAGTCGCAAAGAAAAGCTCATCTCCATTCTTTCTTTAATTGCCCTTCATGATTAAGCACAGACAGTAAAAAAGCCCAAGGGTGAATCAATTCGGTCTTTGCAGGTTAGTCTAACCAGCATAGATTGAACCAATAAGCAAATAAACAGATGTTCACTTTTCATTCCAGAAATGCAGCCACATACTTGCAGCAGCCCAGGCCAGAAGCTGGAGAGGGGAGGTAATGGTGGCGGGCTAGAGCATGCCTCCCTGCTGGGCTGCAGCAGACAGCTTGGGCCTAGGCTAGTCCACCCACCCTGCAATGGGGGGTTTGCAAGGCTTTGTTAAGTCTGACGCTGAATCCATCCAGGCTTATCTTAAACCAGTTTTGGCCATTTTGAAAGTGGTTTATATGCACTGAACTTCTGTTGCATTACATTTTTTTTAAATAGTTTCCAATGATTTATACTGGTTTATTGCTGTCCCTAGCCCTGGCATTTGAAGCCTATTTTCTCTTCTCCAAACTAAATAACCTTAGTAGGTATGTGCATAAGTTTGCACTACCCAATCTACTATCACATGGCTTACTTTAACCCATGTGATCATAAAAATCGGGTCCGACTTGAGCATGCATTTGTTGGTGCCAGAAGCCATGCCAGGAACTAGGCGAAGTGGCTAGTATTCACTTTGGATTCGTCCAATTTGGGGGACAGTGATTGGAATCACTGTCCCAAGTCGATCCTGGTAAGTCCAGGCCAGGCCCATCCCCTGCCCACTCTTCCCACAGGGAGATGCCCCGCCCACCCCAGCTCCCAGATACCCCACCTGCCCTAACTCCTGGCACTTTGGAAAAAAAGCAAAAAAAAGCTCCAGGTCACCAGATGCTGCCAGGCAAGGGGCAATCCCTGCTTCTCCCCACTGCATGGGGGGCTCTGCACAACCCCCCCAGGCCCCATTCATGGCTGCCCCACCTTCCCCAACTCCAGCCCCTTAAGGAAAAAAGCCCAAGAAAACCCCCCAGACCCACTGTTCTTGCCCAATGGGGGGGGCAATCCCTGGTGCCCCCACTGCTCTGTGCTGTGTGGGGGGGGGCTCTTCCACAAGACCCCAAAACCCCCAAGGCTGCTGCAGGAGCATTGAGTCCTGGGGTTTTTCTTGTTTGCTATTTCTTAAAGAGCCAGAGCTGGGGTGGGCGGGGCAGCCATGGGGACCTGGGAGAGAGGGGGGGGTCAGGGGGCTCGTGGCAGAGCCCTCCACGCACCATGGGGCAGTGGGGATCTCCTGCCCCCCCCCC
>NW_017729024.1:116474250-116477716 GCF_001723915.1 Gavialis gangeticus | reverse complement strand
GCAGCACCCAGTGAGTCAGGGCTTTTTTTAAAGCACCAGGAGCTGAGGCAGGTGCAGCAGCCATGGGGGGGGGGAGCAGGCAGAGGATGAGGCCTGGCAGGGGTCCCCCCAGGGTCCCCTCCCCCCTCCTCCAGCCTCCCCTCCCCTACCCCTACTTACCAGCTCTGAGTCCGGCTGCAGCTCCCTGCTACAGCAGGCAGGGACTATCCAAATCAAAGCTCTCCGAATCTTTTTCGAAGATTCAGAGAGCATCAATTTGATTCAGACATTTTTATTGGTCCCCTGGGTCGATTCAGATTTGGAGATTCAGCCACCGAATCGGGCCAGATCTCCTCCGAATCAAATCAGCACCCAAAGCTTCACACAGCCGTACCAGGAACCCAATCTAAATCAGGGTGGGAAAGGAGAGGACAGGATTGGGAAGGGGACAGCCGAGCCAGTGTTTTTGGCATGTCTGGGAGGTGGGTGTTAGTGTTGTTCTTCTGTGGGCTAAAAATAAACCAGCCAGAGTCAGGGGGTAGGAACAGCACAGGCCTGGGATGAGCAGCTGGGCTTTCTTAGTTACAGGGCTGCACTCTGAACGTGTACAAATGTTCATTAGATCGGGCTGTCCCATTCCCAATCTAACTTAATCTACCACCTCATGTGAACTAAGTCAGATAAGGCCAGCCATTTTTGACCTGATCTAAACCCCCAAATATCTGTACAGATCAGCACTCAGACTGACCGAACTCTCGTTCAGTCTACCTAAGTGTAATGTCTGCACCATGCCAGTGATATTGTGATATAAAGAAACAAACTTGGAAACATATTTAGGAAAAGCTTATACATATGTTCTTTCCACAGAACTCCTTTAAATTAATTTAGATATTTTAAATCCTGCTAAGAGGAATCCAGTATCTCTGTTAATGGTTCCTTAGTGCAAAAGGAACAGTTAGTGGCCTGCTCATTACCTAGGGAGTGGGAAAACATCTGAAGCAAACAGACCACAATTTTCACAAACCATAGCTAAAGTTAAGCTCACAGGTAGGCCTCGTTTAAACATACAAGTCTCATTGCACTGACTACATGGGTATGTTAAAACAGTACCACCCTACAACAGTGGACCCATTGTTTTAAAATGATACAAGTGCTTCCACATGAGGTTGCTGCACCATAGCAACAATGGTAAAACAACAGTTCCAAACCAGCACAGGTATACTGGTATACAAACTGCCTGCAGACCAGGCCTTAGGCTAGCATTAACAAGAAGCTACTGGGTGCTCAGCACTTTTGAAAAATCAGGCTACTTTTCCATTTGTTTAAATAAGTACTTCAGAGTCTATATTTAGGCATCTATTTTTTGAAATTTTTGGAACTCTTTCAAGCAGAAATTTAAATCCAACTCTAGTTGCCTCCAGAGACACAGAAGGCCTCTAGAGTTATATCAAGTGATATTTCCTCATTACAATAGGCTGTGGGGCAAGAGACAGACAACACGAGAAAATTCAGTCCTCCCTGTCTTTGTGGAGTGAGCACATAGGATCAGTGAAGCAACTGCAGCCCTTAAAAGCATCAAGTCAGTGTAACCTCCACGGACTGGTAGGAATGCTGCGTTACGGACACAGATGGATCATCTTCCTGCACCCCTATTTCACCCCTACTTTCCTATGAGGTGCACTGGCCCATAAAAGCACAATTTGGTCTTACCTGATTGTTATAGAAGAATTGGTTATTGAACACCAACTGAGTGCGCTAACTGTATCTTATTGTATGAATTAAAATTACAGATTAATATAAAGTAAAATCCCAAATCTGAAAGCATCTAAACTTTTGAGTGTCCAAAATCACCTAAATATAAATAATGCCGATCAACTCTCCATTTTAAATGCTATCCTCATAAACAGGAAAATCATGCCTTGCTCATTCTTTTTTTTTTTATTTGGCCTCAATGTTAACCAAAATATGACCTACTTTTAGTAAAGGTAAATGACTTTAAAATGCATTATTTTACCTAAAACACAATATCAATTTCAATAGATGAATCTATATGGCTCAACTTAATGGTTGCAGCTGACTCCTAAAAATAATGCAAACATTTCAATTGTACAGAGAATGTTACACAGAGAAGACAATTTACATACACTAATTTGGCAAAAATTGCTTTCTAAATAACGTTTTATGGGGGCCATATTATATTTTTCTTTTAGTGGTTTTTTTGACAGAAATAGATACAAGTTGTAATTTACTTGTATCCATTTCCTACTTTACCACTGTCCAGTAAAATCATTCAAACAGCATGACAGATAAAAGGCAATAATGAAAAGTGTTCTCAATCTTCAGAGGGCTGTAATGTGCTCTGAATACAAACAACAGTTAGGGAATAAAAACTGAAAGAAGAATAACAACCAACCAAATCCTGTTGGTGCCTACTACAGCAGACCCTAAATATATCTGAGTATCCAGCAATGAAAACGTTATACAAAAAGGTGTGCATTGATCCAATAGTCGCCAAAGCTTCAGGATTGCTTTTAATTTACCTAAACAAAAACCCGCTTTGAGAAAAATCCTTCAAGACCCTGCCAAAATCTGACTGCAGGGAACAGTGTATTTTTGTATTTATAAAAGCAGAACAACAAAAAGATGTCAATACAAGGCCAACAGTAGCTTACAGTATCATGTCTTTCATGCAAATAACAATCTTTAATGTAATAATTAGTGTAACATAGGCAATGAAATACCTGGCAAAAGAAAACTTGATAATAGATGGTATAGAAACATCCATAATAAACTTCAAGAATAACAAACAGACCACACAAATTTACAGATTACAAGATATATGACTCTGAGAGTTAACCAAAAATATATGCATCAAGGTATGTTGTTCTCCACTAAAAAAGTGTTTTTAATTAAGGTTGTGGTCAGACTAGAAAAATCCATAGGAAGTGTACTGGTCAAAATTTAAAACATTTATACTACAGATTTGGGGCCTAATATGAAAAGGGTACTTATGCACTTAACTTCTAAACCAGTAAGAGTTCTGTTGTCTACAAAGGGGTAAGTGCTTAAGAACCCTTTACTGAAATTAGCCAACAGCGTTCAATTAGATGTTCTTTGTGTATCCAAAAGTCCCATAGATTTCAGTGGATGAAAAAAACCTCTTCAGGATTTTTGCTTCTGTTTTTATTTTTTAAGCAGAAATAAAACTACTATTCACCATAAAGATTCATATCCAACGTCTGCTTCCCATACTTCAGTTATACTCTTTTAGTCATGTACATTTCACATTTATCAACAGCATACCCAGAAATGGATTCAAAATTGTAACTATTGTTAAATGTGGGGGTGCACCAATAAAGATTCTTTTGACTTGTACCGATGGCTGATTATTAACCAGCCATATCAGCTGATACCAATCCAATCGCCAATATGCAGCCCAGCAGCTTGGAGAGCAGTGTCTGGCCAGTAAGTCTTGGGGGGGGGGGGG
>NW_017729024.1:116473220-116473797 GCF_001723915.1 Gavialis gangeticus | reverse complement strand
GGGGGGGGGGGGGGGGGGGGGGGGGGGGGGGGGGAAAGGAGTGTGGGGGACAGAAAGGGCATGGGGGGCAGACCAAAGCCCCCATGGTGAGGGAGGAAGTGGGGCTGAGACTGAGGTGGGGCTGCCCAGCCAAGGCAGAGCAGGGCGCAGAATGGAGCGGCGGGTGGCTCATCTGAGGGGCAGCTCCTTGCCATGCATGCACCCCCAGGGGAGGCATGGGGGGCATATGCTCCCCAGTTTTGTGCATGGGGAGAGGGCTGGCTACATTGGCCTCTTCCTGGTAGGGGGGCTGAGCCAGAGCTATGCTTGGGGTGAGTGAGGCAGACAGTGGCAGTGTGGGGAGGGGGTCTACAGAGTGGAATACAAAAAAATCACCATGCCCCCCCACCACAAAATTCACTCTAGCCCCCCGTAACCATCCCTCACAGCACTACTGCCACCCCCCAACCCTAAGTGCAGACTCGACCCAGCCTCCCACAATAAGAAGAGGCTGGCGCAGCCCCTGGCCCCAAGCCTGCAGCAGGCAGCTTGCCCTCATCCCACACACAAATCCTGGGGGCACATGCCCCCCATACCT
>NW_017729024.1:116467038-116472791 GCF_001723915.1 Gavialis gangeticus | reverse complement strand
CAGTTCGGGCCCAGTTTCACCCCCCACAGACTTACCAGATGGATGCTGCTCTCCAAGCTGCTGAGCTGGATTCGTGGCTGTGTACAAGCTGCTGCTGCACACATGCACACAGCATTTATCAATGACATTATCGGCTACACCAGCCAAAAAAAGCCAATTGCCAATAGTGTTAATTTTCCTTTTATCAGTGCCAATCCAATATGGACCAATATATCAATACACCTCTAGTAAAATATTCTTCTTTATAACCTATTTTCTGGAACTAGTAAATGTACACCAGTCAAAAATGTCTTTTTTCACAAGGAATTCTATTAGTTGATAAATGTAGTTAGATTAAAATTATGTCACATTAAGAAATTGTCAAATAGCAATTATTTTTAAGGCGAGATGCTTAATTCATTTCACACTTTTCCACTGAAAGTCAGAAGTGACACAACAAATTTACAGTAAAGAAAAAAAAAGTTAAGCAATTTATTGTCAGTTTTAAAAGGCAAAAAACTTCCTGACTTATTATACTTAAGGGCTAAGATTGTTAAATAACTGTTTTTGACGCAGTTTGACAAATAAAACCAGGCAAGTGAGCCTTGATACTGAAGGATTCTACTGAATATCAAACATAACAGCAATAATTACGTTATACTCTCAAATTTTATTATTTGGACATTTATAAATGTTCTCCTTTCCAAAATATATTGCTGTAGGACATCTACTGATTTTTGTTTAAATGAAAACAAACAGAACATTGCATAATTCATCTGACAACACAGAGAATATGCAAAGTTTTATGGACATTTTAAAACAGCAAGAAACGAGGAGAGAAGGGCAGAAAGCCAACTATCTCAACAAATAATCTTAATAGTATTTCAATTAAATAAAGTAAATCTACAAAAGCAAAGTGTCTGGAGGGGTCATTCAGAGGCCCATTAAAGTCAATGAAAGTTCTTTTATTGATTTCAGTGGATACTGGACAGAAGTGTTTATTAATAAAACATTATATAACCAAGCAAAAATTTGCTGGTTCCATTTTCATATGAGATACAAGATGTACAGAAAATTGATGTCTATTTTTCTTTTATCCAATGAACATTAAACCATCTCTATCATTTAAGCAGAAATGTGTTCGTTCCCTTTATTGGTAAATTCATGTTCATAGTGACTTCCTAAGCAGGAGGCTTAAAGTAAAAAGTGAACAGTTCAGAGTAAACAGGAATATTGTAAGTTTGCTCCAAGATGACAATGTAGGTTATCAAAGCACCTTCAAATCTGAACACACAGGTTCCCATACTAAAGTACCTATGTAAAAACAATATATACTTCTGAAATGTTCTTTTGAAATGCATCCAAAGGATGCGATTTAAAGCTCCCATTCAGCAGTATGTTGTAAGTGTCAGTTCATATACCTAAATGGATTTACGCTGCTTTTAAATCACCTAGCAGCTATGACTACAACCATCTTTGTCTTAAGTATCTACTTGAGAAAAAAAATGTTAAAGGCTATCAAGATGAAAGAAAAAGATACAGAAGATTGCATAAGAGTATTATGAATATAGTAATGGCTCTTTTCAACTGGAAAGGACCAGAGAAAAATGTTTTTCATCCTTAGAAGTTGGTAATATTCAAGAAATGCTATTTTTAAGGGTAATGTCATCAGCAGGGAAGGAAAGTCAAGGAAATAAAACATCCTCTATTTCATAACAATATGAAACAGAGAATTCTCTTCTATATTCATTGGGTTTACACAAGAAATGAATCTGTCCCACTGTTTTTACATGTTAAAAAATTATTGGCAGAAGGCAGAGCAGGGCAGCACCTTATAGACTAACTTAGTCAGAAAAGCATTAAGATTTCATAGGTAACAGCACACTTCATCAGATACTATATCTGTGGAAAGCAGGAGTTCTAAATATCAGGCAATTTAAATACAAAAGATAAGGTGAGAGGTCACTGCACCCAGTCTATGATCATATGGTTTACTTTAAGACAAGCAAGTACAGATAGGGAGCAGTGTATGCAGACACTAGCCAATGGCAGGAGCCATACCAGGAGCTTGGGGTGGGGAGAAGAAGCAGGCAGGACTTGAGGGGGTGGGGGTGAGAACTAGCAGGTCCACATTGGGAGCTGGAGATTCTGGAGGGCTAAAATAGCCTGGTCAGGTTGTGGGAGAGGGTGAGAAGAGCAGTCCCAGAGCCGGGGTCAGCAGCTGGGCTTTCCCAGCCCTGGGGGTGGGCTCTGAAAGCATGCAGACATTCAGTAGATTGGGTAACCCATTCCTGATCTAACTTACTTCACCTCCTCAGGCAAACTAATCTAGATGGGAACCACCACTTTTTGCTCAAAGTAACCTCCCCAAACATCTACACACATGAGCATTTAGATCAATGCAACTCTAGTTAGGTCAACTGAAATGTAACATCTGCATGTATCCTAAGATGCTAACCTGCTCCAACTTCTACCTCTCTAAAATTTTCTGATAACACTTTAAGATGTGTCAGGAGTCATTAGATTCAGAAGTCTAGGACAACACAATTAAAGGTTTTCAAAATAATTTCTGAAGGACAAGAAAATCTACAGTCGGTTGCTAGATAAGACCACATTTACCATTTTCCAGTTTACCAACACAGTTAAGCAAACAATACTGAATACAGAAAGTTTCTGGGACATTTAAAGAAAGACATGAAAAATAAGCTGTAAACAAAATATGAAGCTCAGTATGTGCTAAACCCATGGAGATGATTAACTACTCTTCTAACAGAATTTATTTTATATCAGAATTTACCTCAGTTAAACACTCTACTAAATTTGGATATCTCATCCTCTATTTAGTATCTAACAATTTCTGCCACTCTCAGAAAAAATCATTGTCATGATGGATCATTTTGCTTCTCAAACATTCAGATTCCCATCCTAAATCTAGAAATATCTATTTTTAACAGTACAATATTACACATTGTGTTACTTATCTTGAAAATAAAGTAGTAAAATAGAATTCTAAGATATAACTGGGCGGGCACATCAGCAGAATGTTAGGTTTACTCACCTATCCTTGTGACTTTGCACAGATTTAAACCTATATTTACAAGAAAATGAAAAGAAACCTATGAGAAATTCTGGCTCAGATTAAGTCAGTGGGGTCAGCACTTCACGGGGGTCAGCATTTCACCCTTATTCTACACTGCAAAGCTCCTAACAGGATGATGCATATAATAATATTTATGCAACACACAGCCTAAAAGCATGCGTACTCTTAAATTCAAATGATTAGTAAACAGCTATAGAACTGACTTGTTATATTTGTCACTGTAATTAATCCTTATCCTGCTGTCAAACAAAATTCTTGCTACAGTGTATCAAAGGAAACACAACAGGCACTCCAGATGAGTACAGCTGTGCGGTATGTGGTGCCACAAACATGTCTGCAGTGCCACATACCGCACAGTCAGGTATTCTCCACATGGCAAGGGCATGCTGCCCATGGATATCCAGGGTTCCAAAAAATCTGAAGGAAAAAAAAAAAAACAAACCAAAACAGAGCAGTGCACACATGGGCAGCATACACCACTGAAAAGTGGAGCCAGGCTCCCCAGAGCCATGCTATGGCTGCCAGCCCGGCACCACCCGGCAGGATCACTGTTGCTGTAACCCTGGGAAGCCCCCAGTTCCCCAAGTAAGGCTGCTGGGGCCAGCACAGTACTGGCCCCAGCCTCTCCTACCACTCTTGGGGTAACTTGCTGCGCGCCAAAGTGTGCGTGGTATGGGCGTTCCCCAGGGACAAATAGCTGCAGCGCAAGGTATGCTACTGCTGCTACTTGTTCCCAGGGAACCAAACATCTGCGCTCATCTGGACGTGGCCAATACATCCATCTTTCATATTAGAAATGTCTGGATATATATGCGGTTCCATGTGAAGTGCAAAAAGAAAAGGAAAACACGCTATACTATGCAGCAGATGATTAATTTTTTTTCTATTCTAGCAATTTTTCTAATCCAATTGAATTGCTTAAGCCACTGAGTTTCATAAATTAGCGGTGTAATATACAACATTGGTTTATATGCTCTGAATAAAAATATTAATTAATTTCTCTGAATTCCTTTTTCTTCCACAGTATGAGATTCCAATGCAACAGAAAACTTGAGCACACAATTTTAAACATGTGTAGCACTATGGATTTCAAGGGTAATAAAATTAAGGAATGTTTACATATTTCTAGTTAAGAATGACTGCTTTTGCTACTTGAAGCATCTCTCACTTAACCCATACAAACGCTTGAGCAAGCCATATACATTTTTGTGGTTAGTTAACATTTTTGACACATGGGATCAGTGGGCACTAACTCCTGCTAACCTGATTTAAATAATTAGGTGTATTCAAATATTACAGGAGTGTCCACGTGAATAAAGTGAATGCTATTTTGCTCTCAGTTCAAAATGCAAAATCCTCCACATGAGATCCATCCTCCCACACCTTCTTCTGTCAGAAAATGGTTTGGTTCACTTTAAAATCAGCCTTTTATTAATAATCAACAGAAACTGATCTAATACATATGAACATAATTTAAAATACCACACTTTGATGTTGGTATTATTAACATTAATTCTAGACATTAAAGTGTTAAATTTCAGGATTTTAGAGATGTTGGTTGCCTGATTCTTATAATGTGTAATGAAGTTAAGGAAAAAAAAAAAGTTATTCTCATTTCCAATGCCCAATGGGGTTATCCAACATTAAAAATCCGGTATGTAATTTAGCTAATTGTACAATCTGATTCTCTCTCCTATTTTAGTTATGTGAAAGGATCATATGATTCAGATACAGAAAAAAAACTAAATTCCAGTCTGAGAATCACACCAAAGAAGTGAAGAAAGATAATCTCAAGTGTGGTAGGGCGAACAACAGCTTTTGTGATGAACAGCTGATGTGACTGGATTCCAGACGGTGTTAATCTCTTTCCACATGGTCAGTGTATGGGGATCTCAGATTTACAAATATATAACTTCTCTATATCTTCATATCATCCTAAAAATGCAGATCTAGAGCCATTTTCAGCAACGCAAGTCATAACTAGTAATACAAAAGAAAAATTTGTGTTCCATATAGACATGCGGTGATCAATGAAACAAGTCAATTAACAACACCTTCTGTAAAATGCTTTCAGATTCTGTCATCTAAACATTCAAGTATTACAACATTGCTTAGGCTAAAAGGCATCTTGGGATTATTTAAAACCCCTCAAGAGGATGTGATCAACTCCTGGCCGCTATAAAGCATAGCAATATCTTAAAGAACTAGCATACAAAAGTACTACTCTACAATCAAGCAATAGCAGCACACCAAAGGAAAGATCATCCAGTGTCTGTCTGAAAAGTGAGAAGGCAGTGATATTTTAAAGAAACTTTAGTGGCTGATAGAACCAGCTGAGTGCATTCATTTTTATTGCAGCAGAACTTCCAGGGAAGACATGAAAACTCAAGATCTTACCAGCTCTCATAGTTTCATAGATTTAGGGTCGGAAGGGACCTAGTAGATCTTCTAGCCCGACCCCCCACCAGGGCGGGAGAACAACAAAACCCCAAAACAAAAACGGGACTCAAATGAGTCCAGCCAGGTAGGCATCCAGCCTCTTCTTAAAGACCCCCAGGGTAGGGGCCAGCACCACTTCCCTTGGAAGTTGGTTCCAGCTCCTAGCCGCCCTAACTGTGAAGTAGTTTTTGCGGATGTCCAATCTATACCTCCTCTCCATCAACTTGTGCCCATT
>NW_017729024.1:116452773-116466644 GCF_001723915.1 Gavialis gangeticus | reverse complement strand
AGATGCACCTGTGGATGCACGATAAGGTCCAGTTAGCCCTGCCAACCATGACCTCGCATTGTCGGCCCATGTTCATCTTGGAGTCAATAATGACTCCAAGATCTCTTTCTGCCTCCATGCTCTCAAGTAGGGAGTTCCCCATTGTGTAAGTGTGCTGCTGGTTCCTACTGCCCAAGTGCAGCACCCTGTACTTGTCCGTATTGAAACGCATCCTGTTCCTGTTAGCCCACCCCTGTAACTTCTCCATGAACCTTGAAGATCCCTGTGGCTATTTTTGTCAAGAGGTAAGAGTTCTGACACCTCCCTTCCTCCCCCACCCAACACATGCACTCTCCTTTTAGCCAAACTGATAGCATAGTCTGTAAAGTTATCTATTTGGCTACCTATTTTCAGAAGTGGCTTCATTCCAACAGCAAATTTTTTTTTTTTACATGCAGGTTTCCCTCGCTTTATGCGGGTTCCATACATGCAAATTTGGTCTTATGTGATGACCCTTCTTATAGCTAAATTCGTTACATGCAAGCTAAATTCATCCTATGCAATCTGTGTGGTGGAAGCCCACAGCCAGCTGCTTTGTGCAGCGCATTGTGGGAGTGACGTGAGCCAAAATATAGTCTCCTGTGTGGATCTGTGCTCATCACTTGTTGTCTGTGACATGGATTTCTGTAGTTGCCATCCCCATTATGGCTTCTAAGCATCCCGCTGCCTTATCTCCTAACCCTCTCCCTGGTCCTGAAGACCCTTCACCTCCCACTCTTCACACCAACTAAACCTTCACCACCACCCTGTCCTTGTATGTACTGTCTGTTGTTGGTGAGTACCAAAATTGTCTTGTAAAAGTGGTAGAAATGGGTCTGGGGGTCAGCTGAGTCAAGGTCTTGGAACATATTCTTATTTGTTACATTGTAAAGTGGGTTCCCTAAATGCTAATTTGAGTTCTACACCGTTTTCTGGGAACGCATGGACAACATCAAGAAGGGAAACCTGTACAAGAGGACACTATTTAATAACTTCTGCTGGGCTGGGAGCACCCTTCAGTACCACCTGAATGCACGCCCTTACATTTTTGCTTGCATATTTTGTGACAGGGTTTGCAGCGTTAACTAGAATACATGTCTCTGAAACATCATTGCTTGACCATAGCATATCACAAGCTAGTATCAGCATGTTGCAACAAAATAGCACGTGCTTTGGACATACACGTCATTAAATGCTGCAGTTTGTTTGCTTTTTAAAAAGTGTAAAAATTGATGAAAAAGCAATAATAAGTTGATTTTATGGCTGGTAAAACTCTAAAAGTTTCTTATACATGTTCTAATAGTATGGTATCTTGGAACGGCTGTCAACAGACTGAAGACCTTCTTGGTAGCATTCGAAACAAATTCGCCTAGCAAGTCTTTACATGGCTAAATCTACTAGTGCAAATGTCTTGCAAAATATCCATAGAGTTTGGAGTGAAAGAGGTTTGGAAAGAGCCCACAATATTCTAAAAAATAAACTCAGGGGTACTACAGGAGGCAGTGATGTCTGCTAGAGTCAATATTTTAAGGTACCCATGTAACTTGTTGACCCTTTCAGCTGTAAGTCCTAAAGAAACTCTGCATTCTTCCAATACACAAAAATCTACCCCTGGAAGGAGCTTTGTAAGGAAAAATTACTCACCAGGAATTCAGTTTGTTGCACTCTCTCCTCATCTCCTGTTCTATACATAATATCAGAAAAATGGCATTATGGCACTATTTACCAGGAAATTAAGAGAAGAACAGTGGAAGGTAGAGTACTTGTAAGGAAGGGTGCATCCTCTCACGCAGTTTGAATACCTTCCTGTGGAGTCAGGGAAGAAGTTCCTTTTAATTCATAAAAGAAGTGCAACAGTTATGCCTCTCTTTCTAACTTTTCTGTTTTATTAAAGAAATCAAGAATTCAATGCTCTTCAAGGCCAGAACACTGATGACTAGCAAACAAATACAATAGGACTAAGAGAGTGGAAATTAAGTCAACTGAGAAGAGGTCTGCAGGACACCTGGAAGAACAAGATCTGAGTGACTGCTTTGTCCCATCTAACCTGCATACAGTCCAGGAAGATCAAAGAAATCTGGAAGACAGAGCACCAACCTCATTTGCCAAAACAAGAAGAAGGAACTCCAGGCAAGGGGCCAGAAGCTAGAGAGCAGATTTTGAGCAGCATAATATTGGATATGGAGCCAAGCTGTATCATTCCTTCTCACTGGCAAAGAACAGACACCTCCAAGGCTGGCTCCTTTCTCCGGGACAGGGAGCACAGAGGAACAAGGGATACCCAGTTTTTTTCTAGTACAAAAACCAGAAGAACCTAACAGAATGGGGGAAAACATCTGGGGCATGCAGGCTTTCTGACAAATGTAGTTCATCAGTATTAAAATACTGAGGCCAACTCACCATTTTGCATACAAACAAATGTTCAAATGTCACAGAATCCCACCTCTAAATTTGGAATACCTGGTTCTGTTGGATCCTAGGTAAATCATACAACTGCTCAGCACCTTCTTATCCACAAACTGATAACAGCACTTACCAAACTCATAGCACTTCTGAGGTTTAGCTCAACAAGGCTTGCAATACTCTTAGAACATAAGGCTACAAGTCCCTACCATAAGAAGCACCTGTTAATTATCGGTGACTCTGGACAGCACCATAACAGTAAGGACATGTCAGTTATCATATCTTCAATATTGGACAATCACAGTGAAGGATGAAAGGTGAGAGAAATACTAGGTATTACTTTGAAGTTAGGTAACAAATGAGAACTTAATTCCCCAAAATTCTGTGGCTTTCAGAAGGTAGACAAGGTTCTTTGGGCAAATGTGATATCTTTTATAAGACCAACTAAATAGTTGAAAAATGTTCTTTACAAGCTTGTGGGTACAAACACCCTTTCTTCAGGCAGAGGGAGAATCTACAGTTCTAATGTGCTCTCTAGGATGGGATAGAAGGATACTGGCTTCTATCCAGGGGAGCACAATACAAGCGTAGACTCTCCCTTGGCCTGAAGAAGGGTGTTTGTACCTGAAAGCTTGCAAAGAACGTTTTTTCCAACTATTTAGTTGGTCTAATAAAAGATATTTTATTTGCCCATAGAACCTTGTCTGCCTATGTCCTTAAACCAACACAGCTACAACCGACACCCCTGAAACATGGTTGGCTATCAGAAGGTACCCTGACAACTAGACTTTTCATACTCCACGGTGCTCGACAGAAAGCTGTTTAAAGGTGAACAACCAGTTATCATCTTTTCTATGCAAAAGTCTCTCAGAAGTAAACAGATAATCAGAATTACTTCTCATGCAAAAAAGGCTCCAGCTGACTACAGGGCAATGGCTGCTTAAAAGCCAGAGTTATCTGAACAACATGCTGTCTTCTAAGTGAAGGTAATGCTGGTGCAAAAGTAAGCCAGGATGTAAGTGGAAATGAACAGCCTGTTCACTCTGCAGCAAGACCAACAGGGTATCAGAATGGGAATTAAGGGGCTCTAAGGCATCTCCATGGTGCAGCACTAAAGGAGGTCCATGGACACAGTCGTTCAGAGGAGACTGCTGTACCAAACAGACTTTTCTCTGCTGCATTCCCTTCTTCACTGCAGAGAACCTACTGTTGCAGGAAATGGAAAGCATCGGGGAAAAGCAGAAAAAAATGCAAGAGGGAAACCTGCCACTAAGAAGAGAAAAAAGGGAATGATTAGCAGTGATTAGCCTGGCCAGAAACACAGAAACCCTTAAAGAATGAATAGAGACTCTGGTTCCTGGTTATAAACCCCACCCTAGTACATGAGGGACAAACTAAAGTCCCTAATGAAATGAAAAATCCTAGAACTTGTTTCCTACATATCATTATCTGGTGAGCAAAGACAAAATGTGTATGTCCATGGGGCTAGCAAATAACAAAGAATTAGATAGAAAGGAAAGAGTCCAAGAACAGCGCTATACCCTCTGAGATGTTGAAGACAGTTAAGGAACTTAGTCCTGCAAGGTAATTTCTACAGTTGTAGCAGTGTATCTAATATTAATTTTTTAAATCAAATGCCAAAGAAATAATAGACCAGGGAGCTGCACTCACAGCTGCTGAGAGTTAACATAATACAGAAAGGATCTAACAATGAGCAACAACAGCTGCTTTGGAGAGAAATCTACTGGTAGAACCCTGGCAGCTGAGATCATGACAGAGGGGCTTTACAGAACTGAAGATGTAACTGTCCAACATCCCCTTAAGATCCTGCACAAGGGGTAGGAGGCAAGGCAAAAGTCTTTCCTGTGTCTTGCTAAGGTGGCTCCTTTCTTGGCCCTGAGGACAAAAAGGTCATCGGGCTTGTGCCAATCAGTGGAAAAGTGGGGGTGGGGGACATATGCCACCTCACAAGGAGGAATCCCCTTCACAGGGGAAAATTTAACATTGTGTCAAAGATTGGGTCACATTAGTAGGAGACCACTGAGGGTATGTACAAGCGTTAGGTTCAGCTTAACCTAACCAAGGTTAGATCGATCTAAATGTCCAGGCATGCAGACACTTTGCAAGGCTTAACTCACCCAAAAAAAATGATGCAGTTGATCTAAGTTAGTTCACTCAGAAGGTGAACTAACTTGATATCAACCTGGATTAACCGAATCTAAAATCAATTAACGAAGTCAGGTGAATGCCTGCTCATGTTCACAGCACAGCTCCAGAGCTGGAAAAGCCCAGCCACTCACCACAGCCTCAGCGATGCACTGTTCCTACTCTTCCTCAACCATGATGGCATTATTCTTAACTCACTAACTACATCCTGCAATACTGGGCAACCCAACCCTTCCCCACCCCACCAACAAGTGAGTTACCTCAGGCTGCCCATGCCACCCCTGGCAGCACCCAACACCTGCATGTACTGCTTCCAGTTTAGGTTTGGGCAGTTAAAGTAAGCTACCTAAACCTAAATCTGGTCCCATGAATGCTTGTTTGCACCCTAAGAGTACACATTAGTACTCTTTGCTTTGTTAAGCAATGACATCTAAAACTTTGCCTTGTCCAACAGCCACATTTCATTTCTTAGAGCTTGAATGCCTTCAGAGTCCATAGTAAAGTCTCAAACAGACATTATCAACAGCATCCTAGAAGGAAAAGGGAGCACATCCTAGGAGAACTAAGTTCCCCAGAAAACTGAAGTTCTTCCTCTCCCTGCCACAATAAGCATAAGGGAAGGAGTAGGTAGCTTATGTATTAATTTGAGAGGTGTAATGTATGGCTACCACACTGATAGTTGTATAAATGTTTGTTATATTCATCATCATTACAAAATACTATTCTCCTCCTACAACTGAAGCATTCTACATATATGTCCCCACATGCCACACACATGCCTTTAGGGAGGAGTTATTTAAAAAATGGAAAGAAATTCCATCTTCAGTCTGCAGAGGCCATGCAAGAGAGCCTAGTATGGCCCTAAAGTAACAGTAACTTCTATAGGCTGCATGATCCCCACTAAAAGTACTAGAAGCAAGTAAGAGAGTAGCGTTGCTCAATATAAGGGAGCTTGGTGCACGAGAGTTTTGCTTTCAAAGCAGTTGTGCAGTTATTTTAATGATTTGCATTATTTTTGGAAATCATTATTTTGAGTAAGGTTACCTTTGTGTATATTATTAAACCTAGCCCCTGAACATGTTAGTCCAGTATATACTCATAGCAAGTAGCCTTCTGGCGACTCAGCAGTCCAGTCCTCCATCAGGACTGAAGTTATAAACATCTCCTTTTGTCATATATACAGTGTTTATAGGCACTGACCATTTAGCTCAAATCTCCGTAGCAACTCCCAGACTATCTGAAAATGTGTCTATGAAACCTGTTTTCAGTGTTTTACAGACATTTTACCATATTTAAAATTAAACAAGGTTGCTGTTAGTCTTTTAACAGAGGTATGCTTAGTCTTGTGGCCATTAATTTAATATCTTCTTACTTTACAGAAATGATGATCCCCTACGTAACAGCTACATGGTGTATTTAATGAGTAACAAGGTTACTATCTACAAATCACTATGAGACTTCATGTGACTATTTAAGGCAATATTTGAGAATGTTTTATAAGCAATTTTTAGATTTTCCTCAGTGACTGGAAAAATGTACATGGAATATAAACTCTCCTCTGATTAATAAAGTAGCTTTAGTTAGCGTCATCAATATCATTAGTCTACACAAGATGCTTTTAATGTTATATTGTATCCTTCATATGCCATATCTTATGAAAATATTCCAGGTTTTTTATGTAAGGCACAAATAATTTTCTAGATCATCAAACAAGATTAGCAACATAATTTTGTTCTTCGTAAAATTTTGTTAATCAAAATACATCATTGGTTTGTTTAAATGATAACTTGAGAAATGCTATTCTTCTCAAAATAGGTTAAAAATGAAAAACTTAAGTAACCCATCTGTTATTTATAGTAAAATTAAATGGTAAACAGTGAATATTTATTATTTAAAATGCTTCACTTTAATTGATGACAGTTTTCCAAGTAAAAAGGTGCTGGCAAGCTGCCAATAAAGTAGAACACATAGCTGGTTGGCACAGTTCCATTTCTTGATGGACCCAATGCTCTAAAATTATTCCTGATGGATATATATCTTTATCAAAATGCTTCCGATTCCTTCCCTTGTGGGACACTATAAAATAGCTAGTCAGTTCGTTTCTGCACAAAGATATTTGTGTTGAACTGTTTCTACAATTTTCTAAAAGAAAAGCTACACTCGTAAGCATGGGTGCTAAAGGCCTTGACCCAAAGGCCACTGATGTCAGAGGCTGACTTTCCAAAAATATAAATAGGTTTTTGGTTCTGTCCCCCTATATGGGCTCTTTATATAAGCTCCCCATTAAAGGTCTTTTCATGCTGTGTGGTGTGAAATTACATTAAGCCAATAAAAATGCATTCATATAACAATTCAGAAAGCATAGGCTGTTGGCAGCTAATATTGAAAGTCTATCCTTAAACCAACACCTCAAACTGGATATGGCCAAGATATCCCAACGGTCTGTCTTTATATATCACATTGCACAGAAGGCACACTAATCAAAGGGGAATAAACAATGGATTTTTTAGCTTTTTAACATCAATTGATATAAACTGTTATTTATCCTTTCTAAAAAAATAAACTGGGACAGAACCTTAAATGGACTATTTCCTCAGGGTAACTTGTTAATATTTTAAACCATCTTTCAAACAATGGAGGTACCAGAATAGGTCAAGAGTATGGATCTCTCTTATATTAACTAATTTTGCTGATAAACTTTAAAATCAAATGCAACACAAAACCTAAATAAAGTATATTATAGCATTAACTGCATATTAGGTTAAACTTCTCTATGCTTATCTGTTAGAAAACCCAGAATTCTGCTAACTAAAGATGTTTTTAATATCCACAAGTCTACTCAATCTTTTTATTTCTAAAATGAACGGTTTTCCAATGATATTGGAATATTAGCTCAGTACTGCATGTGTCTAGTCTAATTTTTCCTGAGAAATGCTACTGGTTAAGTTGGCATAGAGACAGAAGGCTGTAAATTCCTATCCTCCATCAGTACTCTTGACCTCAGAGCAAACCCCACAACTGGCTACAGGCATTCAACATCCATCATTGCTCCTGAAACCTAATCTTTCAGGGAAGGACAGCTGCACTGGCCAGCAGTTAAGCAGCTTTCTAAGATACACTATCACCCTAAACAAAAAATACCAAAAAACTGCAAAAGAACAAAAAACCCACACATACCACTTCCTGTTCTACTTTCTGGCCAATGTTTCTGCAGCCATTCATCATGCTGCAGATTTTCCAAGTTCATTATTTTTCATTTAAATGTTGAGCCAAAATACTAATCTGAAGTCTATTTTTTTTTTATAAAAAGAAATGGAATATATTTGTTTATTCAAATACTTCAACCCACTGAGGTCCCCTTGTAGTTTTCAGGAATTCTGCACTGACGCTGGGGATAGTAGTAGGCCACATATTTGTGGTTCCAAATTGCTAACGTATTTAAAACAGGACTTAGAGAAAATACAGTGTACGACACATATTTGATATATTTGTTGTTCAAAGAGCTGAAAATGTAAGAAGAAAGATTCTTGTCCTTCATTTATAAACTGCTTCCCTCTACAGAAAACCCGTTCAGTCTGGAAGCAAATCCCAGGGTTGCAAGGGAGAATCTCTTTCCTTTATAAACACAACAAATGGTACAATATTTTCCAAAAATAAATTAACAGTTTTTTTTAATTATATACATGTACATGTAAAAAAATCATCTTGCATCTACATGCTAAAATACATGACACTCATTTCTATACGGGAAATCCTTCTTCTTTTAGCATGAGGCCAATCAAAAATAACTAGAGAATAGAATGTGCCAAATATCTTTTTGTAAATTTTTGTAAAAAGCAGTAATGTCCTAATTTTCTCGTAATAAAATAAAATAAATCAGCCTCCCTTAACTTTAAAAAAGAAAATGTGCTGCTTTTTACCAGAACAGGCAAAAATATCATTTCTTCATTCTGAATGTTTGCAGCCACCCAGCCGCAAAAAACAATAATAAAGAAATGCCATTCTCTCAATTCCATATATACAAATTACAATTACCCTTGGTAAAACTGCATTAAAAGACACAGCCTAAGGACAGTTAAAAAATACAATTAAGAATTTCTTGATTCAATCCCCATTATAAGCCAGGCAGAGTTACAGAGTTCAAACTCAGCAAACAATTGTATTCTAAAGGTCAGAAAGCCGCTGATATTGTTATCAGAATGTCTGTGTATTTCCAGTCACTGGGCCCAAACAATTAACATAAAGCCAGACTCCAGAAGGAGGTGGGTAAAAACAGTGAAGGAGCCAAGTTAAGCAACTCAAATCAAAAGAGAATAGTAAGCTATGCATTTCTTTTGCAAATAGACATCTCCAAATGTGGGAAGAGAGCTATATGAAGGAAAATGAGCACATTTGTCTCATTCAGGTCCCTTTAACTTGGTATTCAAACATAGTAGTTATCATAAATTAGCTGATTCTATGTCTAAAAAGCCAAAAATTTTACATATCACTTACTAAATTCTAACTTACAGAAACGCTAACAGCTATAAACCAAAAATCATCACACTTGCCAGCTCGATTTTATACACTACATTTACTATACTGTTTTTGGAGAAAATATGTATCAAGTAACTAAAAGAATAAGCAATTAGTTCTGCTGTTATTAAAGAATAGGATTATGAGTAGCTGCAAAACAGTAAAGCAATTTGCTATACAAATGGAGAAAGACTGAAAGAATTACTGGAGATGCTAGATAACGCCACTAGCATTGACAAATAAAAAGAGTTGCACACGGTATGAAGGTGAAGTGAGGAATGTCCTCCAATGTAATAAATCAAAAAGAAGAACAGTTTTAGTGCAAGAACCTAAAATCTGATCATTTTTAGTGAACCAGTAAGAGGAGAAATGTACTGTATGCTCAGAACATTGCTAAATATTGAAAGTGTAACACACACACACACACAAAATATCGCTGTTGGGGAATTCAGACAGAGGTGCACACATGAAGTTTGATTTTGTGAATTTGTTATTATAGCAACTCTATATATTACATCTTAGTTTTTCTCCCTATTCTTATGCCTTTTTATGAGAAGTATGTTACAATGCTCAAGTAGGGAATACTTTTAACTTGCAAACTCTTTGAGTCCAAGGGAAGTAGAGATTGCATATACTTAGAAGTGTAGATTTTGACTAAAACTGAGCTGACCAAAAAAAGAACAGAGCATGTGTTTGAATGGTCATATGATGAAGAATTAAAAGAACCCCAGAAAAATAGAAATCATCTTTACAAAACAAGGTTTTCAATATTGAGAGAATTCTTTGATCAATTACATTACACAGGATCATGTTTTTTAGGAATCTTAAATCAGTTTTTTTTCCATTTATTTTAGCTATTCAACCCACATGTGAGACCATGGATGTATGATGCTTCAATGTACATTACCAATCACCAATTACAGCCAACTGACAACAGAGGGAGGTTATGGCTTTGGAAAACAGATCTTGAACTTAGCCTGTATAACAGTAGACATACAGCTCTAGGAATGCACAGCAGCTTAAACAACAAGTGAAGCTTGTTGAAAGGAATTTACAGGCAAAACACTCACAAGCAATCTTTTTCTACATCATCAGATTTCCTCAGTAGATGTGTTATACAGGAGCACTCGGTGTAGTAGATCACAGAGGGAAATAGTTCTTCCCCTTTGCTCCTTCTTGGTAAATCATTGATAATATATGAAGAAATATTTTTAAACACTGATTCTGCTCTAGGCTGCCAGTTGCCATTGTGCATTCATAAGTAGCTTCATTTAAAACCCTTCTCAAATAAATCAAAGGCCAGAAGTATTAAAAAAAAAAAGAAAATCCACAGCAAATGTGAAAGTTGGGAGTCTTCATAGAACTGATTATAAAATAGATGAGCTATATGGTGCCAACAGCTTCAAAACAACAAATCACAACATGGCATCATGCTTAAAAATTCATGGCACAATACAGATGTTTTGAAATCAACATCTATACCTTCTTCTCTGTTTGAAAAACATGAAAAAACTCAGAGAGAAAGATGATGGGTCATGTACACAACTGAACCTTTATGTGTAATTAGTTCTACAACTATTTTCCTTGCAAATATATTAGATCCCTATAGCGTGCATTTCAGGAGATAGAGACTCGGTCTATCAATACATTCTATAACTTTTAGCCTTGAGCATATATTTACGTTTTAAGAAGTCTTATTTAGTCAGCTTCATTATGCCACGGTTATAATTGATATGCATACACACAAGGATGCCATTTTACTGGAAATGAAAGGTTGATAAATAATTGTAACAATTATACTTTGGAACAAGTTAAAAAGCCTCTCGTGAGAACTAGCCATCCATACCACACAATATGACAAGACGTCAACTGCTTTTAAACGTAAACCATTGAAAAAAATTTACTTAGTATAGTCACATTGCGCTTCCATTACATGACCTTACAATATCCTGATTTAACTTTGAAATCTTTTTAAATATAGAATTGTCCAATAGTTTGATAAATCAAGTTCATTTTGAAGGAAATTCAATATGCAAATGTTTCAGCTGTGCTCTTTTACAAATTGTCTGCCCTGTCAGTTTGAAAAACTGAAAATCAACACAGGAACAATGTAAGTATGCTTGACCTTATTGCCTAATGTCTATCAAGAATGCCACGGTTGGTCGATTTTAAATTTGTGAAACTGACACTCAAAAATGTATAGTGCATCTTCAGCCCAGATCCCGTAAGTGCTGACTATACTCTAGCCACAGCCTCAGAATCTCTACACTTGTGAACTTACACAGCACTTACAAAGCTAGTTTAAATACACCATCCATCTATGTCTGTTCCTTCCTTAGAGTAATCCTGTTTAGTTTATCTTTTAACCCTCCACTTGCACTGAACAGCACCATTACTAATCTAATAGAGGAAACGTACAAGCAACAAATCTTTTTTTCTCAGCTTATAGTAGGTGAGAAACCTAGAGAAGAATGTTGAAAACTGATTTAGCCCAAAATTATCACCTCTCAGGCAGCATCCTTCCTCAACCGCAACAGTAGCAAGGCAGCCAACAGCCCTGGATACAACATCGGGTGATGGGGAGGGGAGGAAAAGGGGGGGGGATGATAAAACATATAAATAATGTTAGCCCTCTAATTTGTTGGTAATGAACCACAGGTAACTATCCTTTTGACAACAGTTACCTGTGTAAAAAAATGCTCTTCTAGTAAAAGAGTTAGCATATGCTAGGTATTGGTATTTGCTGTGTAAGAGTAGTGTATACAGGCCCCTAGTGGTTTAGCAGACATAGCAGCAGATGAAGGGGTATCCCTAGTCTTTAGCTTGTGCAGTTGTAGTCCCTGAATTATTTCAATGCAAGAACGAGGGGTGACCTTAAAATGAAAGCTGCATCCCTGACTAAATTTTAAATTAATTAAAAACAGAACCCCAGCACTGTTTTCAGAAACCTCCACTTCAAACTAAATACTGTGTTTGTTACCATTTCCCATGTAGTGTACTGACACAACTGATGTGCAAGCTACATAACAGCCACAATAGCCTGTTTAATTCATATCACTCTTTATTATTCATTAAGGAGTAATATGCCTGTTAATACTAAAAGCAGATCTTCCAACACAGACCCTAAAACCTAGGAGCTCAGAGACAGTTTTCCCTTTCAAAAGCCATTCCTAACAGCTTGGCATAGCACACACAAACCACAATGAATTTCTCAGTGCCTTCTTAGAGTGGAAGTCTTCTACTTAGCTGAAGCTCTCAGTGCTTAAAGTGGATATACACAAGCTATACATCATTTCTGCACAGAGAGAAACCTAAATATATTCCACCATATCACCACAAGTGACAAAACTCAAATTGGGAAGTGACTACTCCTGAAAGTCTCCAATTAAATCCCTCTCCTTTCTCATGCAAAAGCTACACCACCTAGTACTTTGAAAATCCCATGCCGCCACATTTGCACCTTTTAGCTATTTGAACTGGTCAAATTTGACAGCAGAATTTATGAAACTGACCGGTTTGTCAAATTCACACTTCAAAAATACAATAATAGCTGATCCCAGGGGACTGAATCTAAGGGAACTGTCACAAAATTGCCAGCTACAGAGAGATGCAAGTACATGGGGGGGTCTCTTGTTCAGAGTTGCTCTCTTGAATAACACTGGGGATAGATGCTTTACTGTTTCCAAACCCCAATAAAATAGCAGGCAATACATTGTCTTCTAAACCCCTTTTCTTTCCAGAATGGAAAGGAGCGACTCTTCTAGCTCTTTGGAAAAAAATTTACAAAACACCTCACCCCCCTCTGGTTCTTCGCCTCTCTCTCTCAAAAAAAAAATCAGTCTTTATGTTACAGAAGTTGCCTGGGCTGGTGCAGACAGACGCCAAGGAAGAGGTCATGGGTGAAAGGGTGAACACAACTTTCCAGGGGGAATTTTAGGTTTCAAACCTCAGACAAGGTGATGGGAGGATAGAAACCTCTTCTCCCCCCTCCCCACCATCCCCCTGCAGCTAGGAGATGCCAAAGCAAATCAGCGTCTCAAGGACTGAGCTGAAATATTGCCCTGAGGCGGACTCTGAAGCACCATGGAAGCAGGGAACCTTGCCTGTTCTGGGCTGGGGTGGACAGAAGCAGCCCTCTGCCTGTGTCAAGAAACATTTGGTGTGCATGGGGGGAGAAACCCACCTCTTCTGGGTGGCACAAAGGCCGGCCAAAGGGGATGTGGGCTCAGCAGACAGCCTCAGGAGGCATCGAGGGGAAGGAGGGCAATGGGGGGGGGATTCATCCTGCAGCCCAGAGAATACAACTGAAGAAGGAAGCAGCTGTGGCCTGGGAGGAGGAGGACGGCGAGCTGGGGAGGGGGGAAGAAGTTTTGCTGGACAAACGCGCGAGCTCGATTGGCGCCGGGTCCTCCCGGGGGGAGGGGGGGGGCAGAGCCAGCCCCGCACCCCAAGCATCCCGGGCAGGAAGGTCTCCCAACACACAGCGTGCCGCTCCCCGGCTTCCCGCGACCCGCCCTGCCCTGGCCCGGAGGCGCGACGCCCGCCCGCGTGCATGTGTGCGCCTGGGCACCGACCCGAGCAGGCATTACCTGGCCATGCTGGCTGCCCCCGGTCCCAGCAGCAGCCACCGGCACTTCCCCTCGTCGCGGTCTCCGGGGCGGCCACTTTAATCCCCGCCGAGCAGCGGCGGCAGCAGCGAAGAGCGGAGGCTCCGGGGCGCTGCGGCGGCGGCGGCTCCTCCCGCGCGGCGCTCCCTCGCGGTCCGCAGC
>NW_017729024.1:116452530-116452762 GCF_001723915.1 Gavialis gangeticus | reverse complement strand
GCGGCGGCGCGGCCCCCCCGTCCCCCGGCCCAAGTGCGGGCGGACAAAGCGGGGCAGCCCCGAGCCGCGGGCGCTGGGGACAACGCGGGGGTCGCTCTGGTTCTTGCTTCTCGTGAGAACGAGTCGGGTGCAATCCTCTCCCGCGGCGCGGCGCGGCGGAGTGAGGAGTGCGGGCGCGGGGCCGGGAGCGCCGGCGGGTGGAGGGCAGCAAGAGGCGGAGAGGGAGAGGGGG
>NW_017729024.1:116452199-116452417 GCF_001723915.1 Gavialis gangeticus | reverse complement strand
GAGGAGCGCGAGGGAGAGAGGCTGGGGGGAGGGAGGTGACGTCACTCGCTGGGAGCCAGCTCGACCCAGCCCGGGGAGGACCTTGCCTCTTGCACACGCGGGCACACGCGCGACGGGGTCCGGCGTGGAGGGCGCCGGGCCCTGCTCGTGGCAGAGTCCGGCCTCTGGCTCTGCCCTCTCTTTCTGACACACACACACACACACACACACACACACAC
>NW_017729024.1:116434719-116452171 GCF_001723915.1 Gavialis gangeticus | reverse complement strand
ACACACACACACACACACACACACACACACACTTACTTTGCTAAAGGGACTGTATGTAGACAAGAGTACTCCCTGTGACTGACACACACGCTTTGCTAAGAGGACTGTGCAAATACAGGAGTAATCCCTCTGTCTCACACATGCTATACTAAGAAGCCTGTATATATACAAGAGTAATCCCTGTCTCTCTCACGCACACACACGTGTGCACACACACACACTTTAAGAGGACTGTATACAGGAGTAATCCCTATCGCACGCAGACACACACTTTGTTAAGAGAACTGTATATATGCAAGAGTACTCTCTCTCCCCCTCTCCCTCTCTCTCTCTCTCACACACACACACACACACACACACACACACACACACACACACACACACACACAGAGTTTGCACAGGACAGTCCATGTACAAGAGCACTCCCTATGACGGGGAGAGAGTTTTCTATTTTTCTTTGGAAAAAATGTGCATGTCTCCACTCTCTCTCTCTCCAAACCACTCCTCACCCCCAGCAAAAACCACCTTTCCTAGTTCAATACATTTCAGAGGAATTTATAGGGGGAGTTCCTTGTCCTGGTTTCTACCTTGTAAATCCAGCTGAAATCAATGAAGATACAAGCACTTTAAACGAGGGAGAATCTGCCCATCAAGGTATATCGTCCTTATCAAACATTAGCACATACTGTCATAGGTGTGCAGAGTGGTGTGTGTGTGTGCACACATCTGTGTGTGTGTGTGTGTATGTACATATACACACACACGTACGGGCTTGTGTATAGATATGTGCATGCATGTGTATCTACATTATCTGTATGTATGTGTATAGGCATGTGTGTGTGCACATGTATATATTTTTATATATGTGTGTATGTGTGTGCATACACATGTACACTTGGGTGTGTATATTTATATGTATGCATGTGTGTGCATATGCAGGTGTGCATATATATAGATGCATGTGTGTATGTGAATAAATATGCATGTGTGCATGAGGACACACACCCACACCCCAGATTCAGGTTCCAGATCTGGTGCTTATTTACATCCCATGCAACTTGGGTGAAATCCGTGAAGTTGTATGGAATGTAAATCACTGAAAAAACTGGGTCAAATTCCCCAACAGACTGCAAAGTATGGATAGACCAGCAATCATGAAAAGCTATGGGTGCCTAAGCACTTAAGAACATCCCAGTAAAGGTCTATTTGCTTTTTTAGGTGTCTAAATAACTTTAAACATTTGGAGGTTAGGCTTTGTGTCTCACTGCCTCATCTGTAAAATAGGGCTAATACAACATCCTTATCACAGGGTGGAATAGTAAATCTATGCATGTCAAGGATTCTGAATTGCTCAGGTGCTAAAGTGATAGGAGCCCCATAACTACCTTAATCAGATAAGTCCTACAAGCATTTACTCTTGTGAGTTTTCTCATTTGCTCTCCAAAAGATACGCTTGTGTGTAAGTGTTAACAAAACAGGGGCCTACTTGTCTACTTTTATAGCATTGACCTGTTGTAGAAAGCCCCTTTAATTGGGCTTTCAGAGTCCTGTTCTGTAAGGAACTTCCTGTAACCACAGATGTTCACCTATGCAGGATCAGGCTTACCATTGCGGGGTAGGGAGGGATTTCATTTATCCTCCCTGTAATATTTTTAATTTGTTTTTTAATATATTATTTCACTTTGGGGAATATAGCGCTACACAGTTTTAATGCTACTCCGGATAAAAACGAAGACACACTTTGTTCTCCTTCCAATTCCTATAAACTATCTCCTTTTTGACACACACCCAGCTGCACCATGAAAAATGATCCAAAGAATGGTTTTACATTTAAAGGAGCATTGCATCATTCAAAATACCAAATTACTTTAATAGTTGTAGTACAAAAAGAGGTAAATAAAGGGCATATGGCATGGAGGACTATTTTGCATCCTGTTGAATGGTAAGGAGACTTTTTTAATTACGTTGAAGTGGAGAATTTAATTTTATATTTTTAAAGAAAACAGTTATGGAAGAAAAAATTCGAAGTCTACTTGTGCTCAAATGGACTCCAATATCTGCAAGCTTCTCGGCTTATTCTGAAATAACATGAGTCAATAAGTATTTGAAGTTTTACTATAAATATCCAGTGTTCTGACAATTTTCAGTAGAACACCTTTTTAATTTATAGGAGGCATAGGATCACAATTCAGTGCTCTTTGTGCTGTGATCCTGGAATAACACTGAAAAATTGATCAGCAGTCACATGCTCCTTATGAATTCTTAGAGTAGCACCATTTGCATGCGAGTTTTGAAATTAAGGTTAACCTTCCACAAAGCTTGGTATTACATGAGCTTCTATGGCTCCTTTCTCTTTCTTGTCAACATTATAAGTAAAAAAAAAAAAAAAGTGTTTCCTTCTCTATACGTCATCAAAACTAGGTCTACCTAAACATTTTCATTTCTCAGATTTGTTCTGATTTGTTCAGTAATTCTGATGTAAAAAACAGGAGGAAATGAAGATGGATCCAGTGAAACATGAAAAGTCTATGTTCGCTTTTGCTCCAAGGTGAATTAGCACTTGGTATGTTATCAGCATAAATAGTACAATAATTCAGGAGTTATTATTGCATATATTATCTTATTCTGTTTTTATAAGTTACTTTGTCTTTGAATAACTAACAGAGTAAGCTATAAGCTACCCTGAACCTCTTTTGGGAAGGGTGGCATAGAAATCTAATAAATTCATGCACACTATACTCTGTTATTCCTGTGGCACGGATAGGCCATTTTTCTCCAAATAGTTGAATTCTTGAGGGTCATAATTCATAGTATTATGAGCTAACTTTTAAAGTGAAAAAAGCCTTTTTTCTCAGAATATTTAAAGAAGCACAAATGTAATGCTCTATTATGGTCACTTTGTACAGTTTGTTGCCAACATTACAATAATACATTACTGTAATGCTAGCACAGTATTGAATTGGAAGAACATTTCAAAATATATTTAAGCTTTGAAATGTTTCTTATAAAAATGCCAAACAACCTTTAATTGCCATCATGCAAGATACATAGATATCGCATCCTCTTAATTAGTTTAGTACTAACGATATTATTTCATTAACAAATTTCTTAGGGTGTAACGTAGCTCTTTCTTTTATTTATAGCATTACAACTATGCATGAGATACACTCATATTTTATACAAATGCGTACTCATATTTTTTCCATTTTCCTATTTGTCTAACAAGCAGTTAGACCATCTTCACAGATACTTAATAAGCAGAGCAAGAGGGATGTAAAATGAGATTTTAAACTTTAAATATAGCAAGGGAGGACCAGAGCTAGGAAAGAGAAAATCATCTTTTGTCCTAGCTGCCATTTAGGGGGAAAATTCTGCATTTTGCAGTCACAGAACTCCCACTGACTTTAAGAGGAATTTTTCTCAATACAAGCATATAGAAAGCACCCTCTCCTATCATTTTCATGCTGCAATCCCTTTCAGTTTATGCACTAGGTAGCACATTATTTTATTTGGGATTAATAGTGTACAGTGTTATTTTCCCCGTAGGTGTTCTACCTGAGACTTTGGCCTGCAACTGTGACAAATGAGCATCTCCCCCAAACTCTTTAGTACACTGGGACGTTCCATTAACAACTGGAATCAGCCCAGTCAAAATGGAACATTGGGTCATGTTCAAAGATCAAGAAGCAGTAGTAGGAGGAACCAGAAAAGATACTCTGTAATTACTTCTCTCAATTTTTGTTGTTGTTGTGTGTGTTATGGTAACCGTATATTACCATTATTTATAATTAATATATGACAAGCTGTCGGCTGAAAACTAGCAGGTGATTTGTCACAAAGCTCCATTAATGCATATATTAGGCACTGGGTTTATAAGTGATTAGGGGAAACATTCCTTGAGTTGCTGCACTGATACTTGGGGAAAAAAAGTTCATTTACAAGCCACAAGTCTTTGTGGGCTCCATTATTAAAGACAATAAAACACTACTAGACAAGTAAATACATGTGTTGCCAGTAAACAAAAATACTTGCAGCCAATACACCTGGGGTATGCATATTTTTTAAGTTCTAATTCAGTATCTCAACAGACCTACTCAGTGCTTATCTTTTAAACTTTCATGATTCCTATAAATCTTTCAAGTGATAAACCTTTGGTAAGAGACAGAGATGTCTGGAGAAGAAAGTGATAACAGGTATAATTATTTTTTATTATTATTTTTGCCTGGTTTGCTATTTTTATTTTAGCTCTGTGATAAAGAACTTTAAAAAAAGAAAAGAGCAAGAAGTCTTCAGGAAACTAGTAATTAATCACACACTACATGGAAATCTACGGGGACTTGGGGCTGATGAAGCAGGATCAGCTTTATTAGACCGCACTATAGTATGTGCTACAAACTGGAAACAAGAGTATACCCAGCAAAAGCTGTAAATAAGGTTTTTGGACAGCAAAGATTGCTTTGTCTTCTACTACTGAAGTATGTCAGAAGTAGTGAGAACTCTGTTGAACAATTTTAAAAGGATATATTTGAAATTGAAAACAAATTTTGGTGGGCTTATATTTCTATTTACATATTTTTCATACATATATCTTTATTTGCAACAGGTCAATATTGAGATTTGCTTTAAATTCATAAGAGTCACTACCATAAAAAAAGGATTATTTTTCTTCCTGGTCTTTAACACAAATCCTGTGCTTTATGGAAAGAATGCACCCCCCCACACACATTTTAATGACAATCAACAGTGGCCAAAGTCGAGACCAGAGTATCACAACAGTTGTTAGGATCAAGTGAAGGAATACAGGCTCTAAAAAGGTAGTTATTATGCATAGCTCTACTTTTTTCCTTTGCCTCTTTCTTTAACTCACCCACTCTCTTTTTTGAACTCACCCAGTCTCTTGCAGTCATACGAATCAATTAATTATTTGTTTTACCGTATAATACAGTAGTACCTAGGAATACCAAAGAACATGACAACAGTCAAATGGAGAGGAAAATGGAGAAAGTGAAGATTGAAGCATTTCAGTGAGTGACAGCACGGGTAAATATATATATGGTCAGAAGGACAGGGTTATGCCAAGTAAACAGAAATTGTTTTTTTCCCAACAAACTTAACATTCAGAACCCCAGGTGGATCTGAACTTCATATCAAGCCTTTACCACTGCCACGAGCTGACCAAACCCTAGAGCTGAACACACTTAAAAGGAAAGTTTATACATGGCAGCTGTGGCCTTTACAGCTTCTTCACAGAAAAAGAGAAAGATCAATCAATCTGGAAAATTATATTTAAAAAAGATGTAAATTGCACAGCCAAGGACAAGGTAAAGATGCAGTTTTAGCTTTGATATTCTTAACTTGTGCTAAAATTTTGCTCCTGATTAAGCAGTTGTTTCCCTATTTACATTCATAGTGTATGCCAGAAAGTGTGGAATAATGAGATAGACTCACACTTGTTAGAATCCTAAAACCACTAGATTGGTCTTTCATTATTTTCTTCCAGTATATCCTTTCAGGTCAGCTGATGAAGCAACTCTTTGGTCATTCAAAGAATTGTGCATGAAAACACTATGCAAACAAAAGTCCAGGCATCTGCAATTTTTGTGCCGTGTTACCTATCACTAGAAAGTAGTCTGCTTTGCATAGTATAACAAACGTATACATGAAATAAGCATAAAGGTCAGGTTACAGGCATATCCAGAACAGCTGAAGGCATTGTGGCAGCAAGGTGTGCTGTCAGGGAGGCAATCTGTGTTTATTTTCTGACCTTGATCCCTTGTTTCTTAAGCCTGGGAGTGCTATGCAAGCAGTATGCTCTATCTTTTGGGGGAGGGAAGGTTTTCTCATTCTTTTCAAGAAACCCTCTCCTCTTGCTAATGAACTAAAGAAACACAGGCAGGCACCAGCAGAAACAATGTCTTGTTATTATTTCCCATTTCCACTGTGACATGGAACCCTTAAGCATGGAGCAGGTTGAAACAAAGGAAGGATATAACAAGAAATTTGTCCTTAACTCTCAAGGGAAATAGATTCATTTTTAAAAGTCAATAATGCCTCAGCAAGACTAAGTAAAACTTTAACAGACTAAAGCATTACATTCTTACAATATCCTAAATGTTTTTCTTCAAAGGCTCAGGTGTTTTTGCTTGCTTATACAAAGAGCTTGAAAACAACAATAGGATTGGACCCCTTCTCCAGATGACCATTTTGAATTCATCTCAAGATGGGTTACATTTGAGAACTCTTGCCTTCTTACATAACTAAGTGTGAAATGAGTCAGAAGGTCACAGACCAATTCCAAACAGACAAGTGTCCCTTTTACAAAAATGCACATCAAAATTGGGACACATTGGCAGTCTCAGGAAAGGTAAGAAGCTGAACTACTTTCACTCCTCCAAGTGTTTTCTCAGTCATGACTGAGCCATGTTGATAAGTCAGCCTTAGGGAAATGAATGACTGAAGACTTCAGTTTATATTGCTGTCAACCCAGTACTTTTAATTAGCATTACATTCATGTTAGTTAGCTAAAAAATATAATGTGGCCTGTACATTGATTTTGAGACCAGTAAGGAACTTTTTTATGCTATTGTTTAAACCAGTGCTGTCCAAATTCTGAGTGGCTGGCAGCTACAATGCCCCCAGCCACATGCTGTGTGACCAGCACATAGCCCAAGTGCATGTCTTATGGGCTGCACACTGCATTCTTCCTCTCCACCACATTACAGATGGGGCTTAAGCCATGATCCTTAACTTTACCACGTGGATTTACCACACCAGGCAGGCTTCCTGCATGGGCACAGCACCCCCCCCCACCATAAGGCATCCTCATAGGGTGCTGTGGGTGACTGTCATTTGTGTCCACCAATGCTTCCTCACTGGAGGTGGAATCCCCCCCATAAGCCTCTCACCCATGGACTCCTTCCAACCTGCAGCCCTTGCCCTGTCACCCTGCCCTCAGGAGCAGAGGTAGGCAGCAGAAGCCCGAGGAAGAAAGAGGAGCCCAGGGATTCCAGCGGCAGCAGTAGGAGAACTAAGTAGGAAGTAGTGCCCTGACCTGGACCCTGACTTGGGCTGCACATTAACCAATCTAGCGGGTGGAGCAGATGCAGCTCACGGACCATCAGTTGAACAGCGCTGACTTACACTCACCTCCATAATCAGGCTACAAAGAGTTTTTCATGTTGATCCCGTGTATATAATAGTGGTTTGTATAACTTTTCTATCATTTCAGCTTACTTTTCCTCTTTTCATTCCACTGTTGTTCGCTGGCTTACAGTCCATTCAAGTCCATTGCACATTGAATCTGATTCCCCATTGGTCCCCCCGCAGCCAATCTTGCCAATGGGGGGAGAGGGGGTCCCTCATGACCAATCGCATTGGCCAGGAAGCAGTTGTGGTGCTCCTGGAAGTGTCTGTGGCACTTCCACTCCTCAGCTGGCACTCGCAGCGTGCCCACCCTCCCATCGCCTAAGCGAGGAGCATGGCCTGTCATGGGGTTCACCAGCTCTCTCAGGGGGTCCACATGCACCCCCTATATGCCACCACTGAAGGGTGCAGTATCAAGTCCTTTTGAGAAATGCTGTGTATTTTCCACACACCAAGAGGTGTTAAAACCATACTGACCAAACAAGTGTACCAAATAATTTCCGTAAAAAAAATTTCTTTGACAATTCAATTAAAACAGAAATTAGGGCTTCAAAAATAATCTATAATTTTAGCCAAATAAATTATACATGAAAAAGGAATGGAAAGATTAAATCTGCCTTACTGAATCCAATTTATTAGCAAAGTTTGGGTGCCAAATCTTTTATGTTACAATGTTGAAAAGTACTTTTCTACATTAAACACCCCTCTGCTAGGAAAATCATATATTAGTCACAGTTTTTCAGTTGGAGGATTTATTTTTCAACACGGAAAACAACTTCTCAGAATCTGTGTTAAAAAAAACCCCACACTCATCGTAAACCTAAGCAGATGTCTTTTTAGGAAGGAGTTAGAGTTCAAAACAGTTTCATATGAGGTTTTAGCTGTATGTTAGAACTCCAACAAACTGTTAAGAGCTGATGGAAATTAAACTCCTTAGAGTCTAAGCCTGGAAATTTATTGCTTTTTGCTTGGTTGGCTCCCTCTTCATAGGCATAGAAAAGGCATTTCCTACTTTGACACAAAGGTCCCGATAAGTGGAGTCAATTCACCCCAAAAGTTTAGTAGGCTCCTGAGACACTTTGCTACAGTGCTTCAGACTGTCCTTTCAGTGCAACCACCAAGAGACTACAACCTAAATTACTTTCTGTTTAACCTAAGACAGACTACCTGGCCACTTGCTTTGGTTTCCTTTTGCTTCAGCCTCCTGTCCCATGCTGCAGCAATAGTTAGACAAGCTCCAGAGTGTTTGTCCTGCCAGTCCAATACTCTCCACATAAAATCTTGTAAGTGATGTTCTGCTTACTTTTCAAATGGTTTCCTAGTCTTTCCTGGGCAACTCTGCTGTCCTCCTTCTTCAGGTGCTATCCTCCAATATATCTACCCCCTGTTCTTCTTTTTTGCCTGTCCAAATTGCCACTGGACCCAGCATGCAGGGTCTCCAAAATCCTTCAGTCTTTTCCTCCATAAACATTTCCCTTGCTTGTCCCCTTAAGGGGGAAAGGCAAAAGACAAAGTACTGTTGCATATGGTGTCTGGTTGTTCCATGTTCCTGTCAGGACCTTCTGATTCTGGAGACCCCCAGAGCAAACAGCTGAGCCATCTGCAGGCTAAAGCAAAAGCTATACATGAGGCACATCCCTGATAGCAATAGCTGTGATTCTAGCTTCCTCATAGTTATTAAATACAATAGTTCAATAGTTAATTGGCAACATGCAATAGTGTAACTAGGGCTGGGTAGGAAGGGGACCAGAAATGTCCTCAATCCTACAGAATCCATACCCCAGCAACAAGGGCAGCCCCTTGGCTTACCCATGCCAGGAACTCCAAAACAACCACTCGCTACTGCTGCTGCTTTAAGAGCAACAGCTGGGGCTGGCAGAGCGTGTGGCCACAGCAACAGAAGCTCAGCCAGGGCTTGTTTAGGAGTTCCTGACATGGCTAAGATTTCTGCACTCCTCCCTCCCCCACCTCCCTTGCTGTCAGAGCCCTGCATGTCCTCCCACTCTTGAAACTGCGCCCTGCCCCGGCTCTCCCACAGGGTTTGCCCAGGGTGCTAACTCTGCTTATTAAGTCTCTGGCAACATGTAGTAGTGGAAAGAATTGATTTCTCTACAACTAGTCAAAAACTTATTCAAGGTTAAATAAGGCAAGTCTCAGAAACAGCTGAGATGCACCTATATCTTTCTGAAGATATTTGGATTTTGTTCTTCAGCATCTCAGCTTTCAGAAATGCTACCTTATCTGCTGTGATTGGGAAGAAATTATTGGAAGTGTAAACCAACTGTAACCAATGCAAAAATACCGAGTCTAGAAAGAAAATAGGTCTTGGACCTGCAAGAATATCATTCAAGCAAGACAGATGTGTTAAGTCAGGTACTCAGGTATGCGAGTTGAAACCACAGCAGTATTAACTACAAAATGAATTGCAAATGATGTGGTAAGTAATGTAATACTTCCTGCTAGAACTAGTAAAAAAAAGCACCATGCAGCTTGAGACCAGTACAGTCCATGCACCTGTGGAAGCCCCAGATAAGGAGAACCAAACTCAAGCAGCCTGGAGTAACTCACAGGAGAAGCACATACAATCATATTTTGAACATCTGTACAAGCAGTAGTGAAAAACACCTCATTACAGGGACTCATATGGGCACAACTTATTTTATGGGTGCTGCTTGAAACAGTGTCACAGTCTTTTTCTCTGCGATCTGATATTCAAGAAGAATCTATTAAATCCATTGCTCTCATAGAAGCAATACCACTGGCTTCAATAGGTAAGAAAGTAGGATCTGACATTTGGGCTGGGAGGTTTTATAATGCTAAGAAGAATTAAATAGCTTAAAGTGGGGCCCAACCTTTTTGGTAGGCATGCCACAAATTAGCCCTGTGCTGTCTCTCCGAGCCCCTTAACCTGCCCAATCTGCTGCTCTTTTTTTCTGCTCCCAGTCTGATTTGCTCCTGTCCATTCTACTTCCTTCCCTGAGCTCCCTATTAAATTTTCTGCTTAACTTTCTCCTTCCTGCCCGATCTGCCACTCTTCTGTCTCTCTCATCCCTGATTTTTAAGGAAGGGGAATTATGAAATATCAAAGGGAAGAGTGCTCACTTCACATGTGAGAGGTACCAGGATTGATGCCTGCATTCTCCAGTCCCTTTCTGAATGTCTATCTTGCTGGGGTGATCTGACCCCAGCTGACTTCCTGCACCTTGGGCAGGGGGCTGGACCCAATGATCTTGTGAAGTCCCTTTCAGCCTTAATGTCCATGAAATCAATGAAATCTACTGAATATGGTTCCACTTCTGGTACCCGTGCTGCAGATTGGCCACTTCTGTGCCCTACACCAGTGGTTCTTAACCTGTTCAGGATCAGGAAACTCCACCTCCATTTATTTGAACATGGGAGCACACCTGGCTGAGAACCACTGCTGGTGCTGCCTCAGCTTACCTAAGTACTTTTCACCTGGGTTCTGCTGCCTCCAGATGAAAAGGCACCATGGGCCTGCTGCATAGCCACTTCAGGAAGGGCTGTATCGTGTACATGTGCTCCTCCTGTACTAGGTCTCTTATTAGCCTCAAGCTGCATTGTGCTGTGTAACCCTACCTGCATCCCCCACTCTCCTCCCAGAAACAGAAGCAGGTGGAACAGTACCACTGAGGTCTGAGCACAGGGGACACTGGACTGGGAAGTGCCGCACTCTCTGATTAGAGTGCCCTAATGCAGGGGGAATAGGCAAGGCAGTTTTACCTGGCTGCTGCTGAAGCACCCAGAGTGCTGCAGGACCCCAGCTGAGAACCACTGTTCTACACAATGCAAATAAACATGCTGTTAAAAGTAGAAACTATGTTGAAAATCCTGTATTGTAAACATCTAAGAAACATATACATGCATACTATTTCCCATAGCTTGAAGCTAAGAAATTTATGCAAAAGGGGAACACAGTAGTGACTACTGCCATTCAACAGAAAAAAAGCAAAATGTAACACAATAATGAAAATAGCCACAAATATATATATCAGCATTTTATGCGTATCACTTTTTCAGGCTTCACCTGGCAGATATGTATAAATCAGTCTGCTGAACATGTACTAAAACAGTAAGCTATGGCAAGCTCATGTTGGTACATCTGCCCCCAGGTATGATCTAAAAAAAAATCATCTAGTACAATGCAAACTTATGAAAATCAGAAGAGATACAATCCATGAGTGCAAACGGATTAACTACTGTCACCCTCTTCTATGGAACAGACTGTTTAAAGAACATGAGCAAGAGGTATTCCACCTAAAAAATAAAGTAATTATAGCAAACAATATTATCTGAGTGTGTGTCTAATTCCAGTTATAATATTCCTGCTCCTCAGGGTTCTCAATTGAGGAAAAAAGAGAAGCATCTAAAAGGAAAAAAATTTAAAGGAAAAAATGACAATAGGCTCTGTGGCTCAAAAATGCTCCCAGTTCTCCAGAATGTACATTTCTAGTGCTATGGTGAACACAGAATTTGATTTTCCTTTCCCCTGAGTGAAAGTAAAAGTAACTGTACCGAAACACATGGAATTACATCAATGGAAAACTCATGCAGATAGGAATCAAGACTCTTTCAGCTGACACAATTTCTTCCACAGTTATGCGCCTCAAACAATTCTCTTCACTCCCAAAATGCACACATATACCCTACCTGTAAATGCATATCCAAACACTAAGCTGTCAGATACAGTGGGCCTGGATCTCCTCTTAATTACACTGGTTTTATAACTGTGTAACTCCACTGATTGACTTAATAGTTTTGTTTCTGATTTGCACTGGTGTAAAAGAAGGATGATCAGATTAGATAAAGAGTACACAATATATATTGCTTGTATTTTCTTGAATTTGTTTAATTAATGATTTGTATGCTAATTTATATCAGAACATTTTATTCCCAGACAGTTTCTTCCCATCAGTAACCTTCTGCGTGGTCATGAGATGATGGGATCAACAAAATAGGTATGCAGACTTGGGAATCCTGAGTGTGTTATATTCCTCAGTAAAATAACTGAAAGTCTTCCTAGCAGTGTTATGAAAAAGATCTATTAAATGAGAAGCTATATTACTTAAGTTTCTTACTCTCTCAATATTCACAGCTGCCAAAATTAGAAACAATTTTTCTTTCTAAAATATTCAGCCTATAGAAACTAGAGAACTGGACTGAATTGGTATAATTACAAAACTAAAAACAATGTATTAGGCCATGTTCTTTTAACAATTCTTTTTAAGTCACATGCCTTCATACCCCTGATCCTGAAAACTTCATGCTGCCAGGTTCCTGCAGCTATGTGGAACCCCCTAATTTCAATAGTATCTTGAGTGGCAGAGGGGTCCACCCACACTGAACAGTGTGCCGGATCAGGGCATAAATTGTAAACACTTGGGGTAGGGACAATATCCATGTTTGTATAACATCCAGTCGAACATGACTCTAATCTGGTCAGGGCCTCTCGCTGCTATAACAATCTCTAGGGACAGAAAGTCATGACAATAGATGAACAGATTTTAACAGTACATTGCTGCAGTCATCCTGCACATTTTCTTAAAAAATGCCCCTTTATTTCTAGTACGAATTTGTTTAGCTTCATCTTCTGCTATGCCTTTGTCCACCTGAATTAAAAGCCATCATTTCCCCTTCTCTCTGGAAGCACTTATAGACTGTGATCAAGTCACCCTTTAAGTTTGATTTAAATAGTTTAGACTCTGTAAGCCCTTCATTGTAAGGCAGGGTTTTCAATACTTTGATCATGCTCGTGGTTGTTAGAATTATTTTCTGATTTTTGCAATACCCATATGGAAGTGGACACCAACACCGGGCACAATAGTCCACTAGCAACTGGTCCACTGACCAATACAGATCAGTAAAATATCTCCACTCCTACTGGATATCCTTACTTGTGTATCCTTACATTTTGGTCACAGTCTCACACTGAAAGCCTAATATTCCATAATGATCCCTAAACCTTTTTCAGAGTTACAGTTTCCCAGGACAGAATCCTTTGTTCCTAGATGTATAGCTTTACAGCTGGCTGCTATGAAACACATATTATTTCTCTGTCCCTGGTTTACCAAGTGATCCAGATTGCTCTATATCAGTGACTCATTCATTTCATTATTTACCACTCCTCTACTCCCTGTAATGCAAATCTCTAGAGAAATTCTGCTATAAAGCAAACAAGCAGACAGAAAGTAGCCAGTTATGCTGAGAGAATGCTCACAGCACTGGCATCTATTTCCTTTCACACTGTGCTAGCTTCAGTCTGTCAGCCAGAGGGGACAGAGCATCTGGCTCCAATGACAGTGCTAATGCTCCCAGTACCATACTTGTGCACAAAAAGTATAAGGACCATTGCTAATTTTGACTCTAGGCAAAAGTTCAAGGTGGGGAGAAAGTGCATCTTATGCCATGTGCCCTGCCTTGTGTGTACAGGGCACAATGAAAACCTTAAGCAGGCATATAGCATTATCTACATCCACGCTCCTATGCACTCCTCCTGTTAGTATCCAAATCAAAGTGAAATGAAATTGTAAAAAAGACTGAAGTGGAAATGGCATAATACAGATGTTGTTCTTTTGATTCTCAGTTATACCACAGTGCACAATACTATTCCTATTTTTATGGTATGTATATTAAGGCATAGAAAGCATTTGCTTAAGTATATGTATTTCCATCTATACATTTGGCTGCTGCAAATTAGCCAGTTGTTATAAAAATAGTCAAAAAAATAGAGTCACTATGGCTTTTGCTCTATTTAAAATAATGAACCACAGTAGCCATATTTACTAAAGAAGCCTCTTTCCCACATCTTGCCTAGAGAGCCTAAATAGCCACTGAAAATGATGTGAAATGGTGGCACTTTTGAATAATAACTAATTTCAGAAGAGTGGACATCTATGGAAGATTTAGGAAAATACTAAAATCATGCAATTTCTGCCATTATCACAAGTGCTGGCAATTGAGCAGCTGTATTTTATAGCTGGTAATAGATATTTTGGTTAAAAAATAATAAATTCAGAATTCAGAAGGAACAAGTCAAGCGGGTCTGTGATAAAAGGTTTGCATAAATGTGAGAGTGCAGGAGGTTTGTTTTGTCTTTTTGGAATGTATTCTTACCACCAAGTGGGAAGCACCATTTCCATTATCATCAAATGGAAAATAGTGTCTCCCCTGGCTCTCTATCAAAATCTTAGTGATTATCTACCACTGACCCACACTTTACACAGGCTTTATTTCCTTTTCCCCCACATAAATTCCTTACAAGAGCCATATACATTCCTTAGAGGAGTATGTTTTACAAAAATCCGCAGATTCTTAAGAGCTCTCAGCACTTCATAAGATCCAGTTGGTCAACATAGCAGTGATAACTTAACATCTTTTTAGGAAAATTCTATAAATATAGAGCAAACTTTACATTTGCAATCCCCTTTTAAATGTTCCTCTGCTACAGTGTTGCAGGATAATAATTCCTTTGCAATATGTCTCCAAGAATGTGGAGCTTTGTTGTCCTGGTTAAAGGTTTCAGTATTCGCTTTTGGCAGAGCACAAATCCATGAAACATTCACTGGTGTATCATTCTACATTAGTAGACAGTATCCAGTTAAATCTGGGAAATTCACTTGCAGAAATAACTTAGAACATGTTGTGCTATTTATTGATCAGAAAAAAATTGCAGCAAATGACCCAGGTCAACATTTCAAGCAACTGTTTATTTTCAGGATGTTATTAACAAACCAAAGCATGTTTGTAAATATCATCTTGACACCACCAAGTTCAACTGCATAGCTAAAAAGGCACGTACAACAAATGCTTTAAAAATGTCTTATATTTTGGCTTGTTTTTCTTTTTTGAATTGATTTGTAATTATCTAAATCAGAAATAGAAGCATAAACCTGGGCCCTGGTCCAAAGATCCAAATATGATTATCCTGGGTTAGCCCACTTGTGACTCTGCTGGTCCATTAAACTATCATTAAAACCTATGCCAGCCAAAAAAAAAATTGTTTCTTTGTTGCCATATTTAGATAAAATGTGGACAGGTGAAGCTGTTATATTGACATATGATGATGGTGATTATTCTATCAAAATGGGTTTGGTTACCACAATACATCAGTTTATTAAACTGCAGAGTCAGTTCATCCCTTTTTAATAACCAGAGGTGTACCTTTTATTTATGGAATGGGCATTTTTTAATCAGACACATTTGCTTCAGAATATTGGCTGATGTTTTAAATTGTGTTAAATTGCACAGTTAAGACAAAAAGAAGCAATGGAATTGTAAAGCAAAAAAATTTATTTTGATTCTTATTTTAATGCCAGTTTTCCTACATCATGCAACATCTGGCACCTGTTCTGTGCACATAGTGGTATTCCAAGAAAGACCTCTGAAAACTTAAATACAGGGGGATGCCTTCATGGGGAATATGGTATACCTTGGATTAAGGAGTCAATGTCCTTAAGGAAGGAGTGCCATCCTTAGTGCTATGGACTAAATTTCCAGATGTTTGCACCTACATTGGACTTGTGATATTTTTTGTGAAAATTGGATTAATATGAGCCTGAATCCTAGATCAAAGTGGGCGAATGCAGACTGCAAGGGAGGGTTAGTTGAGACCAAATTTTAGATACATTTCTTTGAAATATAAGGTCAAAGGTTACCTTGAGTCTACCAGGTTCACATACTTTAAGAGCACCAGTTTCCGTAGTCTGGCTTTGACTACTCATCTTAGAAATTCAGATATCTGATTTACAGGTAGGGTGACTGGGAGTGGCCATTGGTGTAAATGCAAAACAGCACTTAAATTCACATATCTGGAAGAGTAGCAAGCCCCCTAACCATTGTGCTACAAAGCTCCACTCTTTGAAGAACAGAGCCCAAATGTCTCTGGCATTTTTGTTTTAAATCAGCATCTGGAAAGCAGTAATACATATATTTTTAAAACTGAATTCTATTGAATAAAGAGAAAACGCACCCTGGATTGGTGAGGGATATAGCATATACTTTCATAAATAAGAGGGAGATTACTAACCCAGATGGAGGAATGTCATGCATAACTATGTAAGTAAGAATAAATCCCATATCCCAGAGCAATCCTAGGATGTGTTTTGTCTATACACAACTATAAAGCTATCCAGTTAGAGCTAGCAGTAACATTTACAGCGATTGTACAAACACCAGCATTATTAATGGGAAATGTTTTAGAGATAAACCAGGGATTTTCATTTTCTACAAAGTTAGTTCTCCTTATAGGCCTTCAGTTTTTCCACTTATCTGAGGTAATCAGCAGCCATCTGTTTGTTGGATTTTCTCTCTTGTGATGATGATGATGTGGTACAGTGCTCAATCACATTTGAAGTAATGCTTTTAATACCATTATTTTTATTCAGTAAAATCTCAACTGCACAAAGATTACTATTACTATTTCATCTGCAGGTGGATATCTGAAGTAATATTATTACTGACTGGGATAAAACAAACGGCGCTCCACTTTACCTTGCGTTTTTCTATTAGTCATCAGAGATCCTCTGTTATTAACTCAATGGCATAAAGTGAAGCAATAATACAATCTGTATAATAATGAGCCTATTTGAACTACACCAAGAAAAGTCAGATACTTTCATAATGTTTCATAGATTGCAAAAGAAGAACAGTGTTTACTTCTACTTTCCAGGCTTCTTCTAAGAGCACCAAGAGATTTGAGCATGAACTCTCCATTGACCCAGATGTATTGAAGAAGAGATTACAACTAGCAATTCCTAAGAGATAATGCAACAGCATTAGTGTGAGTTACTGGGTAATTACTGGAGCCTAGTGAATATTGGAAAAAAGCAGTCATTCAGATTTTTATATACAATTAAGTAAAGTGATCTGCATCTGTGTTCCTATCTCTGCCTCTTTCTGCAAATATTCTTACACTGTGAGCATGTTTACCTGTAGGAATGCTCACAGATAAATGCTGCAAATATTGGAGAATATTCATGGAGAGAGTTCTGAAAGACAAAGCATGTGTGTCAGCATCAAAAACCTAATTCAAGAAACTGCACTCATTCAGAACAGTTCCGACATGGATAGACTATGACCGGTTCTTGCACAGGTACACAGTGACAGGGAGCTTCCTACAGTGAGTATCCCACACAAAGGTCACTCACATTTATAGTTTCTGTGTTCTGGGGTGTACACCACAATCTGTTTTTTCTAGGTCTTGGTGTGTTTTGTCTAGTTCTTGGTGGGATGCACACTGCACCACAAATAATGGGGTCAAAGTTGCCAGCCATTTTTTTTTTTTTTTTTTTTT
>NW_017729024.1:116410089-116434659 GCF_001723915.1 Gavialis gangeticus | reverse complement strand
CCCTTTTTTTTTTTTTTTTTTTTTTTACTAACAATCTACAAACTTTTTACTGCTAACATATGGCTTTACTGACACGCGTTTTACATCATGTAAATGTAACTCTTCTACCAGGCCCTGAACAAGGGACAGGTTGAAATTTAGAGGTTTCACATCAACTATAGCTTAAAAAGTTTGGTTGTCAATAAAAAGTTTGCAGCCTACCTTCCAGCAAGTTGGTGCAAGCTGATAACCTTGCAGGCCACAGACTTTTGCCCTAGCTTTCGCTATAGTGGCTGGGATTTTGCTGGAAGTGCCACTGGGGCTGCCAGCATGAGGGCTCAGGAGCAGCATGTGGGAACCTGAAAAAGGGAATGCGACTCTCTAATCAATTTGCATTTTACACCCCTGTTAAACACCTACCCTCTGCCTCCTTCCAAAATGTTTGATATAGTCAGAAAGTTCTCAGTTCCATTACATAAGTCTTTTAAATGCTTGGCAAATACTAAAGACAAACGCACATTACAATCAGCACATTGCCTGTTAGACTTGCATTTTGAAGTTATATTAGCTGCATTTTGTAAGTAGACAAACTGGGTATTGTTCAGTAATGTTTCTTGTTAATGTACCAGTTGTTAACTATTTTAAGCTCTAATTATATATGTTCATATAATGAAGTGCTGTGCTCCTTTAGAGTATACCAGTTTGATATCATCATTTTTCCCTCTGCTTCTTTTCTATACAGAACTAACCAAATTCAAACCCTGTTTTTGGATAAATCCATCTGTAATCAAAGGAAACACTCAGGATTTAAGACACTGGGACCAAGCAGAGCATTGGACCCATCACTTCTACTCCTAAAGTTTGGAAAATATTGTAATTATTTCAAGAAGCAAAATCCTCATTCCAGTTTTCACAGTTTAAAAGCTTCTTTTGCCAAAGTTTTGTACAAGGCAGAAACAAAAGAACGTGATAATCTCTCCCCTTAACCCTTTTTATCTACAAGCTTACATAATCATGTCTGAAGAGATTACTATAAATCATTTTGTACTTGTAAAAAAGTTGTTATTGATCTTTCCTCTTAAATACTAATTTTGTACTTTTTGTGTCAGCTTGCTCAAAACATTGCCATGGCATTTCTGTATCCATTTAATTTCTATCACAGATTACAGCATTTCTATTGATCATCTGAAATTTCACCTCCCCAGCCAAAAAGATAGATTCTATTTACAGAGATACGTCATTTTCAAAGAAAACAGGAAATATATTTTGAAAGAATAATGTACCCTTAGATATTTCTTTGTGTCCTTATGACTTTTATACTGAATTCTAGCAATACAAAATATAGGTACAAAATGAACTGTATTGTCTAGGTAGCTCAATTATTAATTCCATTTTATTATAGTGATGCTAATACAGAATTCAGCTTTTCCTACCATGAAAGTAAAATAAAAATATGCTGTCTAATATTTGGAATCTTTATAGGACTCAACTAAATATTTATAATATGTTCCATTTTTATGTCAGCATTTTAAATAAAAATAGAAGTTAACTGGAAGTTAACTCCTAATTTTGAAAAATCACCATTTTCCCCACTACAGTATGTGGAAAGCAAGACCCATTAACCTTCTTGCTCTCAATACAAAATGAAGATCTTGTAGTAGACAACTAGACAATACCCTAACTCAGGGAACCTGTTCATTGTCAACTAATCAACGGAGAAGAAAAATCTTTTTGAGATACCATGTATCCTAGTTAACAGAATAAAAATATTCTGCTCTTCTTTTACCTTTCATTATATATAAACAAAAACCATTAGCCACCATTAATAGGATGGTGCCTAGATATTTGAATCAGCAGTATAATCTGAAATGTTGGTACTCAGGAGCCATATATAACCCTTCATTCACATGAACAATTCTCAGTAAGATTCATGGAACAACTGGAAGTGAATATACAATTATCATTAAAAAGCTAAGGAAATACAGACTAGATCAAAGTACTATAAGTACCTACATAACTGGTTGGATCATTAGTCTCAACAAGTAGTCATCAACAGCTCAATGTCTAGTTGGGAGGAGTTATCAAGTAGGGTTCTCCAGGGGTCTGTCCTGGGTCTGGTATTGCTTAATATCTTCATTAATTATTTGGACAATGATATCAAGTACATTTTTAGCAAATTTGTGGATGACACCAAGTTGGGTGGAGTTCAGATACTTCGGAGGGCAGAGCAGAATCCAGAATGAGCTGGATAGACTGGAAAAGTGGTCCACAACCAGATGAAATTCAACAAGGGCACATGCAAAGTCTTACACTTGGGACCCACCAGCTTGAGACTTATTTCATTGTTCAGTGTCTCTCACCTGAGATAAGCTAACTTAAGAGAAGTAAACTGAATATAAAAATTCAGCTTAACTTTGCAGTGAAGGCACATGGTTTGATTTATCACTTCCTAGGAGTGGGGTTAATGCTAGAAGCTATGATAATCTAAATGGAATGTAAAACCAATTGCTTTAAATGAAAATCTCAGACACTTTTTTTTCAAAAGTAGAGGTGTATTCTTGGGTGTATTGGTTAGAATCATATTACATATTTATTCCTACATAATTTTCCCATGTCATTTCAGTTGAGTCATACATTTTTGTTTTTCTATCTCAAACTCTAAGTATTGTTCCCCTTACTTAGACAGGGTTGAATTTCAGTGGTGGCTCAAGACAGTAAATCACACACACAACTCTTTTGATTCCATTGTGACTGCCCATCTGGGTGAGAACTAAGGAGTGAGCCCTTAGTATGGAAAATTTCTTAGGTCTCTAAGGATTTGAGGGTAAAACACTTACTACAGTCACTGTAAAACAGTTTTGTGAGTAGTGGAGTGGGCACAAGAATACAATTTGAAGGATATATTTAATAATTAAAAAGATTAGGTGAAACTTCTGTGAATTATAAAACATGTTCAGTAAGTTTCACAGTACCCTTAATAGAATGAAGTATATCATTTTTAAAAAGTCGGTGAATCACACAAGCATTTGTAAAACATGTTTTTTCTTTTAAACAAAAAACTGATTATCATGAAGACTTTAACACCTTGAGTGTAATATCCTTTTACCAGAATCACTCTAGTTTATTAACAATTTTGGATATTAGGCACTTGTTTTAGTTTTCTGCCAAGTAAAAGGTAGCACAAAAGAAAAAAATGAACACACTTGATAAATCAGAAACCTATCAAAATGATCTGACTGCCCCTTGTTACACTGATTAGGTTCATTTGCCCCTGGCATAGACTCAAAATGTGTCTAAAATCTGTTGATAAACCAGAAGGCTCACTGTAAGATTATAATTCATGTCAAGTCATCAGATTTCTAAAATGAAGAATATTTTAAAAAGATAGAAGTGGAGACTGGTAAGGTTTCTGGTGGAGGGAGATGCATAAAAAGACAGTCAAGAACATATATACTAGGAAAACATCAGGTAATTCCTTGCAGAAGTAATAAAAATGGACTAAGAAATTAGTTTAATGCACTTTGATGGAAAGAAAAAGAAAGAACTGCAAGTGACATAGGACTTAAGTTTAAAAAAATAAATCAAAATCGAATTCCTGAAAAGAACTTTAAAAAATCCTGCTCTGTGGCTTTAGTTTTCTATAGATTGTGGGTCTACACCAAAAAAACCCTCAATTTATTTAGCCCATTTCTAAAAACTATAAACAACTATTTAATAAATAAAGGCTTGACAAATAATTTTGGAGATCCACAAGATACCATAAAACAGAAAGCTGCTAAACAGCCCTTATTAGTTCTGTGCATTGGCATTCATGTGAAATCTGGTTAATATCTGCTGCCCCCTGTAGTTTACTCTTACACTGCTTCTGTAAAATCAAGCAAGGAGAGCTAGTTAAATTTGAGTATCTCAGACCAAATGTATTAATTTTGTTTGATGTTTTGTAGTTCAGCCTTTATAATTGCTGTGTTGACCTGTGCTGAAGATGGAGAGAATATCCACTAAAGTTTTTATCTCTTTTTTTGTTTAGTTGGTAAACATAAAAAGTAAAGTTATTGTCTTTTAAAATGTGAAATGATACACAATGGAAGCCTCTAGATAAACATAATTTCCTTTAAAGAGGCAAAACAAGCATATGTTTAATAAACTACTTTCTCACTTTGTAAACAGTCTTCAGTGTATGAAGTGTAACATGTTCCTCATTCTTTCTCCCATTATTTTCTAATTATATTAAACATAAAAAATAAGTCTCTTAGGGTACATCCAGATGAGCATGCATATGCGCTTTGAGGCTCCACAAAAAGCACACAGCCCACGTGAAAAAGTCCTCTACGCTGCAAGGAGCCAAAATGAGATACTGGGAAATCTCAGTATCTAAAAATACAGTTTAAAAAAAAATGGGCAGCATACATGGCTGCAGCATACACCACCTTAAATTGGAGCCTGGCCAGCCAGAACCATGCTCCAACTGCCAGCCAGGCTCCATGTACCTGGATCGCCGCTGCTGCAGTCCTGGGAGCCCCCCAGGACCTCAGGTAAGGCTGCTGGGGCCAGCCTAGATGCTGCCCTCAGCCTCCTTTATACCACCCAGGGCATTTTGCCATGCACCAGAGTGTGTGTGCAGGGGCGTTCCCCAGGGACAAGTAGCAGTGGCACAAATATGTGCTGCTGCTATTTGTCCCTGGAGAAACACATGTGCGCACTCATCTGGCTGTGCCTTTGCAGTCCATTTATTTAGTTGTCAGGAATATTAGCAGAACTTATTATCACACAAGACATTTGTGGCATTTAGCACTGGCTCACTGACTAATGAGGTGTCATTCTAATGCCTCAAAATCTAATAATCAACATTAGTGAAAGTCTTTTGGAATATCAACCTGTACCCAGAGCTTGAGAAGGCAGTATTAAAATAGCTGATTTCAGCAGCAGATCACACAAGACAAGAGGACTGTCATGAGATAACCTCATACTAAAGTCTGTGTTCAAAACAACATAGCCCAGATACTTTGTACAACAAATAATGCTAGCACTGACTCATGATTGCCTACTCCCTGGAGATGTGGTATTACAATTATGCAATTATTTCTGGTTTAAACTGAAGAAAGCTGCAAAATAACAGTTTTAACCTGGAATCTACAGAAGTTGTGTCCCACACTTTTTAGACTACAGACTATCAGATGGGAAGTGGGAGGATACTGCAGGAGACAGAAGAATGGAGTTTCAGTTGGAGGACAAAAATATTACCTTCGTTATCAAACCAAAGCTTTCCTACTTTACAATCACATCTGAAGATAATGGAGCTCAAGCATAGATTGGCAAATGGAAGGCAGATCCAGAAAAAAAGGATTAAACATAGATGAGAAGAACAAAAATCACCTTATGTCACACAAAAAGAATAAAACGCATAAGACACTAAGACAGAAATATCAGTTAGAGAAACTGTTTACCCAGGGATAACTATAAAATATAGAAGTCACTCTCAGTCTTTATAGTTTAAATCCCATCAGATGATTGGAAAAAGTCATCCCTGAAACCACTCCTTTGTGGGTGTAAAGTAGATTTTCAAGAAGCAGAATTTTTCAGTCATTTTGTTGTTTACATATCAAAAGATGCTATGAGGGAGTCTTGTCATTATGGCTCCTCCATATGTGAATTTAAATTTCATCTTCCTTCCATCCCCAGTCAGGATCCTCTAAGCTTCATTAGGAAATCTTGTCCCAACAAGTATATACAAATAATTAATTTTTTGCTTCAACTGCTAAATGAAAAAAATTGCCAACCAAATTCATTTTGAATCAAACCAATTTTTTCTTACCAAAATAAGAAAACTAAATATTTTTCTTTCAACATGAAATATTTCATCTGTTCTGAAACAAAATGCTTCATTCATCAAAATGGACAAAGAAAAGGGGAAAAAAGGACTTGATTCACCCAACTGATAGAGGTGGTAGTATGCATGGTATCCAATAGTGGAGGAATGTGGCAGAGGGGCAGAAAGAGGGAGAAGTGGCATAGCGAGGAAGACTGGGGACTGTGGGGGAAGAGTAGCCAGGAGTAGAGGCTGCAGGGGATGGCAGATGTGGGTTGCTACCAGAGCGACAGTAGCTCCCTGCTCCCCCCACCCCGGCTTTGTGCTCAATAGTAAGGCGAGAGCCTTTTCCCCCCGTTTAAATGGCGGCGGGGGGGGCTCATTTTCTAATCAAGTAAATATTGTAGATATGGTTCAGAGGTAATGGAGTGGTAAGCATAGTGCAGCTGAGGAAGACATGTTTATGTTCATTGCAATGCCTTAATTTTTTTACATAGACTTATATGCTATAAGTACTTGGGGAATGGTATGATCTGAGATTTGTAGAATTGTTTGGCAAGATTTGTTAAATACTTTGGAAACCCACAAAAACTACAGGTATAATATTTGGGTTAAATTACACATTACACTTAGACTATATGAAGGGCACTTAAACCATGAGCATCCACACATTAGTGCTTGTTATTTCATGCTAAGGAACCTCTGAACATCTCAAAGTTACTCCACTATAGGCAAAGGTTACCTCTGGGATGTCCTAGCTTGTGCTAAGGTAACTTTAGTCTGCTCCATGGAGATAAAATGAGGAATTTGAAAAATTCCTTCAGAATCCCAGGATGCACTAATTTCAGCTCCTTGATCCAAAGCAGGTATAGAGCTCAGGTGTCTGGTTTACCAGCCCTCTAGTGACGTATCAGAGCTGTGCAGGGAAGAAGCAATATTAACCTGCTCCCAGAACATTCAAATGTTTAACATTCCACAGATTTACTATGGTCTAAGTGTAATGGGTAACTTCACCTTGCATATATGATTATGCTAGGTCATATATTTTAGTAGCATATTTTATTTACAGTACAGGGGCAGAGTCCCTTCAAAAGATATAAAGTTGGAACAATTTCATTCTATTTTGGATCTTCCTACACAACAGAAGCACCTTTTGGGATCTGAGATTCATTTTATTGTTGTCTGACCTGTAAACAGTTAATGTGCACCCCACTATCCAGTTCCTTTAGTTTTACATTGCACCACAACTGAAGATAATTTGGCAACAAAGTCAGACGGTTAATAATCAGAGTGCACTATGACACTGCTTCCCTAATACTTGTATCTAGCTTGTTTCCACATGGGCTAGGGTCATACATTACACATAAACCAGAATAAGTGATCAGAAACTGGTTTAAACTTGTAACGGAACAGAAGTTCAGTGCACACAGACCAGTTTCAAACTGGCCCAAACTGGTTTAAGACAGACCTAGATGGATGTAGTATTGGACTTAACTGATTTAGGTTGAACCGGTTTATAGAACTTCTGTCCCAAATCCCCTCCTGACTCAAGTTACCTTGCAGTCCCCCAGCAGCCCACGATGCTTTGTGTCTCCCCTGCCAACCCCACCTTGCAGGGCACGTGGGCTGCCCTGCTGTCTGCTCAAATGGAGGCTGGCTGGCCCCACCCCTGGGCTGTCACAGAGCTAAGGCAGCAAAGCCCCTGCTGGAGGGGAGCACGGGGGGCCACTGAGGAGAACAGAGCCTCCTGCCCTGTCCCCCCCGACCAGCTTGGGTCTGAACAGTGCACGGGGTCCCCATAGCAAGGGCTTTTCCCCTGCAGCCTGGCTTCTCCCCCTCCCTGTAGCCTGACTGGGTGATCAGGGCAGGCCGCCCCGACCAGGACTAAGAGGCCGGGTCCAGCACAGGGGTGGGGCTGAGTTCATTGCCCAGCTGGGCTGTGGGTTAAAAGCTGTGCAGACCTCAGCTGGGGGTCTGTGCTGTGCTGTGCAGACCTCAGCTAGGGGGGGTCTGTTCCCTTTACCCTTGTTCCCTGTGATTGAGAGGTTGAGTCTGGTGCAGAGGCAGGCCTGGGGTGATCACTCAGCTGTGCTGCAGGGACAAAAGGAAAAGCCCCCTTGCACTGTGCAGACCCCAGCTAGGGAAGCTGAGACTGGGATGGGGGGGGACTCTGTTCCCCACCCTATGCCCTTGCCCTCCAAGCTACTGGCTCTGGAAGCCTAGGGCTTGGTACAAGGGAGGGTCTGTGATGACAGCAGGCGGCTGGGACCATGTGCCTGACAGCAAATCAGGGATGGCCCTGCTCAGCTGGGCTCTGCTGCTAGGCTGAGAGCTGTGTGAGAGCTTCCCCCTGACCTTCCAGTCTGGTCAGTCCCCTCCCCTCCCCCACAAGGGTGAACAAGTGTTATGTTTGCTCACAATCCAATCTTTACTGCTTAGAGAAACCCACAAAGGTTGGATCAATTCTGCCTTGGGCTTTTTGATTGTCTGTAGTTAGCCATAGTGATAGAAAGTTATTTCAGCATCACTTAGTATCACTTAGTATGACCTGAAGACGACAGGCCATGTCTGAGCTGCAATCGTTGTTCTTAAATAGTCAAAAATGTATATTCATTTTTAGATTTGTCAAGTACAGGGTTGACCAAAATCCTGCTCTGATTCTAAATCATGCCTGATTCAAATGTTCTTATTGATGAATGCTAGGCATTTTGCATGAAGTTTAGACATTAAAGGATAGATGTACAAATTATACATCGAAACTTAAGATGAGAGTGCATAAACAGTTTTATAAAGGTCTTGAAAAATAGTAACAGGACACTTGAAAAATTTCATTTAAAACAAGTCTGATTATCCAAACGTCTTTAGAAAATGTATGCCTTTTTTTTTTTTTTTTTTTTACTAATACTACTTCTGAAGAAATGTTTACCTAAGACACTTGCAGAACACAGCTTCCTGTCAAAATAACAATCCCAGCAAGCCATTGAATGAAATACTGTAGTCACTGAATTAGTGGTTATATACTATTTGATAAAAGAAGGAGGTCTTACATGACAGCATTAGATAACTGTTTTTCAGAATGTCATTCCTGGAAAATATTTAGGTTCAGGAACATTAATCTTCAGAAGGGACATCATTACAATGTAATAAAAAGTATGCCACTCCATAGAACTCCTATCATAAAAATGATAAACCAGAAAAAAAAAACAGAAAACAAATGCAGTGGCTACTCTGACAGGGTTGTATTTAAAAGACACAATGATTGCATAGTTTTACACATGAAAAATGTTCATTGATTCAAGTTGTAGCTTTTCCCATAGGAAAATGGGTTTGGACCTATGATTATTTCAGTGAGAAAAAAAATCCAATATAAGGAGTAAATATTTGATTGATCATAAAATTGCTCATGAAGTTTTTTGGCAGTGGATACATTTTCTGGAAATGTATGCTCAATAATCAATAAACATATTTTCTTAATATAAGGAAATCTTGCATTCTGTAAGACCTCACAGGGTAGTGATACCAGACATGTATCAGATTTTCTTGAGAAGATTAACCCTGTTAAGTCAGGAGACCTCTAGGATCTGATCAGGTACTCCTTATTGCTGGCTTAGTGGAGATCAGCTACACCAAACTTGATTTTCCACACACAGGTGATGAAGGAAGGGAGAAGAAGCAACAGCTAAGGAAAACTGTCACCTCTTCACTACTGGATGTATCAAGTGATAGTGATTAAAAAAAATTCTAATTGTTATAAGAAATAAATAATTTCTAACAGAGTGCATCTACATGTGCAATTAAGGCGCAGCAACAAATCCCGGTGCTTATTGCACCAGAGTTTATTGCTCCTGAGCATGCCATTTGACTGTGTGCCTGGGACTGTAGCACACTGAGCCAGGTAGGAGCAGCCCCAACTGGCAGGGACCCCTGGGGGTCAGCCTGACAGCCCAGGGCTACTTCTGCCCAGCTCAATGTGCTGTGAAGGGGCTGGCTGGGGCACAAGGGGGCTAGCTGGCAGGCAAAGTAAAATACTCTGTAGCAGGGTGTAATTGTTTTTACAAGTACTACCCTGCTGCAGTATTTATTAGTTTCCTGTGGCCTAATAGAACCACACATGTAGACATCAAGATGTTTGCCACGGAGCTAATTAGGCAACTCCATAGTAAATGTCTCATGTTGATGAGTCCACAGATGAAGATTAAAAACATGATATGCATTTAAAAGCAAACTTGAAAAATAAAAGCTCCAGTCACCAGCAGTTCTGCCATTCTTATCAGCAGTCACACTGGCTTTTAGCTTTCACGTGCAATTAAATGCATGCATATGCACACAAATACACATTAAACCAGGAACAGCTTTCTATAATTACACAAATACACATACACACACAAACACACACACATGTATGCACATGCACACATACTAAACTAGGAGCAGCTTTTCATAATCAAAATAAAATTTTTAAACAGGGCCTGGCTTCAGATGAGTGCTACCTAAATAAAGTCCTCTCTACATCTGGCAGTTTCTATGTAGCAGAAGGATATAGGAGAAAGGGGAAAAGAAAGTTGCTGCAGTGAAAGGAAAAGGAGAAGAAGCAGCACTACACAAGAAGGGAGAATGTTATAATGATACATCAACTTTGAGAAGCAATGTTTCATTGGGACTTTGCAGGTATTTGGGGCATTGTATGCGTATGCACTGCTGATTTTATGTGTATATACTGGCCTGTCCGTTGGTTCTGTAATTCCCCATCTTCATCTCTCTGCACTTCATGTATCAGAATCTTAGCTAAGCCCAGTAGCGTGGGGGGGTTCCTGGCGCAGAAGGCGGCGCAGTATGTTGTGGGGTGGAGGAGGCCTCTAGCTCAGAACACAGCAAGAAGCACCTGCAAGACGTATTTATTTTTGTCATGGATGCAACAGACCCAGCCTAGGCTATGATAAGAGGTCTTAGCGTGGGGGGGTTCCTGGTGCAGAAGAAGGTGCAGTATGTTGTGGGGTGCATTGGCCTAGCCCTGAGAGTGCAGAGGGGCCGCAAAGAGCCCCGAGAGTAGCAGAGGAGCCCTGAGAGTAGCAGAGGAGCCCTGAGAGTGCAGAGGGGCAGCAAGGAGCCCCAAGAGTGGCAGAGGGGCGGCGAGGAGCCCCGAGGGCAAAAAAGAGGGCTGAGACATAACCGGGCCAGTCAGATCACACCAGCACCATCTGCGAGGCTTGGGCTGCGGTGTAGGGGAGGAAAAGGAGCAGCAGATAGCACCCCCTGTCATCAAGGCGCGTAGAAATGGGCAGCCTCCCGCTAATTACAACAATCTATTAATTAAATAAGATCAAGGCATGGCAGGTGAGTAAGCAGGCGGTTAGCCCATTACAGGAGGGTGGAACCATACTCGGAGAGGCTGCAATAGTGGCACTCCTATCACAGGCTACAACCTGGATACCTGACACAGGAAAGATATGGAATTTAACCGATTTTTAAAAATGAAATCTTCATATTTTTCCAAGCAGGAAGCAACTGTGAGCACCTGAAACCTGAGATCCTGCTCCTGCCTTTGTTTCAAGGTAACTCACAGATCACAGATCCTCACAGGAGGTGAGAGGCTTCATACCAGCTATGAACTGACTGCCCAGAGGAGTTTTCAATCTATTGACTCTTCTGTGAAATCCTATGAAATATGAACATTCATTTCTACCCAGGAGAACTTCTACAACCTTTTCTTCAATGCTGGATGAAGGGTGTTTGTGCCTGAAAGCTTGCAATTACGGCATTTTTTTTTTTTTGCAAAAATTGTGTTGGTCTAATAAAAGATCATCTCTACTACAAGTCCTGATTATCTTAGTTTTCTGTAGCTTTCAAGAATGACTATAAGCAGTTATACATGTACAGTATTTACTCTCATTCATAGTAAGGTTATTTTCTCCTCATTCAACATGGGGGAAAAGCCCTCATTTTGGATTTGAATACAAGGAGGGGGTAAGGTGGTAGCTGCAATTTCCACTCCGGTTCTAGCTCTGATCTGGGCTTAGGCTTGGAGCTGTAACTGCAGCCACTGCCCTCCAACCACCATATGCCCTCTGCTGTAGCCTGTGTTACCCTGCCGTCCCCTCCCCTCCCTATGGTGTTTCCCTTTCCACTACCTCTACCCTATGCTGCTCTGACCCCACCCACACTGCCTCCTCCCCTGCCACTTCTGTCCCATACTGCCACTTACCTTCAGTCATGGCTCTGGCTCCAGCTCCTGCCATGACAAGCAGCAGCAGGAGCAGTGGAGGCAGGGCCAGCCCTTCCCTTGCTCTGACCTAGCTCTGGGGCCAGGGCCAGAGCTGTCATTCACACCTGCTGCTGCCTAGCTAGGCAGGAACCAAAACTACCACGTACTCCATGCCCTGCGCTGGAGCTGGAGCTTCAACTAAGTGTAAAGTGGTTGGGGTGAGGGGAGAGTTCAGGCAGCACAGGGGTCAAGCAGTGGGAGGGGTAGGCATTCACAGGCACAGGCATCATGAGGGGTGCAGGTGGGGGTGGTGCTGGCAGTAGATATGCAGGAACAGGCAAGCGGTAGGGGAAACCAGCAGCAGGAGTCAAGGTGAGGGGATCAAGAGGCAGGGGGCAGGCTGCTTGACTCCCTTACAGCCTGCACATGCTCCTCTGTCACTGCTTTAAATTTAAGATGACCTTATAAATGGAAAATTGTAACAAATTCATACATTTTCTATGTATAGAATCTATTGGGGAATCTATTATTGGGGACCTTAAATTCAAAATCGTCTTGCATTTGGGCAAATATGGTATACAGATCCACTGCTTGGTTGAATATAGATTGTTTTAATTCTTGCATATTAACTTTATACTTTGAGTTGGTTTGTGTGAACCTTCCTGTATGCCTCTGGATAGCCAAGTCTGTAGTATTACCAACTTTTGCAATCTTCTCATGAGTCACAGTATTGGCTCTTTCACAAATCTCCATCTCTTGTACTCAGTCCCCAATTTATTTAAAAACTAATTAGTTTATAATCTTCAAGTGGCAAATAAATGCTTAAAATGAAGCCCAGTGCAAATCATAAAGCAAAGTAAAATAATCCGTAATATATTATTTTAATATATTCAATACATTTAAACCAGCCTCATGAATTGTTGCATCTGATTCAGGTGTCTTGAATACCTGGGCTTATTAGTACAGGTCTCTGTGATAGATCTATAAGAGATGATCAGGGTGAGAAGCTGCTATGGTGGCCTGTTGCATAATTTAGATGGTCTTTCATGGTATTAGAATTAACGGAGGACTATGTGATGCCACCCCACCTATAAAATTCCCCCTATATCAGGGCTTGCAAAGCTGCAAGGGATCAGTAAATATGGTATGTGGTTGTCATCCTCAGTTCCAGCACTAAGGGAAATTCTCTCACAACTGGACCTGGGATCTTAGAGCCTTTATACCTGACCTAAAGTGTTTGAGCACGGGTGAGAATCTTGCCCACACAGTGTTAAAATGGTTTCGCTTAGGCCTGCAGGAGTCTTACTGAAAAAGCTTGGCCTGCATTCAGGTCTACTCTGCACTGTGTACAATACATGTCATAAATGTAACAGAATATATTAGCTAACACTTTCCAACATCACATCTTTACACTGTCCTTGAAATCATTTGTTTGAAAAGAAATACCAGTTTATTCTGTACAGGTTGACTAAGAAGAAAGGCAACACTACTTCCTCCCTAGAGGCAACACTTCTTCCCTAGAAAATTCAATCCAAAAAAAAAAAGGGAAAAAACTTTATACAGTTATAGTTTTTTTCTCAAAGCATGTAGGTAACTTTATTGAGCATTATAAGTTTTGAGAGTGAGGTCTTTTAGAATTCCACCTGCCTTGCAAGAAGAAAGTGGGCTTCAAAACAAACAGATTGGCTGCAGTGCTTACAAGAATTTAGCACTATCCTCATGAATCACAGATTCTTCAATGGACAGGCAGAATATTAAAGCTTAACTTAAAGGAGTACAAGACAAGAACCACTGCAGAAAGCTGATTGTTTTGTGATGATACGGCAAAGAGGAGAAACACAGAACCTTGAAAAGCTCATTAACGCATTTACTTTGTTTGTTGTGTAAAATTTGCTGGCTAGATGATGGCTATGATTAAGCTTAATCTCACAGGAAATGCCACCCAGTTCCACAATGACTGCACAGTACTAGCTATAGATTTTCTCTGTGCCATGGGCAGGGTTTCTCATTTCATACATCATTTGCAACTTGCTGCAGTGATTCTGCAAAGTCAGTGCCTATCTCTCTAATACAAAATCTCTCCTTATTTTTGCTTTGGAAAAGTCCTGCAGTGTAGTTTTCCAGATACATTGTTATTATATCATAGCCAAGTTACCAGTCTTTTCTTTTTTGCAATAAAACATAAGCAAAAATGATCACAACAATGTGTTACAATTTCCTTGCTGTTTATGATGGTTGTGCCCTGCGTTTCAGTGAAATCGCATATACGTGCAATGCCACAAACTACTGAGGCTAGTACTACATAATAAATATCAGACTAAAAGTATCCAACACAAAACAATTAGTATTTGTAGCAGAAAGCCTGCTTACAGCCTTTTTTAGACAGAATCTCTCACAAAAAACCTTTGAATCACAAGCCGAAACTAAATTAATTTTTTGAATTCAGATAGAACCACTCAGCCAAGTAATTGCTGCTACTTCCTTAAGCAGAGCAGCATAAGTACAAAACATGAATGTTGGAATGAAACTGTTAGCCACAACCTGACACTAGCAGCCACAGTAATACTTTGTTTCCTTCTGGTTTTCATCCTGTAAACAAACTTTTGAGTATTTAGAGGTAAGGTAGAGTTAAAAACGATAAGATTCATAGGTTTATGGATGTTTGGGTTGGAAGGGACCTTAGCAGATGATCGAGTCTGACACCCTGCCCAGGGCAGGAAAGAGCGCTGGGGTCAGATGACCCCAGCTAGATGCCTATCCAGCTTTGTCTTAAAGACCCCCGAGGTAGGGGAGAGCACTACCACCATTGGAAGCCCATTCCAGATTCTGGCAACCCTTACCATAAAGATGTTCTTTCTGATGTCTAACCTAAATATGCTCTCCGTCAGTTTGTAGTCATTGTTCCTAATTACCCCAAGGGGTACCCTGGTAAACAGAGCATCTCCTATTTCTTGCTGCCCCCGTCCCCCTCCCCAATGAATTTGTATGTGACCACAAGATCACCTCTCAGCCTTCTCTTGTGGAGCCTGAAGAGATCCAGGGCCCTCAATCACTCCTTGTAGGGCTTTGCCTGCAGGCCCCTCACCATACAAGTGGCCCCACGCCGAACACTCTTGAGGTTGTCCACATCCCTCTTGAAGTGCGGCGCCCAAAACTGGATGCAGTATTCCAACTGTGGCCTGACCAATGCTGCATAGAGGGGAAGTATCACCTTACTGGACTTGTTCGTTATGCACCTGCTAATGCATGGTAAAGTACGGTTAGCTTTACTGATTGCTTCATCACATTGATGACTCATGCTCATCTTGTTTTCAGCAATAAGTCCGAGATCTCTTTCTGCTGCTGCACTGCTGAAAAGGTCCTCCCCCAGCCTGTAAGCGTGCTGGTGATCCCTTCTCCCTAGGTGCAGCACCTTGCTCTTATCCTTGTTGAACTGCATCCTATTCTGTTCCGTCCACTTTTCCAACCTGTCCAGATCCACCTGGCTTTGTCCCCTACCCTCTAGTGTGTTAAAATTACCCCATACTTCGGTATCATTTGCAAATTTGGACGGAGTGCTTTCCACACCCTCATCCAAGTCACTGATGAAAGCATTGAACAGCACAGGTCTAAGGACCAAGCCTTGTGGGACTCCATAAGATAATTCAATTCATGCCATTGCCACTGCTGGCACAAAAGTGGATTTAGTTGTATGAGACCAGGCCTCTGGATGGAGAAAAATGCACCAAAGCAGACCAAAATGGAAAGTCTCCTTCTAAAACTTATTTGACCACTAGTGGATCTAATCAGATACATACATGAAGATTAAAATAATAGAAAAGCAAGGTGATATATGATGTGAACAGGTCACCTCGTCCAACCTCTTGCTCAAGAGTAGGGTCATCCCTGTCTAAAACACTCCAGCTAAGTGTTTTTTTACCTTGCTCTTAAGAACTTTCAAGGATGAAGAACCCACAGCCTCTCTAGGTAATCTCTTCCAATGTTTGGCCCTTCTCATACATTAGAAAACTTTCTAATATCCAACACAAAATTCCCTTGTTGCAATTTTAGACAGTTACTTCTTGTCCTGCCTTCTGTGGCCAAGAGATTAGTCTATCACCGTCTTCTTTATATTTACCCTTTACATATTTCAAGGATGTTATCAAATCTCCCCTCAATCTTTTCTTATTAAATTAAATAATCCAAGTTTGTTCAACCTTTTCTTGTAAATCAAGATTCTGATACCTTCAATCATTTTTATTGCTTTCCACTGGGTTCTTTTTAATTTGTCCACATCTTTTTGAAATGTGGTGCACAAAACTGGACACAGTACTCTAGGTGAGTTCTCATTCTTGCTGAATAAATGGCAGAGACACTTCCCTTGACTTGCATGTCACCTATTAATGCTGCTATTGGGTTTTTTTTCCCACCAAGAAGACACTATTCACTCATATTCAGCTTGCAATCCACTATATCACTCTGATATAGTACCAGTGAGGGCATATTCAGATGAGAAGCAAGTTATTAGAAGTGAGAATGTGAAACCATTAGAGAGGCACATGGCCTTGTGCTCTTCTGAGTGAAAGGATGCCCAAGGAAGAGAGATGGTATAATACCATTTCTGGGAGAAGTTATTCACCAGTCAGAAAGGAAAGAGGACAGGGTCAAGCAGCAGGTACTTCTGTATCTAGTGTTTAGGGACAGGGTAGGACTTAAGGTGGAATCAGGACAAATCAGGGAATTAAAATGTTAACATAAAAGCATAGAGGTAGGAGAAGTCAGAAGCTAGGAACAGAAATTACACATAAATCAATATAAGTGATGGGAAACTGGTACAAATCTGTAACACAACAGAAGTTCAGTGCATATAAATCACTTTCAAAATGGCCAAAACTGGTTTCAGATGAACCAGGATGGATGTAATATCAGGCTTAATTAATTTAAATTAAATTTGTTTATTGAACATCTGTCCCAGATCCCTTCTAGGTTCAAGTTAACACACAGTCCCCCAGTATACCAGGATACTTTGCACCTCCCCTGCAAACCTCCGCTTCTCCCTGAAGGGTGGGTGGGCTAGCCTTGGCCCAAGCTACTTTGTCCAGTTGAACAGGGAGGCGTTCTCTAATGCCCCCGCCGCTTCTGGCTTGGGCCACGGCAGACATATAGCTGCATTTCCAGAATCAAAAGTGAATGTTTGTTCACTTATTTATCAGTTCAATCTATGCAGTTTAGCCTAACCTGCAAAGATTGAATTGATTTTGACCATCTGTGCTTAGCTACAGCGTGATACTCTTGTATGTGGAGCCATTTGGAAGTACTAGGACTGAGGGAACATCCCAAATACAACTATGAACTTAGTTTTTTATATACTTTGTAAAAACTGCTGAAGAACTCTAGAAGATAAAAAGATATCTCTTCTCTGAGCATAAATCCAAGGGGAACCAGATAACACCACATTGGCGGTAGGGAGATGGGGAGAGAACTCTCAGTGATGCTATAATGGAGCACTTTTGTATGGAACTCTGCAGAGACCCCTATGGAACCCAGCTATTAGCCCTTTTTCTGCCATGCATATTGGACAGAAGAATTACATATACATATACAAATTCATGTGCAGTCCTTGCATAATGATGTACAATGTATGATATGTATGATATAAAATGTCATAATGATGTACAATGTATGATATGTGGCTATATAAAATTATGATGGATCATATTATATATGTTATATTTATATAAAAATTACATATCTTTAACACAAAATGATTTATTAAGGGCATAGTGTAAACCCTCTATTCTAACAGTACAGAGTACTGCCTGCCTCCTTTTTGTATTTTCTAAAACCAGCACTGAAATGTGTCGAGAAAAGGTGAAACAGTGCAAATTGAAGTTGGGATTTTCAAAAGAAGCCTCAAGAAGTTGGGAATCTAACTCTCAGTGAATTTCAATGAGATCTGGGTGCCCACATTTTTTTTGAACTTCTTTGAAAACAACACAATAAAGTTGTTTCAAAATCATTTTTATATGTCATTGTTCATGTTATGTCCATGACAGAATATAGTTTAAGGTTGCTTTCCGTGCTGTCCAGCTAAATCATCCCTTCAGGGAAAATACTCTGGTAACCAAGGGCCTTTACCCTTTGTGGTCAGGCTCTTTGACCATGGAAGAAAGCATTTTGCTTGCTACAAAATTACATTTCTGAAATAGACTTTGAAATATTTTATTTTCCTGTTCAGTACAAAGTATGGGTATGGGTGTATGTATGTACTTGCATACTTCTGGGCTCATAAAAGTATACTGTGAAAAAAGAGTTGCCAGGAACTGTAGGAGATGCAGTATATTTTAAAAACATTTTAATTTAATGTTTTTTTTTCTTTCTTCAATGCCGCTTCTATGTTTAGAATTCGTGCTAATTAAATATATTGCTGAAGTGTTTCCCCCCTGTGTATTTTCATGAATACATCAAGCCAAAAACAAAAACTTTCCCCCAAACACCTCACTATATGCTTTATCAATCACAGTAATCAAATAAAAAGTGCTGCCTGCACACTGGGGACTCTGTTATGAGCTGCATACATCTGGCATAGCTTTGATTTTGCTTAGTTTCAATGAAAAAGTGGCATAATATGGATCTTTTATTTTAATCACTTGTTTTGGTAAGCATCATCCAAAATGGAGAGGGATCTTGTTTTCCTTTGACAACTGCATATACTTTGTATTAAGCTTTCTTTTTTGAAAGTAACATTTCTTGTGGTCATGGAAATGAGAAACCCATTTCCTTTCTGTGTTTCAGTGTACTCAAGGCAAACTGCAGAGCAAACACCTACTTTATTTCTAGTTTGTGTACAGATTTAGAACTTTGCAAGGCTTATTCCTCTCTCCTTTCTATCAGTACCGTCACTGATCTCATTTTACCAATCTTTTTGCCATACTTCTGTAGCACTCCACATTCCTCTCAAAATGGGTAGACAGGACATATAGGAAGTGCAGGGTCATGCTACACCCATATCATTTTAATCAGCACCCTCACTCCATGATTACAGTGCAACAGAACAGACACAGCTCTTTAGAGAGAAAAAAATCCCTCCTCTTCTCTATTTCTGCTCTTGTGTCACTGAGTAAAGTGCACAATAGATCAAAGGCAGTGAAGCAAGGTAAGAGCAGAAGCATGAGAGAACTATTATAAAGCACTCATCTCCATGCTTAGCATCAGGACATGGAAGGGGAACACAATATTAAAACCAAATTTTTTGCCATAAAGAAATAAATTAAATCAAATCCCTCTAACATGTGAGCCCTGAGAAATACTTCGAATGCCCACTCTCAAGAACCCTGTAGGCAGCTTTATACTAAATAACTAGCACTTATGTAACCATTACCTCAGATTTCACTGACCTTGACATCTAAGGCAGAAATTATAGCTTCACATGAACTATCACTGAACAGCTTTTACCATGGACTGCACCAGAGAGAAACATACAGAAGCAGCAATCTTTTTACCTACATTTAATTGGGAGGTGGTGGGGGGGGGTGTCTATCTATATATATTGTAGAAGGAAAAAAAATCCTTATTCTGTATTAGGGATTTGCCAGGTTTTCTTACACTAGCGCATGTCAGTCAAACTAAATAGCTTATTGCATTTATGCATGCAAATGTCCTTTTCCCTATTGCTATTCTTGTTAAAAGGGCTGTATAAACATTTTGGTATCTTGCAAAAGTAAACAAGTGGAAAGATGGTGCTACATGGATATCTCTAGAGCTCTAGGTCTGGCAGTGGTTGCCCACTAACTGAAGAGCTGGGATTTTTAGTGTGCTGCAACTTTTCATTTAGGATACTGAATTATTCCCCTCTACAATTAAACAACTTCATTACAGTGAATTTGGTCCAGCCGATCTTTGCAATGCCCTGTAAAACTTCAGATTACTGTGGGAGAACTGAGCAAAACTTTTGTAATAAAATCCTGAAGCAGATGAAATCCCTTCAGTTGAACATTTTTCTTTCAGAATGATGTATTTTTGAAATTATAATAGTGCCTACAAGCCCTAGTCATGGTTTATGACTTAACTATGCCAGGACCCCACCACACAAATTCACTATACAAAGATGGTCCCCACCCTAAACAGTTTATAATTAAAGGCAATGGATGAATACAGTGATAGTTTGGGGGAGGCAGAGAGCATTACAAGGAGATAATATTGTCTAGTCAATACATGATATCAGCACATAAACACGTAAAAGCTGTCAATTTTTCTTTTTTTAGGCAGTAGAGCAAAGAATTTTTTATGAGGGATTTGAAGGATTGTAATGGAATTACCAAGTATGATGGGCATCATGGAAGAAAACTTATAGTTATTTGCTTGAAATATTAACAAGTGAATGATGGATGCTGGTATCATGAGCTGGATGGAGGAAGAAGCTTACTTTTCAATGAAGCATAAGAACATAGAAAGGAAGGGGAATGGACCACATAGGGATTTGAAGATAAAGAAAGTAGCTTATGTCTGATGCAATACAAGAGGGAGAGCCAGCAGAGCCATGCAGAGAAAGGACCAACATGGCCAAACCAATGGAAATTCCAGAGCTGAGGAGTAACTGTTGTGAAGGACCTCCCATGCACTTTTGTGAAGTGGATTTAGTATATTGATTATACTTGCAGGAGATTGTTCCTGGCTGACCTTAAGGATCGTGATGGGATATAAGGGAGAAGGTAGTCCCTTAGGTACACAGGGCCCAGAGAATTTAGGGCTTGTAGGTCAAAACCAGGACTTTGAAGTGCACCCAGAAAGTTATTGGGAGTAAGTGCACAGTCTGGAGTACTGGAGTTGTGTACTTCCGGTAATCCACCCACACCTGAAGGTGAGCTGCAGCCCTATGTAAATGCATTTCAGTAGTCCAGCCTTGTGGTTATGAAGGCATGGATGTTGGTGGCCAGATCAGAATCTGAAGGAAAGGATTGAAGACTTTTACCAGTTGGCGTCGGTAAAAGGTGCTCTTAGCCACCGCTGTGATCTGAAAATCCAGGTGCAGCAGAGGACCCAGAAGCACCCCAAGGCTGCAAAGTTGAGTGACAAAGGGAGGCTGAACCCCATCATTGATAGATGTTCCAGTCCCCAGCAAATAAATCAATCTGCTCACCACTATCACCTCTTTCTTGTCTGGATTTAGTTTCTATCCTCAATCCCCAAACCAATCCCCAACTGGAAAAGGAGTGAGACTGTGGGACCAGGGTCAGCATACTGACAGCACCTCACTCCGAATTTCTGCACAATTCCACCCAGCAGCCTCATCTACACATTGAACAGGAGAGGCAACAGGATGGAGCCCTGGGAGACTGTATAGAAAAGGTGCCAAAGGATAATGAGCACTTGCTCATCACCACCCTCTGGGACCCCTCTGCTGTGCAATACATCTATAGTCTACTGATTACAAAGCTGACAACCTTACTAAGGTCTGACAGTGAAACAAAGATGGCCAGTTTTATGAGTGATCCAACAGACTAATTCCTGTAATTTGAATTGCGAATTACTTTTAAGGGGAATCCTATAAACAGGATCCAGAGCAAAATCAAGAAGGACGTGAAACGGATCCTGCCAGAGATTTTTCTGAAACTCACTGACTGAAAAGTGAGGCTGACATGGTTTCTACAGCCTTAAGGCACCTTTACATGTGCTCTGGGGTAGAACAGGGGAAGCTTTAATTAGAGTTGCTGTAATTAAAGTGCCTGCAGCATCCTGCACTTCAAAATGGCAGTGGTGGCACTTTAACTAAAGCTTGTTTGATGATCTTTAGTTAAAGCACCCTCACCGCCGTTTTAACACACGGGACACTGAATACATATGACACAGAGGCTGCTAATGTGCTAATTAGCATGTTCCAGTCTGCTCTAATGTATGTTAATTTGCATGCATCAGAGCAGATGTCCGGCACGTGCACAGGTGCCATTAGTACTGAAACAGATTCAGAGAAAAATGGCCAGCCTATTCTTTTATGAAAAAAACAAAATTGCCACTGAATGAAACTAGTTTCATTCAAAAGATATGAGATTCAACAGATTTGATGTTATTTTCCCCTGTGAACTTACATTAAATCTATAAAGTATAGCATACCTTGCCCACCTTAATAAGATCTCAACAATACACCATTTCAATTGTGATTAATGGTTCTTCTAGGATTGGCACTCTGAGAAATGGAGTGGGGAGGCTAGAAGCTGCCCTTATTGGTGCTGTCATTTTTCTAAATGCATTTAAGATAGGCTTATATATTTAAGAGATGTCCTGCCTATTGTTTGATGATTAAGATCCTCTAAGATTTCTGGCTGTAAAAACTGAGCCTCAGACTTGCATCTGTCTGTTGGCACTTTGAAGTATGTTTCCATTTATTTTTCCAGTATTTAAAATACTTTCTCATTTATCTGTTTAATCTGTTTGGCATGGTTTTATCTCAGTGAAGCTTCCTTGAAATGAATGTTGATCAATTGAAGCACTTTGTATACAGATACTGGTGGTATTCCCTGGTCATATGTCTAATTTGATCACTCCTGTTCCAAAAGCTTTCTTATATTTAAGAAATGTTTCTGTCAGACCAACACTCAGTGATATGTTAAGCATCCATTATATCAATCCTTATTTAGCTTGTTTAAATAAATGTTCTCTCAATGTTTTATCTTTCTGAATAATAGAATGATGTCACAGACATGGGAAGAAGAGTATATTTATTTGGTTTTATTATCTAATTTAACACAAGAACTAAAAGCATTTAAAAATTGTCACACTGAAAAATGTAGAAACTTAAGTTAAGCAGCAGTGTTCTGCCATTTCCCTACATGCTCTTCTGTTTTTTGATGGGGATGATCATTAAGTAGATCTGCAAGGTGTCCATTAATCAATGTCAGTTGTGGCTGAGCTGAAGTTCTGATTGGTTGCTCAGGACTACCCAGCCGCTAAAGGAGAATACAGACTAGAATTAACAGCTTTTTTGTTCCCTACCAAAAATTACAGAAGCTAAAGCACAAAAAAAGAAAACCCTTAAACAAATGCAAATAGCAAAACAGATACAGCTGAAGGAAAAAAAAGCATAGTGAGCTAAAATTTTGCCACAATCCTGTACGTGCAGTCAGTGTTTGTAGGAAGGAGTAGGAATTTATACATTTGTAAGGTGCTGCAGCTGTACAAATTTTGAGGGTCTGCTACTTTATATTTATCTAGGATCAGCCCCACAAACACTGTCTCAATCATAACGACTGCTGCTATAATGAAAATTACGAAGTAAAACAATAACAACATACTTTTCAAACACCTTTAAATAAGAAATTGCATTAAGGTAACACTTTTTGATTAGCTAAGGCTAATTGATTGGCAACCTATGGCAACCTGGTTGGCAACCTATGGATCACAGGCTGGATCCAGCCCATGGAACCATTTGATCCAGTCATGGATGTAGGATTTTCTCAGCAGTTAGTAGTGAGGGGGCTTTGGCAAGAGTTGCTGCCTGGCTGCAACAGAGAGAAGCGTCTGCTGTGGGTGGTCTCCCGTTGCTGCCAGATGGGAATGCAGTGGTGGCAACTGGGTCTTAGCACCAACCCACTTCTGATATGAAGGGGCACAGGTGGTATTTTCTTCTGTCCTACCAGTGAGTGGACATGGAAGGTGACACAAGACCTGCATCAGAGAGGTGAACTTGCGGCTTTGGGAATGGTGTCTTGAGGCGGACTTCAGCTTCCTAGACAATGACACACACACTGGGATGAAAGACATGTTTGGGTGGGATGGGCTTCACCTCTGCCCCAAAGGTAAGCATGTATTCTGTTCTAGGTTGGCTGATCTCCTCCAGCAGGCTTTAAATTAGGCTCATTGGGGGAAGGGGAAGATGAGGGTGGAGGAAACCTTGGACCACTAAACCAAACATCACCCACAAGAACAGCCCAGCCTAGACTGACGACGAGCAGTACAAATACCCAGGTAAGCAACAGGGGCCTGAGTAGTACTGAGAATAGGGGGGGCAATGCATGTATCTTCAGGAGGCCTCAAATGCCTCTACACTAATGCTTGTAGTATGGGGAACAAGAAGGAGGAACTTACCCTCCTGCTAGCTAACACCAACCCAGACATAGTGGGGCTCACCAAAACATGGTAGGACCCAACGCATGACTGGGCAGTGAATATCAAGGGCTATAGGCTGTACAGGAGGGATAGGACAGGGAGGAAAGGTGGAGGTGTGGCGCTCTACGTCAAGGAGAAATACACATCCTCAACGAATAACACTGGGTCAGAGGAGGGGCACACTGAAGTGCTCTGGGTTAGAATATAAGGAAGTTGAGGGGAAAGGGACTTAATGGTGGAGGTCTACTACAGACCACCCAACCAATGGGAAGAGCTAGACCAGGAATTCTTAAGTCAGCTCACGGAGGCAGTTAGGTCAAAGTATGTGGTCATCATGGGTGACCTAAACTTTCCAGACATCTGCTGGGAAGAGCAGTCAGCCAGGTCTGACCGCTCACATAGTTTCCTAGCCAAGATACAGGACCTCCATCTAACCCAGGAGATGCACAGCCCCATCGGGGAGATGCCTTCTTGGATCTGGTCCTGGCCATGGGTGACGACT
>NW_017729024.1:116404520-116405089 GCF_001723915.1 Gavialis gangeticus | reverse complement strand
CTAACACCAACCCAGACATAGTGGGGCTCACCAAAACATGGTAGGACCCAACGCATGACTGGGCAGTGAATATCAAGGGCTATAGGCTGTACAGGAGGGATAGGACAGGGAGGAAAGGTGGAGGTGTGGCGCTCTACGTCAAGGAGAAATACACATCCTCAACGAATAACACTGGGTCAGAGGAGGGGCACACTGAAGTGCTCTGGGTTAGAATATAAGGAAGTTGAGGGGAAAGGGACTTAATGGTGGAGGTCTACTACAGACCACCCAACCAATGGGAAGAGCTAGACCAGGAATTCTTAAGTCAGCTCACGGAGGCAGTTAGGTCAAAGTATGTGGTCATCATGGGTGACCTAAACTTTCCAGACATCTGCTGGGAAGAGCAGTCAGCCAGGTCTGACCGCTCACATAGTTTCCTAGCCAAGATACAGGACCTCCATCTAACCCAGGAGATGCACAGCCCCATCGGGGAGATGCCTTCTTGGATCTGGTCCTGGCCATGGGTGACGACTTGGTGCGGGGTCTGTGGGTGCTCGACCACCTGGGCGACAGCAGTCATCGCCTGCTGG
>NW_017729024.1:116389747-116404509 GCF_001723915.1 Gavialis gangeticus | reverse complement strand
ACCTCTCCTTCCTGCATTTTGAAATACAGAACCTATTGGACCCCTCCCTCTTTTGTTCCTGGGATTCCTGTCTCTCCTGTTCAGTGCTGAGCAACATAGCCCTCCTTCTCAGGTACCCACATGACCTTGTCCTTCTCCCTTTAGCTCATGGTGTTCAAAAAGTCCCTCCTACGTAGGCATAGGCTTATTCCTCTGGGCTCTATCTCCACCAAGGCCTGAATCTAAGGTTTCTTTCCAGATCACTGTCACCTGTGAACAACCAGCCCCAGCAAGATCCCAGGTAATTGCTGACTTCACTGGAAGCTCGTACACTAAACATGAAGAGCTCTCACAGTATACTTTCTTGATTTGACCTCAGGGGACCTTAGGAAACTGATAAAGGAGCCAGATAGTGGGTATATTAGGATGCACCTCCCTTAAAAGGTCTGCATCTGTTGTCTTATACCCCTAAAAACAAGTTCTACATTAGACTGCAGTTACATGTTTTCCTGAAACAATAAAACACCCAAATTGGCATTCTCTCTATTACCTAGCCTCTCTATATTCACCATTCTATTGTAGTTAGTTACAGCCACAGAAGTCTGATATAATTTAATTGCTTTGCTACTTGATTGTATACTGTACACACAAAGAACAACAGATAATCTAGAGCCCAATCCAATGCCCACTTAGAACAATCAAGCTTTGCACTTATTCAATCCTTAACTGGCAAATTACTGGCAAAGAAGAGGAGGCTGGACCTGAAACAGCTAGCTCTGAGACATCAGTGCTTTCCTGGCAGCATCCAAATGCAGAAAAGGAAGACTGACCCAGAAATGACAAGACATATTCAGATTCAGCCCTCTATGATGCTCACAGGTTTGAACGGTCTGTTGCAAATGATGGAGGCAATACACTGTCGAGTTCATTAAATAGAAATGTCTAGCACAGCTAGTCAGCTATTACAGCATATCCACTCAGTTGAAAAAGTATAAGATTTTCAAAGAAAGGGAAAAGTCAAATCTTCTTTTCCAACAGATAAGTATTTTGGATAATGGAAGTTTGACTGCATAGCAACCTTTCAAAACCTTTTTATGGCAGACACCAATTGTAAGGTGATGGCATTTTTTGGCTAAACCAGCCATACCTGTTAGTAGATGTTGATCCTGCTAGGAAATGATATAGAGGTTCTGCAGACATACAAGGTAAAGTATTAGTCCACATATTAGAAGACAGATGGACGTGGGTCTCCAGAGAGAAGCCTTGAGGAATCCTAGAAGCTTTGGGGAGAACACTTGACTTGGACTTTGTAATTTGAACTGCCAATTATTTTTTCAAGAAACCAAAGCCCAAACGAAGGGGTGAGGTTTGCTTTTTTTTTTAGAATAGTTTGAGAAAGGCAACTACTCACAGCAACATATGTTAGAGGAGCAGATGGAGACATTTTGGACATTTAGGGACATGTTTGCCAATTCATCTGCTAAAAAGTGAGATGCTCCATACTGGCTGCACTAAGCAAAGTCCTTCTGTTTTCAACTCTTCCAGCTAAAAATACCCAGTAAGAATATTTTTGATAGTGCACAGCTAAGTTGTATAATAACAATTTTTGCAAGCACCAATGACAATATCAGTTTCTCATATATCAAAATTCCTTTCCTAATGCATCTGGAGTTATTTCATCATAGAAATAGTCTTTTCTTAATAGTAAAGCATTTTGAGATTGCTCAGACAGAACTAATACTGAGGTTGCATATGAAAAGGCTTAGTTAGCCATATGTTCTATTATTTCTCAGAAATACAGCAAATATACTACCAGGTGGTTACTGCTACTTCTGGTCTAGCCGATGTCAGGCTGTCTGTTACTGTTTCACTAGTCTGCTTTGTACTACCTGATGTTCCATAAGAGCCAGTTTCTTGCATGAAATATACCCGCCTTAACTAAGACTATTGTGTGAATAATGGTTGCAGAATCACACTCAAACTCTGTAGAGATGGAAATGGAAATGCAGGAGATGGAAATACAAATAAGATTTAATAATATTTTGTAATTCAATATTCCAATTTAGAAACTATGAGCTAGGAATTAATGTAATTTATTTGTACACTACATTTTTCTCTACCTTAGGAAACATGCAAACTAAACAGCGAGAAAATTTTCTGTCTGCATGCCCCACCATCTACTCATGTGTTCCAGATGCCTCAACATGGCACTTTTCATAGAAGGGGAGTGTCTACTGCTTATATAAAAAATATCAACAATTTGATTTACCTTTTCCACAGAGTAAGTACTTCAATGAGCACAAGATAATTGGTGAAGGCCTTTGAGTTTGTGGTGTAACTTACATGTTTTACTTAAATTATTGCTAAACAGGCTTCTGAAGTATAATATGCATGCATAACCGGCCTGTCATAAAGACTGCTGGCATACTAGTTTTATACAGTGAACCCAAGGCTCACAGGTTTGGGAGCAAGAACACCAAACTGGCCCAGCAGCTCTTGCAGCAGTCTAACACAAATATTGATATTTAAACTAAAGATAATGCCTAGAGCAATGTGGATTCTGGTATGACTCAGAGGACTTGGGTACAACAAAACTGGAATCCTAGCCAATATGCATTGACTAGTATGAGCCACCATTTTACTCATGCTGTTCATATCCATAAGCACACTAGAATTTTTTCCATTAATTTCTTTTTTGCACATGTCTTCATAAAACTGTATCACAGTCTGTCCAAGAAACATGATAATTAGTTCAGCTGTTGACCCTGACTAGTTATCCGGAAAGCATCAAAAGTTATATCATCTAACCACAGATCTGCCCTTCTAAAGTTCTGGAGCAGAGGAGGATGAGCTGTGGACAGGGAGGAGTCAAGGCACAGATGGTAGAGGATAACTTCCCCGGGCTAGTTTCATGAGTAGGTAAGGTCTGCCATGATAGTGACAAGGGTAAGGATAACTAAAAGAGGGCCTGGTGCTCTGTTAAAAAATTGCCAGTCTTCCCCTGCTACACAGATGATTCATTTCTTTGGAGATTGTACATCATGAAGTATCACTCATCTTAGCCAACTACTTGGGCAGCAGAAGGCTCTAGCATTGTTCCATAATATTTTACAGAATCCTATATGTTCTCAAATGGTTTGTGATGTTTTCTGGAACTTAAAAATCCTATTTCTCTCTGTCCTGCTGTACATTACTAAAATAAGTCTTTTGGTCATTCAAGGAAAACATTGAAGCTACAGAGGCAAGACAGCATGCAAGATAATAGCTAGTTTCCCACAGAAATGCAGCTTCTACCTCAGCAGTTCTTCTTTCTTGGGTAGTTTAGTCAAACCAAAACTCTACTCTAGCTGGGATAAATGAAAGCCCAAAATGAATAAATATTCTGCCAAAAATTGTCTGTCACTTTGGCCTTTACATACTAACTTCCAGCACCTCCTTCCAAGGTCTGTGCAGCTCTCTCCTTTTATCCCGGGTGGGAAATCCTCACCAACACCAATTTCACACTGGTTCCAAATCACTTTCTTTCAGAGCTACTTCCTACATTTTGTAACTTTTGGGAACAAATCCTATTATTACCAACCTACTAAGCCTGCTTCCTCAAGACCTGTTTTGCTTAAGCCTTGGCTTGTCTCCTACAGCCTTGCTCTTCCCAGGCATTTCCCAGCAAAGAGATGTGCATGATTCCTCTGGGAAGTATGGCTCCTCCTGGTCTCTCTCACATGGAGGAGAAGGACCTGCATTCACAAAGTGAGCTTCCTTTTCTCAGCAAAACTTACTATATGCCTTGAGAACTAAAATTTCCAGAAGGCCTCAGCGCATGATTGGAGATTTGGGCTGATGCACACATTTGTAAAAAATTCACCATGTCCATCACAGCTGAAATCTTTGCCCTTGGATCCTGTTTTGGATTTGGGTTTTTTTTTTTGCTCTTTTCATCATTAACATCCGTAAGAAGATCATTAACTTTTCTTTCACTCCTCAAATGACATTGGTTTGGTAGAGAGTAGAAATAATTAGCATTTGTTAGTTCTATTTTAAAAAATTGTCATAGTGTTGATTTCTGTGGCACCAATGTCTATCCAAGTGCATCTATTTATAGTGCAGTGTATGTATCTATTTTTTCCCATTTTTAGTGCACTGGTGTTGTGTGAGGTTTGATTTAGGTATGCAGTTAATTACATGATTATCTTTAGCACAGGGTATTAGCACAAAGATCACCACATGCAAAAGTATCATAACCAAGCACATGTATTTCATCTTCTTGGAAAAAAACAGAATCTGGTTTTCTATAAATTCTTTTCTGATAACCACTAGAGAAAGGCTAAGAGGAGCTCCTTTTAACGCCTCATCTGGATGAGTCAGCACTCTCCTGTTGTGACAGTACTGGATCTGAACCCAGTCCTGGTGAAGGATCTGAAACTAGAGTCTCCTAGCTTAGAGGTAAAAATGCTACTTGCTGTGCCATGTAGACACTTCTTTTTCTCTCTGATAAGGAGTTGTACTGACTGTGTGGAATCACCACAGCACGTCGTAAATGATGTATGAAATTAAAAATCCTCTGCCCAGTGCACAGAGAGAACACAGATAACTTCATGCCATTACTGCTGTGTTGTGATATTTGCAGTGATATTTAATTCAGATACATCTCCCAGAAAAAACTACTAAGAGCAGGAATATCAAACAAATGAGGGTGTGGATAATTAACATTTTTATGCACTTATTCTAAGCTTCCACCCCTCCCCACCTTGATTTGCTGAACCTCCTATACAATGAGATGAAAGTATCCTTACCAGTATAACAGTTCCTAGATTTATGCATATAACCCCCAGATACATCACAACCTTCTGAAATACAAATGAAGTACAATAAAAGAGATGGGTCTGAATTGGAATCTGAATCTGAAGGCCCTAAACTTTGAAGTGTTTGGGAGATGAATTCAAAATCTGTTCACAAAATTGTGTCTGAGGTTTTTTTGCTTATTTTCAAACTAGCAGAATGCAATTTTAGACTGTTAAACACACCTTTTAAAGTTTTCAGTTTTCTGGAAGTGAATGAATCCTCTGATTTCTGTATTGTTATTTAATGCTACAGTTAGGATGATAATGTCATAAAATAGCATACATGATGTGAGACAACTCCCATCTAGAGTTTTCACATTTCTCTGAATTTCTGAAAATTGGCTAATTTAATGGGAAAAAAGTAGTCCATTTGGAATTTCCCTCTGTAGATGAACATGAATTTGCTTTGATGTAGGGATTTCAAAATGTTGCTAAAATATATAAGGGGAGACCATGGACTGTTTATTCCTCTCTCTGTCTAACTTAAATGTTTGTGACAAGCACAAGATAAATTTCAATTTACCTTTCACATTTGACCCTTCGTTTTTTCTCTGCTTATTAATCTGTGCTGGTATGACTATGAAGGCTCCAACCTTCTAGGCAGATTTCAAACAGCTGCCTTTTTTGCATTACCAGAAAATATTCTGCCTTTAAAGATTTTACTACTTTCCTCCTTCTCCCTTTTCCACAGATGTGGCAGGAACCAGAATCAAATCAGGATGCACATTACTGGTCTGTAGTCCAGGAAAATATTCTGAATTCAGTGCCAGGCATGTGACTCTTCAAGAGTCTGGCATTGCACAAACCAGCAGGACAAGAAAAACACATTTTCCTACTGGAGAGCTGGGAATCCTTATTTTTGAGGTGATAAATACAGAATTAATTTTTAGTCCTGGCAGACTACACTATATAGGATATTAAAATGCATGACAGCTTGATTCCTCGAAAAGGTATCTTAGGTCATCTTAGAAGTTTTCCCCTTCTCTTTTCTAAGTCTGTACTGTGGGTACTAAGGGAAGCTCTGTTAGAATAGGTAGAGATAAAATATAGCATCAATAAAATAAACATAATACTCTCTAAAAGATTTCTATAATATTTTTCTGAAAAATATGTAGCATAAACAAAATACACGGTGGAATTGGATGTTATACAGTATTTTTTCTCGTGAGTAATGAGGTCATCCATATTCATACAAAAATCTTTTTACTGGCACACTAACCCTTCATGTATATTATCATATTATGCAGTATGTAAAATTCAAAATGCACGCTGAAAACCTTGTAATAATGTGACATTAAAGCAAGACAGCAAACATAACGAAAAGGTGGAACGGCTGGTTCCAAAATACTAACCCTACCATGTTCCACTTACTGCTTAGCTGTTATACACATGGAAGCAGGGAACATAGCTTAAACTAACCATTTAATGGGGGAAAAAAAATCTCAAAATAGAAAACAAAGTGTATGTGCCCCATGGATATTAGCTCTCTGTAGGGACTGACATTTTTGCATTTCCTTTTTTTTCCTTTTTTTTAGAAAGGGTATTGTGTCATTTTGACACAAAGGAAATTTTGCATATAATTCTTGTCTGATGTGATGGAAATCACACATAAAAATAAAAGCCTTACATATAAGGAATCAGATCAAATCCCCCTAAGTTTATGTAGTAATCACCTCTGCATACTTCTTCGTCACAGTAGATATGGCTGTAAGTAAAACCCTTCTGGCAGGCCAAGATCACTTTTAGAGGTTCTGCATAAATTCTCTCTTTTGGCTTGAGTCCCTACCCAGAAACCTGGGAAAACTAAAGCTGGGGTGTTCCAGTTTGGGTGTTGCAATGTGAACAAGCTTCTCCTGTTGCAGCAGAGTTTACTAAAGGGGAAGGTAAATGTAACAAACAAGCTTGGGAAACCCTGAATGGTCAGGAGCCATCTCAACCAACTATTAACACTCAATGAGTTCAGAGTTCTGTCTTAGTCCCACACAGGGTGAACTTGACAGCTAGTGTAGCTGCTAGTTCCAGCTTTCTCCTTGCTTCACTGCTGCTGGGGGCCTCTATTCTGCTGTTTCTGTCATCAGTCGCCATGGGAGAGTGGGGGAGTCATGTTCCACTGGTGCTGTAACTACTCCTCACCACCTCTGGGGGAGCTGCTCTGCTTCTACCACTGCTTCTCACCACTGCTGGGGCTACTACTCTACCACTTCTGTTACTCCTCACCACTGCAGGGAGTTACTGTTGCTGGAAGTGCTGCTGGGAGTTACTGCTCAGCTGCCATACACCACCACTGGGAGGACCACTCTGATGATATTTATTGCCACCAGGGGCTTGTTACATCTGAGGGTCCCTCCACCTTAGACCTCCACACAAGTCATGGTGAGCACTGAAGCACCGAATCCTTAGCTAGCTCCAAACAGAAGCAAGATATTTATCACCACATTAAAGCCAAAACCCATAGGAAAATGTGAGTGAAAGAGAAAGTGGTAGAAATACAAAGCAAAAGATACTCAAAAATTTCCCAGTAGCCATGACATGCTTAGTTTTTTCAATGCAACCAAAAATATCTGTGGGTTAAACATAAAAGCATCTGTCCTTCTGAGGTCTAAGGATGAAATAACATTCTTTAAAGATGGCTCTGCTATCAATGCAGGGTGGAAAAAGCACTTCCAGGAGCACCTGAACCAAGACTCTAATGTCAAAGACACTACCATCAAAACCATTCTACAACACCTCATTAAGGACTACTTTGTATAGCCACCAACTTATCAAGAAACTGAGAGCTATTAAGCAGATAAAGAACATGCGGCCCTGATGGAATACAAGCTGAAATTTAAGTAAGGTGGAAAAAAGCCCTCTCATCAACTTCACACCATTATTTTGAAAATCTGGAAACATGAAAAGATTTCCAATGACTTGAGAAATGCTCAAATCATTACCATATTCAAGAAAGGAGATAGATTAGGTTGCAGGAGGTGCCATGGTATTGTATTCTTGTCCATAGCAGAGAACTTCATCACTCGCATTCTCTTCAACAGACTCACTCTCCTTGCTGAAGAGATTCCTGGAGTCCCATACTGGCTTCATACCACTCAGAGGTATCACCATTCAGACTGGGCAAGGCTGGCTGGAAGCCTCCATCAGGGATACCACCTTTGTTGCCAGACAGTTGCAGGAAAAATGCTGTGAGCAACACTGAGATCTTACACGGCCTTTGATTAAATCAACAGACAGCCACTTCAGAAAACCCTGAGGACATCTGGATGCCCACCAAAATATGATACCATCATCAAACTTCTTCATGGTGACAGGACAACAACCGCCCTGAGGAATGGCTTGGAAATAGACCGGGACCACTATTAGAACAGGAGTCAAACAAGGCTGGTAATTTCAGCAACACTCTTTTCCATGTATACCACAGCTATTCTTCATTTCATTACTTATAGACTTCCATCTGAAGCCAACATTCAGTATTCTATGGACAGGAATCTCTTCAACATCAACTAGTTATATTCTAAATCCAAGATAGCCAGCATGCTGACTATTGTGCTGTGTGTGCCCACTCAGTTGAAGAGTTCCAGGTCACTCTTGACTGCCTCTGTGAAGCATTATAAATGATTGGATTCACTGCCAATTCCATGAAAACCAAAATACTTTACCAGTCCACTACAAATCAGTCCCCTGCTTCTCCACTTATTACAATAAGAAGACTGTCCTTGGAGGATGTTGAATATTTCTCCTACATGGGTAGCCATCTTTCCAAAAAAAATAAACATAGATGTCAATATCCAATACATGATAAAACCTGCCAGTGCTATCTTTGGGCATCTTCATGTCAAAGTTTTGGGTGGTCAGGAGATCAGTCTGTGAATTGGGATGAGAGCCCGTCAAGTCAGGAAGCTGGAGGATCAGGCAGAGTGCAGAGTCAGAGAGCGAGTTGAATCAAGAAGCCAGGGCATCAAGCAGAGTGGAGGCACAGGCAGAGGTGGAAGTATAGGCCAGAAGGAACAGCAAGGGCATCTAGGTGAGAGATAAGCCCTGTTGCCTGGACACTTTCTGTTCCTAAGTAGAGGGAAATGCAGATCCTGACCGGCCACTCTGGTGGTAGGGAGTGGGTGGATGGCTAGGTCCTGATGCAGGCTTCCTCAGTCTGAACAGTTTGCTGGGGGATGGCAGGTCAAGATAAGTCACTGAACCAGACAGGTTGAGGTCCCAGGTTTGAGGCTGAAGCCTTACACTACAAAATCATGTCTTTGAATGGTCATGGCATCAGGACCCAAACATAACTTCCCATCTACCAAACTGTTATCATTCCTGCCTTCTTGCATAGCTGTAAAACTTTGATGACAAAGGAAACACCTGAAAGCCTTGGAATGTTACTGACAATGATGTTTCTAGAAAGTCCTCCATATTAGTTGGAAGAATAGAAAAATGAATGCCAGCATTCTGGCTCAAGCAAACACCACCAGTGTAAAAGCCATATTTAGACAGCACCAACTCCATTGAACAGAACATGTCATAAGGATCCCCAAAAAATGGCTTCCAAGACAGGTCCTATATTCCCATATCACCAATGATGACCACTCCAGAGGTGGGCAAAAGAAGAGATTCAAGAACACTGTGAAGGCCAATCTGAAGAAAGGCCTCAACATCAACACCTAGGAGACTCAAGCACTAAATCATTCCAATGCTGCTATGATGTATGACAAACCATTGATGATTTGGAGCCAAGTCTCCTAGCTGGGGGCAGATACACAAGAGAGACAAAGTGAAAGAGCTGTAACCCAACATCACCAGGATCCCACTCCTTTCTCTTAGAAGTATTTACCATATCTTCAGTCAAACATGCAGATTTTGGATCAACTGACCCTCAGCAATCTTTACCCAATTTTCTCTTACAGCATCAATGGCAAGATCCAGATATGCGGGCATATGTGGTTTGTGGGGCTGCAAACTTCTTTGCAGTGCCACAAACTGCACGTGTGGTACGTTAAACCATGTGTGGCACTCCTAATTTGTAGCACTGGAGAAAAATTTGCTACCAGGATTTCCCAGTAGCAAATAAATAAATTAATAAATAAAACCCCTGAAAAAAAGCAGTGCAAAGCATGCCAAAGTGCCATGTTCCAGGACAAACATGGAGATGGTACAGTAGGCAGACCAGTACTCCAGAGCCCCCATGCTGAGGCACCCTGCACTCCAGCCAGCTGCTCCGTGCCTTGAGGACCCCAGGGCTGCCTACTCCTCTTTCTCCATGTACCTCAGCATGGGGGCTCCACAGTGTGTAGAGATGGGAGAGCAGGCACCCTAGGCTACCTACTTCCCTGTCTCCATGTGACGTTCTCTGGCTGGCTGGGGCACAGGGTACCTTAGCACAGGGGCTGCCTGTTGGCTAGGTCTGCACTGAGGTGCCCTGTGCCCCAGCCAGCACCCACTGCACCACATGGAGCAGCAAGACAATGTGTACCACTGCAAAGTGCATGGGCAAGGGTATGCACTGTGGCACAAAGTAGTGACACAGATTTGTGCTACTACTATTCATACTGCTGCAAATGCATGCCCACGCTCATGTGGGTGCAGCCAGTATTTTTATAATCTTTACAATTTTAGAAGAGGAGGCCAGTGCATCGAGCCCAACTCACCCTTATATTCAAATTTAAAAAAGCAGTTAAAAGATGTTATCACAGTCAAAATAAGCAAAAAGAGTTTCACTGCCATTGACCATGCATTCCAATGAGGATATGCAGATAAAGGGGACAGTTCCCAGCAATCCAGCCCCACATACCACATAAGTACCACAGCGAGGCTGTCGCACAGAACACAGGTACATCAACAGGATTACATAAGAAGTATGCTGTTGTTTAATTGTACTCCTTAAAATCTGATTCAATATGAGAAAAACAACATGTAAACAGAAAAAGGAGGAAGGAACAAAATCATTTAAGTCTGATGCAGGACTCAGAGCTAGATCAGAAGCTGGAATCAGTACTGCCTATGCTATCTTAGGGTGGATCACCTTGGGATCTACTGAGGACATATTGCAATGGGAGACTAGTTAGCTTTGTTAGTCTAGCATATGAAAAAAGTAGGCTGTTGCTTACAAAATCTTATGCTTCTCTAAACCACTCAGACTTTAAGGTGCTACACTGCCTTGACTTCTGCAAAGGCAGTTTGTATTTACACCTCATTATGCCACCCGTAAGTGATACTAATTAAAAATGACATTTGCAGTCACAAATTGTAGGCACAAGTTTTGTGCTAGATACAATTTAGGTGAAGTTTTTCAACATCAATAAGAGAAGAGAGAACTTTCATTAACATACAGATTGTACATCCTACAAGGGGTCCAGGAAGCCAATTCTTAAAGGAAGAATTGCCTTAATCAGATTATCATGAGAACATTCTTTGGTTTATTTTTTATTTTTATAATTCGGAAGAAGGCCCATCTTCCAGAATATCAGAAGAGTATTTTACCAACTGAAATCTTTGTCTACCATTTGGCAGAGAACATTTTTAGAGGGTAGATTTTCTGGAAAAGGAGTATTATCTTTAGGTACATATAGGTGATACATTTAGATCAACCTAACCTGGGTATAACTAACCCAGGTTAGGTTGATCTAAATTTAGGTGTTCAGAGGGGTTAAATAAGCAAAAAATGGTGCACTCAATCTCAATTAGTGCACCCAAGTAGGTGTACTAATTTAAATCAAGAGTGGATTAACCTGATTTTAAATCAATCATTCAAGGTCGACAGGAAATGATGCTTTTTCTTTTCACTATAAGGGTAGAAAAAAACATTTCAAGTTTAATGTACATACTGCTCAGCCCAAAATGAAGCATTTCATTTTAGATTTGAGTACTTTAAAGGTTTTTATCCTTTTAAATTAAAACTAAAGAAAATTTCAAGTTGAAATATTAGTGTGAAATTGAAAACTTTTTAATTATTATATTTTATTTTATATGAATAATTGAGTGAAACAAACAAGTTAAGAAAAAACTGGTTTGGCTGGATCTACATTTTTCATCAAAAAGGGTCCAGCAATACATTTCTTCCATCTCCACACAAGAAGATCTTGATCTTTCTCCTTGGGCCTCCAGGCACTATTACAACTTAAGTACACAATCATCTGCCCAACCTTGATGCTTTGCATAAAAATAGTGCACCTGGCTCATGTTGTAACAATTTTAATTCCAAAGTCCCCAGCCAGACCAATGCCCTGGTGGAAAGCAGGTGTAACTTCAGGATGTCACCCTCAAACTTTTACCTGGGGCAGGATGTTATTATGCGCTCCATGGTTTGGTTAGCATTTCTACAGTCACAGCCCTCCCTTCCCTTGTAGAGCTGAGCTGAGGGGGGTGTGGCCAGGTCCCAGCAGGAGGCTCTGATTAGGGGGTGTAAACCCCCAGCTTGCCTGCAGTCCCAGCTTTTTCCTGGCTCACTGCTCAAGGGGTGGGAGTGTTGCCATCCCCCCCAGTCCCCAGCTAACACTGAGGGAAAGGTTGCAGTACATGCATCTGTTGATGATACAGAGCTTTTCAATCTCCCTCCCTGCTTCTGTATATTATCTGCAGCAAACTGACAGGCAAGCAAGCTGGGGGTAGGGTGGGGGGCTGATAATGGTGTCACTGCTATCTCAGTGTTTATTGTCCCATTAAAAAACAGAGGGACATTATTAGCTACTTGTTGATTCTGCCTGTTGATTCAGCATGGACCCAGCATGTGCTTTGCTAGCTAATACAATGCAAGGCAGAGGGGAAGGGGGAATTCCTGCTTAGCAGGGTGTGGTGAGGGGGAGCAAACAGCTCTTAAACAGCTTTCCCAAGGAAGGACATTAAGTTACCTGTTGAACAGCTCCAACAAGCCTGTCTGCCTCTGTCATCTCCCACAGCACAGACTGTAGCCAGCATGTGGTCTGCTAGCTACTGTTGAGGTGTGTGTGAGGGATGGGGGAATGCCTGCTTAACACAGAGTGGGGAGGGGAGTGGGGAGCAGAAGTCAGGTAGATGCCTGCAGAGACTGCCAAGTTCCAGTGAGGCAGTAGAGGGGAGGGGCCAGAGAGCCCCGTCTAGCCAGAAAGCCTGCCAGGATGCTGGGGGGCTCTGATTTATCTTAAAGCAGCAAGGGGTCTGGGACAGACATTGCATAAACCAGTTTGAACCAAATCAGTTAAGTTTGATACTACATTCAACCAGGTTTATCTCAAACTGGTTTCAGCCATTTAAAAAATGTGTTTATGTGCACTGAACATCTGTTCTGTTACAGGTTTAAACCAGTTTTTGATCACTTAAACCGGTTTATGTGTAAACCTAGCCCAGGTGGCCACACTAGCTATGCCCAGTGTATATTCTATTAAGGGTTGTCCACATGCTCTGTGGAAAGTTGAAACCTGGTTGTTGCATTGTTGGGTTGGAGACAAGGTGTTTATTTGGGAAAATGTTTTCTGCCAAAACTTTTCTCCAAGATTCTTCAGCGTTGTGGTATCGGAGGTGCTTGGTTCATGTCCAAAAATGTTTTCATGAAATTATGTTAGGATTTGGGAGATCTTGAAAGTCTTTGTGGATGGGAAGGTCCAGATTACTACTGATATGCATTATTTTTCTATATGTTGCTGCATCTCATCAAATGGAGGGAGGAGTAATGTTTGAAAGTACTGGTAGCCACTGCACTGGAATTGACATCAAAGTTTCAGAGATAGTCTTCATTACTGAGTAGAGTTGTATGTTGATGAGTTTGGTATGTCAGCTTGAGGCCCAGACATGTGCACAGTACTCAGCTGTTGAGAAGATGAGGGCTATGGCACAAATGTGGAGGATGGCAGCTTTTGCACCCCAGCTTGGGCTGGCAAGCTTGCAGATGATGTTCACTCATGCAGTCTTTCAGAGGTGATAATGCTAGGTTAGAGCACATTCAAGGGTCACCTTAAGGTAGGTAGGAGCTGTGTCATGATTCACTTCCTCTTCACAAAAGGTGATGTTGAGGGTGTTATGTATCTTGTAATTGTCAAGACAGAATGTGGAGATGATGGACTTGGTTGGATTTGGTTGTAGTCTCCACTTACGGAAATATTCAGCCATTACTGACACATCAGAATTCAGTGTGGCAGTTTCATTAAGTGACTCTTTAACTAAAAAAAAGTTGATTCCAAAATATGTTGAATCACAACCTAAACCTTCCCTGCAGGTCTGGCTACTCCTAGGTGTCTTTTTCTCAAGATTCTAACACTGGGTAACAGTAAAAAGAAAAACCCACAACTCTATTAAACTTGGGTTGATTTGGAAGCCATATACTTTTCCTAGCATGTTGCCTACTTGTTACCAAGGGAAGCACAGCATGGGTAATTTTCCAGCAGCACTGCAGGGTGTGCAAAAGATTGTGAGGGACTGTTTAAATCACTAACATCTGGTTGAATCAGAGCAATTTTTTCATATGCTATTTCAAGAATTTAGTAATACCCAATGAGAATTTGACTCTTTGGGAATTGAAGAGAAACGTTTTCCAAGAATCATTTGAAACAAAGCTTTCACTGTGAATCTATCCTTAATTCTGTCACCTCAGCCTCATTTGTTTCAAAATGTTGGATAGAGTTTGGGTGTCAGGATATTTCATCATTTAAATGAGTTACCAAAACAGAAGTGATGTAGAAGATGCAAAACATCTGCTAGAAATAGTAGTATTCAGTGAAGATCTGATTTGTAGGTATAATAAGGGAGCTTCTTAGAAAGGATATTATTTTTATTTCTGATAGGTAAGAATACAGAGCTTTAGAATTTACTGTGATGTCAGTAAATCCAAAAGCATTATGTCTTTCCCAGGTGTATTTCTCAGGATATTTACTACCTCATCACTGCTTTGTATTTTGCCATAGCAGTAAGCAATTGAAGGAGGTATAAGAAAAGTTAGAAAAAGATAACAAGATTTCATAAAGATCTATGAGGAGTGAAAACTGTGGG
>NW_017729024.1:116374802-116384747 GCF_001723915.1 Gavialis gangeticus | reverse complement strand
TTTACTGCGATGTCAGTAAATCCAAAAGCATTATGTCTTTCCCAGGTGTATTTCTCAGGATATTTACTACCTCATCACTGCTTTGTATTTTGCCATAGCAGTAAGCAATTGAAGGAGGTATAAGAAAAGTTAGAAAAAGATAACAAGATTTCATAAAGATCTATGAGGAGTGAAAACTGTGGGTATTAAGAACATAGAAATTGCCACAGCAGATCAGAACAACTGTCCATCTAGTTCAGCTTCTGTCTCTCAACAGCCAGTACTAGATAGTTCAAAGAAAGGAGTAAAAGCCCCATAATGGATCATTTTGATATCACAGGAAGTTTCCTTCTAAATCCATGAAATTACCAGTTGACTTATGACTTCATAGATGAGGATAAATATCCCCTGGAAGTTTGTATGTGAGCTAGTAAAAAGTAATAAAACTACAGACAGTCTTATTCCCAGAAACAGCTAATCCTTTTTGAATCTATGTAAGCGCTTTGTTTTATTGCTATTTTGTGAAATGAGTTCTATCAGATAAATTGTGCATTGTGTATACTGCACAAAGTCCCTTTTGAAAATCACCCTATATTCTTAGTCTTCTGTCATTGGAATTCTTTTCATACCTCTAGTTACTTCTGGTGCTTTTCCTAGATTCCCTTCTTTTTCTGTTATATTAATAAAAATGCAGTTTAAAGAATCAAATGCATAGTATTCAGAGTAAGCATGTACCATCATTTCATATTTGATAATGTCTCCTAGGTTGTTTTCCTTTCTTAAAGCTTAACATATTTACTTTCTTACTCACAGTACGCACAGAGTTAACTCAGCTAAAGATAAATTAGAAACATACTGAAAAAAATGCAATTTACTATATTTTATATATTTTTCATACATTATGCTAATTACTGGTAATACAGATTTAAATCCAAGAGTTGGTTCAATAATAATAATAATAATAATATTTATTATACAGTGACAGTGTACTTATTCTTTGCAAGGTATGTTTAGAAATCTTAAGTTTTCCGTCTAGACAAAAGCATTTTTGAAAGTAGGTGATTAAAGATTTAGAATGCCTCCGCAAAGACTTCCAATGAAAGCGTACATACAGAACAAAGCTATATTGGATACACAGTCAAACACAGATAATATCACTTCCTTTTGTATCATTCTCTGCCTATTATCATAACTTTCATCATCAACCGCTGACTTCCATACTAAATAATGTCTCAACCCTCTATTTGTCATCACTCCAGTCACTGTCACAAACTGCTTAATGTCAACAAGTTAAATAATCTCCACTGGGTAAATTTACCGCTTAATGTCACAATTATTGAATGATGTTCCAAGATCGAATCACTTAGCAGACATTTATTGGCAAAGTAATTTGCCTTGTTGAAGAAACATATGTAAAGATCTATAACAGCAAAAAAAAATAAAAATATATTTTATAATTTTAAGGTACTCTTGTCAGATGCTTTGCTTAGTGCTTGGAAACTTAATGTCCTACCAGAACCAGAGCGTGGCTTATCTAGGGCCTTAGTGATACATGTGCAATTTAGTTTATAGTTAATTGCATAGAATACTGTGAGTTCTTACTGCATAGGGTAACTTTTAGGATGCATTTGTGAAAGTCTTTATAGAAGACAAAGAAATTAATAGAAGGGTGAGAGAGTATAAAAGAGTAAGAGTGAGTAACGCTCAAGTGCAATGCTATTGCGTGCAGGGAAAGGAGGGTTATAAGCCCTACCAAGCATTTTGTGAGGTGATACAACATATTTTTGTTCTTTTTTACTTTATTTCTTATGTTAGCTACTGAATGAATTTCACAATCCACCACTACATAAGCTTGCAAAAATGCATAAAGGAAATGGTATAAATTCTAGGCCCCTAGAATTTATAGCCACAGACTTCGTGAAGCAATTGGAATACAAGTAACCATCACCCAGTGTGCAGCTCCAGTTATTATCTGCTCCACTTAATATCACATTTTTTTGGTCCTCTGAGTGTAACATGATCAGTTTTTGACTGTATTTGGGTGACTGCAAAACTATCATCAGACTAACTAGTGTTAACTTGAACAATCATTCAAGCACAATTCAGTGAAAGTTCTGCTCTTGGGAGACAATGTGTGATTCTTTGCCCTTCCTTGCTTTATTTAGGGAGCTGGAAAGCTGGGAGGCCTTGGGGAAAAGACACACTTAAGCAATATATCTAGGAAATTATAAAGGCATCTACATACAAGATATTATCTGCTTGGTGCAGACAGCTGATGTAGAAAAAATTGTGTTTATGATTCTCTGGAGAAAGCGATGCTCCAAGGCATAAATATTCTGGAAACTGGATTTTTGTCTTGCATATGAAGGATGATCTGGTATATGCATCAACCTAGGTACCACCATGTTGCACAAACAAAAATATTTGATGCTGTTAATTTCTCTAATAGGCAAAAACCCTTTGTAAGTACTGTCTTTATAATGAGGAAGTTCTGCCATCATAATTTCGGCTTAAACTGATGATGTTGTGATGAACCAGAATGTCAGGTCACAAAATGGAAGGAGGATGGGTATGAGTGGAGTGTAAAGCAAAGACCAAAGACACTGCCGCTGACCTTTTGCAGAAGAAAGATCCAGATATTTACGGTAATTTAGTTTAGTTACTTGGGGCCCTGGTGCACATTCACTTAATGATGAATGGGGTTTGTCTGTCAATTCCCAAAATTGTACCTCCTGCCATACCACATGCACAACGCAGGATGTATGATTTTGGGACTGGGATCAGATCCCAATTGTCCCCTTATTAGTTGTCAGTGCTAGTAGTTGCCCTACACTGGCACATAGACAGTGAACCAGGGCAGTCCCAGGGGGCAGTCCCAGGCAATCAGCCCTGGGACTGCACTGGAATCTTGAACTGGCTGTAGTGTGGTCCTGAGAGTGAGACCGATAATCAGTTGCTTGTTGGTCCTAACTCCAGAACTGGATGGATGTCTGGAACTGGCTCCAGGGTGGTCCCAGGGTTAGACCCAATGATCAGCTGCTTCTTGGTCCCAGCCCTAGGACTGTACAGGAGTCTGTAACTGGCTCTGGTGTGTTTCCAAGGCTGAGAATGATAATGAAGTGCTTGTCAGTCCCAGCCCTGGGATCACACATGTGTCTGGAACTAGCTCCAGTGTAGTCCTAGAGCTATGACTGACAATCAGCTGACTGTTGGTCCTAACCCTGGGACTGTGCAGGTGTCCCAAACAGCCCCAGTTCAGTCCTGGTGCTGGAACTGACAGTCAGTTGATTGTCAGCCCCCACCTTGGGATTGTCAAAATTCAGCTGGTCTGTAGGCACCAAGCTTTCAACCTGCCAGTGCGGGAGTTGCCTGGGAGCTCAGGATCCCCCTGTGCTGGCAAATAGTAATGGTGCCATTGGGATCTGATCCCTCATCCCAAAATCACATGTCTTGTAATACATGTGTGGCATGGCAGGAAGCATGACTGTTGGGACTGGGAATTAGATCCCCTCCCACTATTAAATGAATGTGGGCCAGGGCCCTAAATTTCACACTTCCAAGCATTCCTGAAGCCATCCTTCAAGAATTATGTTTCTTGAGGGGAGTCCCTACCTCCTCCCAAAGCACTGCATAGCTCCATGCCTAGGGTTACCATACGTCTGGGTTTTCCTGGACATGTCCTCTTTTTTGGCCCTCTGTCTTCCATCTGGGTGGGTTTTTGAAATGCAAGCAAATGTTTGGGATTTTGCTCTGTCTCTACTTTTCCCCAGCTAGCCTGAGCCAGGAGCTTCAGGGCTGGGGGTAGCGGGGGGAGGTGATTGGTGGCTGGGGAATCATGTGCTCTGCACATGGGGCTCCTCCAGCTGCTAGCCGGTGAGGGAGGGAAAGGGGTGTCCTGTTTTTTGAAACTGGAAATATGATAACCCTATCATGTCCATATCACCAAGTAAAGCTATTTCCTTGTACTTTTCCAGTTACTTTATGATCTTGAAGCATAAAGTATGCATTTAAATGATAGATTTGTATGGCCTTTGCTACAGTCTTACTATATCTGAATTCTGGGTATCAGTGGCTGAAGGCTTCTGCTACTGAAAAGGGGGAGAACTCAGCCTGGCTAGCTGGCTGTGTGGACAAATGACCAGCTGAGATGAGGGCTGCAGACAGCAGACGTAAGCTGCAGCAAGGTCAACAGGGCTGCTCATTAGCCCTAAAGGCAAACACCTGTGCAGGCTAGTGAGTCAGTTGATTCAGATAAGGCGGTACACTCGGATAGGTAAGGGAAATGCTTTGGAGGCAAGAAGGCCTTGCAGAGAGCTGAGCTCTATGGAGAGAGTGGCTGCCCAAAAAGACCTCACAGGAGCTGAAGCTCTCATATGGCAGAATGGTGAGAGCCCAAGATGAGGGCTGTGCTGATGTTTGTTTGTTTATTTACCTGGAAGAGAGGTCTTGGTTAAAGCAAATAGCTTGCCTTTATGCTATTTTACTTTGGGCCAGGTATAATCGGTGGACTGGATGCAGCTAAAAGGGGTGTTGGGGAGCCACAGGATGTCTGAGAGGCATGTTAACTGAATCGTGCCAGGGACAGGATATGGGCCACAGCGGTGCCTGAGAGGCATGCTACTGAACCCTGCTAGGGCAGAGGCATGAGCCACAGGACTGCTAGAAAGCATAGGAGGACTTGAGCCCTGCCAGAACCAGGTATAAGACAGGCAGGCAGAAGCCAACAGGGCAAAAGCTTGAGTCAGGCAAGACAGTACAGAAGCAGCTCAAGGCTGGGAGAGCCAGTGCCAGACCCCAAGAAGGGCACGGACAACAGACAGGGGCAAGGGGTCCAGAACAGGAGTCTAGGACTGGGGCCCAGAAGCCATGGGTCAGGACAGTACACCTTGGGCTAGGGACACTCATGTACAAAAAAGGGCCCCAGGCCAGGAAGGCCAAAGCCCCAACAAAAGCTTTGAGGCTTGAGGGCCAGACATTGTAGTGGGGAAGCTGCCCAACTAAGATGATAATCAGTGACATCTGCAAGGCATTCACATGGCTGTAGGGGCAGCTGGAGCTCATGAACATGGCCCTTAAGGGACCTGGTGTCTGAAAGCAACTATAGTGCCAAAAGAGGGTCATGGCAGATTGGATAGAAAGTAGTCTGGCAGTTGATTGGACTCCCTCTGGGCCTTGGGCAGTCTTCTGATGCTGCTGAGTGTTCTGGCCAAATTGGGATGTATGGTTACCCTAGTTATGGAGATAAACCTCTCTATTACTGTACAAGTATTTGTCTTTTAGAATCAACATTTATGTGGGAAAACAGCCAAGAATAATGTTGAGTATCTCATGACATGTATCTGTCAAAAACAAGCTTTGTTTGCTTGATGTAAAGGAACCTAACATTTTTTGGATAATAAACAGACTTCTAAATTCTCATTAATAGGATGCAGAATATTTTTTTCTCTAAATAGGAAACTTTTTTTTTTTTAATAAAGGACAGTTATGAAATTACAAAAGGTAATTTGTAATGGATGCAATTCATAGTGATTGAGAATAAGTGCCTATAGTGCTGCACAGTGGCACTGCATACTGCTTTAGGTATAGTATTTTTTTGTAGAAGTAAGTAATACTGCACATGTTTCAGAAGAACATGTTATACTTACTTCCCAAGAATGGCTGAGACAGTAATGTGAGTAGTACTACACTGTGTATAATGAGGAAAATAGTATTCAAACTGTGTAAGTAGAACAATGTCAGTAGAACCAGCACATCCCACACACTGCAGACTGTTGGAAATTCACAAAAGCAGTAGACCAGTTTCTCATATGTACACATATATTTTGCTTCAACTTCAAATCCATGCGTCAGGAAAAGAAAAGATTTTAGCTATCAAACAGATTCTAGTAGCATTAGGCTCAGATAATTGCTATCTACTGTTAACCTTAGGACTGATCAGCCTTATCTGTAAGGGAAGAAAGATAGGTAAACAATGTGGAATGCAAAATTATTAAGTGTTAAAATTGGATTTTCAGTGGAACATTTTATTTTGGGAAAAGGTGTTTAATTCTGTTTTTTCCCCAAGCACTTTTCATAAAAGTACGGATAGGCCTTTGTCAGTGACTGCTCACCCCCTGGCTCTTGATTGCAGCCTTACTCAACAATCAAAACATTAAATGGGCACAAAGGAAATTAGGATCCTTCTTATATTCATTTATACTGAACAGAGTCAAATTCAAATTCAGTACATGCAAAGCTATCTACACATGGATATCTGACGGCAGATTTGACATGAAGCAAATGAATATAAACATTCTTAATAGTAAAAAAGGGAAGTGAGGAGGAGAACAAATTTTCTATGAGAGGTCCTAGACGACATTGAAGAGCCATGTATGCCTATTGAATGAACACACTGGGATTTTTCAAAAGCCTAAAGTTAAGCTTCTAGAGCCATAATAAGGCACTGAAATTCAGGGATGGCAGCATTTTGCTAGCACAGACCAGAGCAACCTGGACATGGGTGCGGGCTGGATGCCTCTGCAAGCTACCCACCCCAGCAGCCAGCTGCCTGCACTCACTCTCAATGCAGATTCCCACTGTTTCAGCAGAGCTTCAGGCTTCACCACAGAGGGAAGTGCTGTGGGGGTGCAGTTTTGGGCCACTGATCCCCCATGTGGGATGGGACCTCTGTGGGCTAGATTGGATCCCTTCATGGGCCAGATTTAGCTCAAGGGCCTAGATTGCCAACCTGTGACCTAAAAGCAACCAAGGGTATGTACAGACGTTATGCTACATCAATCCAACTAGGGTTAGGTGGACTTAAGTGCCTGACTGTACACAAGTTCAGGAGGTTTGGTTAGGCAAAAAATGGCCATCTGATTTAACTTAGTTTGCCCACATGCAGATCTTACACCTATATTGACCTAACTTAGGGCCGTGTACAGGTGTTCAGGAAGGTTAGACTGGGCAAAAAAGTGGCAAGCCCATCTAAATTTAGTTCACCTAGGACATGTACTAACCTATGTGACCAGTGCAACCTTGGATGGACAAATCCCACACTGCAGATGCTCCCATTTCCCCCCTTCTGCACCCACTATCCACCCCTCCCCATCCCCATCCCCAACCACCCTGCCTTACTTAGATTGCATTCTCAGCATGACACCTGGCACCAGAAAATGTGTGTACACATGGGACCTCATCTATGATCATATGGCTTAAAGTGAACTGTGTAACTGTAGATTGGGTCCTGGGAACATGTATACACATTTGCAGTGCAGTCCTGGGGCTGGGAAATCATAGCTCCTTGGGGCTGCACTTTACCTACCCTCCCCTGCTGCCATCCTGACTGGGCCATCTTTAGCCTTCCAACCTCCTATACTCTCAGAGGGGAAACCCAACCCCCATGGACCCACTAGCACCCCCAAATCCACCAGCCCCCTCTGCGAGGGGCTGCTAATCCCTGATCCTGCCAACTGCCCCTGCCAAGACCCGCTTGCCTCTCAGATCCCACCAAACTTTCTCCAACCCCCCCAACCCCCCTGCAAACCTGCTAGCCCTCCCAATTGTACTTGCCCCTCGCCCCACCCATACTTACTTAAATCAGAGTCCTGGCACCAGCAAACATTTGAACAGCTGGCACCTGTTCTACAATAATACTGATTAAAGTAGGCCACATGATTGTAGATTGGATCCCAGCTACATCTGTACCAGCACAAGAGTTCCCAGTGAAATCAATGGGAGTTTCTTGGTGCTTATTGCTTTTGAAAACTAAATTGCATATTTGGGTTTAGGAGGCCAACATCTTTAGGTTTATTTCATTTTGGTCTTCTTTTAAAAAAATTTAAATCTTGCCTAGAACCTTGGAGGTTGAACTCGATCTAAAGCCAAGTTATATCTGGGAATGTAACAACTCACATACTCTTGCAGTTCCACAGTTCCACACAGCAGGGACCCATAATACATGCTCAGAAGCAGCTCACAGAAAACTTTTTAAAATAAAATTATTTTAAGATATATATTGTATTAATTAAGAAGGTATTTTGGAAAAGATTTTCCTTTCTTTTTTTGTCTTTTGCATTGCTAATCAAGTCCCATGAAAAGCAATATGAAACATCATCATTTAAGATTGCTCATGGTTCAACAAATGTTTTTTTTTTTTACTCTGTTAAATATGCAGTCCTTCCTTAAGTAGGACATAGGGCCCAATTTCCATTTTTACCAAGGCCTTTTTATGCCATTCTGGAAGTATAAAGGATCCTTAAGGTATATGAGAATCAGCTTTAAATAGATTACGATATAATTTGACAAGACACACTTAAGTGTGAGACAGGAAAAAAATACACAAGAAAATGACTTACCTAAGCAGGTAAATGGCAAAACCAGAAACAGAATTTTAGTCCATTGTCCTATTCATGCTCTCTTTCAAAGTAACTACCTATTTCTAGCATTTGGGGACTTAAAGGTTGCACAGATGCTTCACCTACAGGAAACCAAGTATATATCAAGTAGATCGCCTCAGCAATATTTTTTTCTTGACAGTTCATTTTTTTAGCAGCTCTTAAAAGCCTTATAGTAAGAAAATGTCATTCAAATATAAGCCCTGATCCTACAAAGACTGGAACTACTTCTGTGTAGAAATGTAAGTGCACACCAAAATGCTTGCAGGACTGAAACATTTATTTCCTACTGTTGTCATTTCAAGCTAGATGGCATGTGGAAGAATTATATGATTTAGTGAAGGGTTTTTGGTGATTTGTTTGCTTTGTTTTAAACTTACCTCCTTCTGTGACACCTCATGAAGTGTTCAAGGGATGAGAGTTTTACAAAACTGATATAAAATATTGCTGCACCTTTCTAAAGGAAGCAGTATGCCTCTGTTGCAGACTGCTGAGAAATATATTTTGATGTCAGTGTCTTTGAATTCCATTCTTAGATTATAATTCATATAACTTGATTTTGTCAAAGTGTTGTGTCTGTATTAAATGGTTTTCTTTACAATTCATTACAATTATATACGTAAATCAAAAATTTAATTCTCATCCCCCTCAAAAAAGTCCTTTCAGATCAATGTTGAGGATGTTTGTTAGGGCAGTCTGAGCCAGTGTGCACTGAAGGTCTGCATGCATCATCTTAATGCAAAAGGGGCCACTCCCCAACTCAGCACCCTCTTGCAACTGCATGGCTTGCTCTGCCATGTGTTAAACTCTTATTCTTATTCAAAAGTGCATTGTCTCTGCCCTCTGGATGAACAGAAGGTTTCAATTTCCAGTCTCTGTTAGATTTTTAACCTTTTCAAGTAGAAATAGGAACAAAATAAGAAACCCAACTGTTAGTATAATTTTGATAATGAAAGACATCTGCATATAACTTGTTGGCATCTGGCAAGCTTTGAAATATGTAGAATTCCATTTTGCAATTGCAGTTTCCCTATTGGCAAAGAAAGGTATAAGAAACATTTGCTCATTGCAACAAATACAAAACAAGAAAAATCAAAACAGCATGGAGAGATGACTTGTGAAAAACACTGGAGATGGAATCGCATTTAACATTGCGTTCTGCAAGACTATTCAAATCCCTCACTGAGCACATGCAGATGTCCTTATTCATAGACATTATTACCTTTTGGAAGATTGGTCACATTTACAGAATTATGGTGTCCCTGGAAAAGTATTAATACAATGGGGAGGATACAAAGAAATGCCACAGGACTGAGGAAAATGCATGTTGTATTCTTGGTTTTGCAGATAATTATGATTTAAAAACTAAAGGAATTAAATCTGAGAGGGAAAATCTCTGTTGGAAAACATAAATTTTAACCATGGAGGCCTCCAGGCCAACTGGACATAAGAGAAAGTACCTATATCATGTATTTGTACTTGGTATGTGTCCATTTGTCATGTTACATTTCACTAGCTAGAGATGATTTTGCCCCTTAAATTCTAGTGGCATGGCTTTCTGCTGGGGGGGGGGGGGGGCTGTATAATGGTT
>NW_017729024.1:116371261-116374646 GCF_001723915.1 Gavialis gangeticus | reverse complement strand
GGGGGGGGGGAGGGCTGTATAATGGTTTTATTTCTATCCTCTCTCTGATACATGACCAATAGCCAAGGACTGCATGCATCATCTTAATGGAAAAAGGGCCACTCCCCAACTCAGCACCCTCTTGCAACTGCATGGCTTGCTCTGCCATGTGTTAAACTCTATTCTTATTCAAAAGTATTAGGCAACCCCCTTCGCTACCGGGTGAATGATTAAAGCATCAGTGCTGACAGTATAAATTATGGAAAAAAGGGCTGCCATAAATTTTATGGGGAGATATTCCTTGGTCTACCTAATATTTTACTAAAAACCCAGAATGTGATTAGTTCCATAAAATGTTCCTTCAGTACCTCTTTTCAGAAAACTCACTTTTTCAAGGTAGCTTGCGCAAGACTCCCATGACATTCCAAAGCATTACAACACAACATGCATATAAATCAAAATAAATTGTACTGATTACATAAAAAGTCTTTAACTCTGAAAAAATTAATCCAGATAAATGCTAGTCATGTGTGACAAGCCTAGAAGCCCCTGGCCCCCTCCAAAATCAGGGGTCAATACATTATAATGTTGTTTTTTAAGGAAAAAGCCCAAATCTCAGAAGCATTTAAAGTACTGAAAATATGGTGGATTCAATTGTGAATGTATTACATTTATTGTGAACTTTCTGGCAGAGGTTAAAATCTGCTCAAAAACTCATATACAAAACACTGAAGGCTATTGTACATTCTTTAAAATTCCTAGCAATATTTCTTAGAATTAGTTTGTTTTAGATTACTGTTGAAATCCTTCCAGGCTAATGAAGTTATTTTCCAATATTTTAAGGTTGTCTTTAGTATTCCTGAAGGACTTTCGAAGTAATCTAATGGATAATGATATAATATTTCTAAAGTATATTTGAAGGCAATATTAGGATTCTAGAATTTTCAATAGTACATTGGAGAATATTAAAACTCTCTGAAAAAATCCCCGAGGATAAGTTTAGAGTTATACTTTACTAAACAAAAAGGATTTTTTCATTATAAAAAACAGAACTCTGCTATTCAGTTAAGTGGAACCAACAACAATGACTTCTTAAACGTATGCAGCTAAATTCCCCATATCAAACCAGCAAACCATAATAAATGCATTATGCAAGAGATATGTGAAGGTGAACACTGTGCTTACAGCTATTTCTGATGGAAGAAGCTGGAGGACTTAAAGTATGGATTGCCAATCAAGATGGGCAAAGTAAGGATGCTCATAGAAAATAAAATAAACTGCATAATGTATAAAAAAAAGTACTGCCAGCTGCAAGGTAATGGGGGTTAAATACAAGAGAGATCGGTAGGGATTCATATTCTCTTTCTGAGCTACATGCTGACTCATCTTCATCTCACTAACATTTTAATAGTAGAGCTGGAGAAACTTTTAAAAAGAGAACAATTTATTCATTGAATTGTAGCCTTTTCCCATTTGTGAACTCTTCATGCACAGACTGATTTTTACAAATGTGTGTTATCGTCTGCCAAGACTGCATGCAAATATCAGCCTGTGGGTTGTTCTGCATCTGTATTTCTTAACGCACATTCCTTATTAACACTGTGTGACTGGACACTTCAGTCGCATGATATTGTTTCTGGTTCCTGATTGGAAGAAAGAAGCTGTAATAAAGAAGAGAAAGTTTTTATTTCTTGAGTTTTTGACTGTTCCCTAGAGTGATGGAAACTTTTGTTATGTAATGAAGACGAATAAGGAAGGGAATTTTATAAATTCCTCCAACTTGCCCCCTCTCCTCTGGGAGTCTGCACTCCTGGTCTGGGTTTGTGGTGTGGCGGGGATTTTAATTAGAATAGCTCTCAGGAGCTGCTGTAGTTAAAATGTGTGCTGTCTTTCATGTATTTAGTGTCCTGTGTTTCAAAATGGTGGTGGGGGCGCTTTAACTAAAGCTTGTTAAACATGCTTTAGTTAGAGCACTCCCACCATCATTTTGAAATGTGAGGACATTGAATAAATGAGATGCTGCAGCATGCTGGAGCGTTCTGATTACACTGTTCCAACACACTTGATTTATCAAGTATGCTCTGACACGTTCTTATCAGAATACATCAGAGCATATGTAAAAGTGTCTGGCCTTCAGGCCTTCTCTGAAATATCACTGTTAGAAAAATTAGGCAGTTGTGTGTACGTGTACGGGGAAGATGGTCATACTGTAGTTCTGGTCATGTCCTATTTAGGCTTATTTAGTTGTATTTGGTCCAAGCTGGTTAAATGCTCATTTTTGTCTCAACTGAATACATTAATATGAGTCTTGCAGACACTTTTTTGTTCTTACATTAGATGTTCTACCATCTATAAAATAAAATTTTATATATCTACTACAACTGGTTGAAAAATGGACAAATCAGCCTTTTATTAGAAAGTGCAATTTTATTGAATTGAAACTGTCTTGCAAGAGTTTATTTCATGATTTTTTAAAAGGAAAATTTCAAAGTAATGTGTCAGCTATCATGATACTGGATATGTCACAACATTATATTCCAATTACTGTTTGATTAATTTTATATGGAATGTTAAATATTACTTGTATATGTTTTTACACATCACATATAAGCACATATATAATATCTGCCTTTTTCAGAAGGAAATGTTTTTATCTTATCCAAATAAAATAATTCAGCATTATCAAAATGAAACATTCCAATGTTTCCAGTTTGTAATTACTTGTAGAATTTCAGTTCAATGGGAAAATTTCCAAACTGGGACAAAACCTTCCTTATATAGGAAGACTGCAGGGGGACATAAAACTTGCATTGCTGGCTCTTTACCACATTTTGGGTTTTGGGGATGAGGCAGACTCCACTGGAAGTTTCAGGCAGTTTTTGCTTCTGAAAAACTGGTTTCACTTTTTTAGGAGCATAAATATAGATCACAGAGCTCAGGTTTAGGTGCCCAGGTTTGAAGTCTTATCTGAAAATCTGTTCAACACAGATGCACTAACTTTCTATTCAGAACATTTCCCCAATATTATAGAGAGTAGAGAAACTCAATAAACCCCATCTAAAGCAGTATATAGTAATGGACAAGCCATTACTTGACCTGGAATATTGACCATTTTACAAAAGGTGCTAAAAGTCCTGCTGTTTTGGAGTAACTCTGGTTATCTCAGCATGTGTCACATGATATATCAAAACACTGTCTTGTATTTCCAGAAGATAATTAGAGAAAAAAGTACCTTATTATATTTATCTATAAAATAACATTTATGTTTTCACTGATGTACAGTTATACTCACATATATTTATTTATTTGGCTAAAAATAAATGAAGGTACCTACTAAGGTTTCCATGCCCTATTATAATTAATCATGCATATAATTCATATAATTAATCATATAAGTAATCAAACC
>NW_017729024.1:116361171-116366261 GCF_001723915.1 Gavialis gangeticus | reverse complement strand
GTACCTACTAACGTTTCCATGCCCTATTATAATTAATCATGCATATAATTCATATAATTAATCATATAAGTAATCAAACCTTCTTGATCTCCTGCTCCAAACAGGGAAGAATTGGTAGAAAAAGTAGAAGTGGATGGTAACTTGGGCAGCAGTGACCATGAGATGACTGAGTTCAGGATCCTGAAGAAACGAAGGAGGGTAAGCAGTAAAGACGTTGGACTTCAAAAAAGCAGACTTCAGTTCACTCAGGGAACTGACGGGAGGATCCCCTGGGAGGTCAGTCTAAAGGGAAACAGAGCCCAGGAGAGCTGGTTGTACTTTAAAGAAACCTTACTAAGGGAGCAGGAACAAACCATCCCAATGCTCAGGAAGACTAGCAAGTATGGCCTGCTTGGCTTAGCAGGGAATTCTTTGATGAACTAAAACACAAAAAAGAATCTTATAAAAAGTGGAAACACGGATAAATGACTAGGGAGGAGTATAACAGTGTTGATTGGGCATGCAGGAATGAAATAGGGAAGGTCAAAGCTGGAGTTGAAGCTAGCAAGACACGTGAAAGGTAACAAGAAGGGTTTCTACAAGTACAAGAGGAAGTTCAGCAAAAATGTAGGTCTGTTACTGAATGGGGGAGGCAACCTAGTAACAGATTAGATAGAAAAATCTAAAGAACTTTTAAACCTCAGCCTTCACAAGCAAGGTCAGCTACGAGACTACTGCATCTGGCAACACAATTTGGTGAGGGGGTGAGCAGCCAACAGGGGCAAAACAACAGGTTAGGGTCTATTTAGAAAAGATGGACATGTAAAAGTCCATGAGGCCGGATGTGATGTACCTGAGCATGCTGGGGGAGATGGACTATGTGACTGCAGAGCTGGTGACTATTATTTTGGAAAACTCATGGTGATTGGTCAAGGTTCTGGATCACTGGAAAAGGGCAAATGTAGTGTCCATCTTTAAGAAAGGGAAAGAGGAAGATCTGGGGAACTACAGACCAGTTAGCCTCACCTAAGTCCCTGGAAAAATCATGGAGCAGGTCCTCAAGGAATCCATTTCTAAACACTTGGAGAAGGTGCTTAGGAGCAGTCAGCATGGATTTACCAAGGGCGAGTCATGCCTGATAAATCTAAGTGCCTTCTATGACAAGATGATTGGTTTTCTGGATAGAAAGAGGATAGTGGATGTAATATACCTTGACTTCAGCAAGGCTTTTCATATGGTCTCCCACAACATTCTCACAAGCCAGATGAGGAATTATGGGTTGGATGAATAGACTGTAAGGTGGGCAGAAACCTGGCTAGATTGTAGGGCTCAAAGGGTAGTAATCAATGGCTCAATGTCTAATTGTCAGCTGGTATCAAACGGCGTGCTCCATGGGGCAGTCCTGGGACTGGTCTTAGTCAATATATTCATCAATGATGTGTAAGGTGGATCCATCAAGTCTGTGGATGACATCAAGCTGAGGGGAATAGTAAATACACTGGAGGGTAGGGCTGGGATTCAGAGTGACTTCAACAAATTGGAGGATTAGACCAAAAGAAACCTTATGAGGTTAATAAAGGAGAAAGTCCTGTACTTAGGATGAAGGATGAAACATTCCCATGTGCCTGTGCAGACTGGGGACTGACTGGTTAAGCATCAGCTCTGCAGAAAAGGATGTAAGGGTTACAGTTGACAATAAGCTGACTATGAGTCAACTGTGTGCACTTGGTGTGAAGAAAGCTAATGGCATATTGGACTGCATTAGTAGAAATATTGCCAGCAGATCAAAGGAACAGATTATTTCCTTCTTTTTTGGCCCTGGTGAGGCCACATCTGGAGCTGTGTCCAGTTTTGGGCCCCTCACAACAGAAAGGATATAGACAAGTTGGAGAGGGTCCAGCAGAGGGCAACAAAAATTGTTGGAGGGCTGGGGTACATGACTTCTGAGGAGAGGCTGAAGGAACTGGGCTTATTTAGTCTGGAGAAGAGGAGACTTAGGGATGGGGGCACATTTTAAAAAAAGCCTTAAACTACCTACAGGGTGGATTCAAAGAGCATGGAGCTGGACTTTTCTCAGTGGTGGCAGATGACAGAACAAGGAGCAATGGTCTCAAGTTACAGGAAGGGAAGTTTAGGTTAGATATGAGGAAAAACTCTCTCACTAGGAAGATAGTAAAGCACTGGAATATTTACCCAGAGAAGTTGTGGAATCTTCATTTTTGTAGGTTTTTAAGAACCAGGTAGACAAAGCCTTGTCTGGGATAATATAGTTGGAGATAGTCCTGCTTTGAGCTGCGGGTTGGACTACAGGACTTCCTGAGGTTCTCTCTAACTGTAATATTCTGTAATTTTATGATTCGTATTATGCTACTATTGCTCAAATTAGTTATCATTACCAAGATTCCTTCTAGGCCAATGCCTACAGAAGTTGCTGTAATGGACACATTACAACATTGCAATTCCCCAGAAGTTATAAAATGGTATATATAGTGAGTAAAATTTAGGCAAGAGATGCATGTAGTGTCCCATTGAAATATAAAAGGTAGCAGGCAATTGCAGTTTTTCCTGATGACAGTCCTCTGTTAGAACTCAACAAATACAACCTTTGTAGTGTGAGCAACCTCTTCCTTAAATACGAAAAGTACCAAAAATTCTATGGGTTTTGTGGTAGAGAAATTGGCCACAATATTACCAACCTGAGATCAGATAGTTTTTGCCACAATATTACCATGTCATTTTGAAATAGAGTAGAGCAGAATATAAAAACATGATTGCTAACCTCACTTGCTTTGGGACTAAGGAAACAGTTAAAGGGAACAATACTATTACAGTTTGAACAACTGGCATGGAATAATCTTTTCCAGTAGCTAAGAACCATCAGAAACTTGATCACCTTCAAGTATGAGACATATTTCCTTGACACTACTTTCTTTAACATAAATACTGAAACTTCATTATCATTGTTGGCAGATCCTCAATATAAGGATTGCAATCTTCCAGTAATTAGGAAAGTCATTGGTGAGCCTGGAGATGCCTGAAGAGGCAGTCCAAGATCTGCATATTTGGCTGCAGACTTGACAAATAGTTCTGGGAGAAAGGAGTGGATCCTGGTGAAGTTGGGTCACAATCTTTTCCCTTTGTCTCTCTTGCCCATCTGCCTCAACAGTGAAGTAAATTTGCCCAAAATTATTCATGCCTTGCCAGACATTACAGTGTCATTGAGTACAATTTAGTGCTTGGAGTTTCCCAGGTATTGATGTTAATATAACATTTCTTCAGATTGGCCTTCAAATAGGGCTGTGCAAAACTTCGGCAGCCGTTTCATTTTGGAGGTGCTTTGGCCTGTTTTGGCACCTGAAACATTGAATCTGAAATGAAACAGAAGGCTCCAAAATATCTCCGAAACAAAAAAAAGCTTTCAGAAATGTTTCAGATGTTTCTGAATGTTTTGGAGGCACCCCCCACCCCTGAAATAGTCTGGCACAGCCCCTCACCCCTCCTTTTAAAGTGCTGGGAGGCTGGGGCTGGGTGGGGGATGGGCCTGGCCAGGGCAGCCATGGGAGCTTCTCCCGCAGCTCCCCTCTGCTGGGGCAGAGGCAGGCATAGCTAGAAGACCTCCAGGAGAAGCCCCCATGGCTGCCCTGCCTGGCCCCATCCCCTGCCTGGCCCCAGCCTCCTGGCACTTTAAAAAAAAAGAAAAAAGAAAAAGCCCTGCACTCACCGGCACAGCCTCCCCATGCAGTGCAGGGCAGTGGGGGGCATCCAGGATCGCTCCTCCCGCCTAGCACCCATGCGGCAGCTGCCCCATGGTGCAGGTGCAGTGCAGCTCGGCAGAGTGCTGCAATCTATCTGGGAGCTGGGGCTACTGGGGCTGAGTGGTGTCAGGCTCAGGCTGACTGCTGGAGCTGCCCCAGCTCCCAGACAGTGTGCGGTGCCCTGCTGAGCTGCGATGCAACAGCTGCCAAGTGGGTGCCAAGCAGTGGGGGCGATCTCCACTGCCCCCTACTGTTTCGGGGGAGGGCTCTGCCATAAGCCTCCAGAGGCCTTGACAGCCACTGCTACAGCTGGTGAGTGTGGGGCTTTTTTGTTGTTGTTTTTTTTTAAAGTGCTGAGATGCTGGGGCCAAGTAGGGGCTGGGGCTGGGCAGAGCCGCCATGGGGGCTTCTCTAGCAGCTCTTCCAGCTGTGCCTGCCTCTCCTTGGCATTTCATCTGGTATTCCATCAGGGCCTCATGCTTCTTCATGTACTTAATGGCTTTTAAGTTCTCTTGAAAGGATCTGCTAGGTAATCGTTAACGGGGTGTTGTAGAATGACTTCAGTGTTATTGTTTTTGACAACAGGTTCAGGGACTCTTGAAAAATGCTTCTTTTATCATGTACTGATGATAAAGCTGTCTTAAAGAGTGTTGTTCCATCCTTGGATCTCAGAGGAATGTATGCTTGTGTACTTGGCACATGGAGGTCATCCTTAGGAGCAACCAACACGGGTTCATTAGTGGCAGGTCCTGTCAGACCAACCTGGTGGCCTTCTATGATCAGATCACCAAATCATTAGATGCAGGGGTAGCAGTGGACAGAGTCTTCCTGGGACTTTCGGAAGGCCTTCGACACTGTCTCTCACCCTGTTCTCATTAAGAAACTGGGGGACTGTGGTGTCAACACCCACACAGTCAATTGGGTCGCCAACTGGCTGAAGAGTGGCACCCAGAGAGTGGTGGTGGATGGGTCATTTTCGGCCTGGAGGAATGTGGGCAGTGGGGTTCCGCAGGGCTCGGTCCTTGGGCCTGCACTGTTCAACATCTTCATCAGTGACTTGGACGAGGGGGTAAAAAGCACCCTGTTCAAATTTGCTGATGACACTAAGATGTGGGGGGATGTGGGCATGCTAGAAGGGAGGAATAGACTGCAATCTGACCTAGACAGGTTACAGGGGTGGGCAGATGAGAATAGGATGGGATTCAACACTGACAAGTGCAAGGTGATGCACCTGGGGAGGAACAATCAGCACCATACCTACAGGCTGGGGAACTCCCTTCTTGTCAGTACAGAGGCAGAAAAGGATCTTGGAGTCATCGACTCCAAGATGAACATGGGCCGGCAGTGTGGGGATGC
>NW_017729024.1:116332925-116360875 GCF_001723915.1 Gavialis gangeticus | reverse complement strand
AGATGTACACCTTGCTGGGGTCATTTGACCCCAGTACTCTTTCCTGCCATGGCAGGGGGTCGGACTAGATGATCTACTCAGGTCCCTTCCGACCCTAGAAACTATGAAACTATGGATAGTTTTGGTTGTACTGAAGAAACTATGCCTGTTAGGTTGTTGGCAAAGTTTTGAATGCCTTTTGCTTTGTCCTTTGACGACTTTGTTCTTCCACTCTCAAATTTTCTACTAAGTCTCAGCTTCAATGTAATGATGTGTGCCTTGCATATAGATTTACTAAAAAAACAAAACTAAAACCTTGCCAAAACCAAATACTCCACTGCACAAGCACTTTTTCCCCTTGGGAGATGAGAGAATCAATGACACATGGTAGATGTTAGTCCTGTTTTGCAATGCACTACTTGAAGGTACTAGTAAACTTTCTAATAAATATTATTTAAGAATCCATGTTGAGAAAAATAAATGGAATGGAATTGTTTATTGACTCTGAGAGATACTTTAAAAATGTGCATGCATACTAGATCTGATTCCAGGACTGTGGAGTTTAGTGAACACTCCCGTTGGCTTCAGTGGGTGTTGAACTGGGGTATAATCCTTGAAAAGATCCCCTGGGAAAAAGAGAGCTAGCTTTCTTAATTCCTAGTACTTTACCCTGAGTTTGGGGTAAACTTTGTTTCTGTATCAGGGACAAATCAGAAAAACTTGGAGGAACTAACTTAGAGCTGGAGTGGGAAGAGAGGATCAAGAGAGTGAGAAAATGGACAAGGGAAAGAGCAAAGGAAAATTATTGTACTAAAAACCCTTTCAAATGGTAAACATCCACCCCTTTGTGTCTCTTCCATGAACACTGGAGTACGAGTTTTAGGAAGAGGTAGAAATCCTTATAGACTTGTCCCTTCTCCATGTTTTTTACTCCGGTTTCACTTTGTGTTCACTTCAGAGATCTTTCAAATTGAAAAAAAAACAACAAAGGGACTGAAGGGAAAAATCACAGTGGTCTTTATTATAATATGGTGTAATTATTATGACATTAATCTGAAATGTTATGTCAAATTTCATTAGGATTCTATCTGAAATAACCATAGTAATATTCATTTATTTGTTACCTTTTTCTGAATTCTTATGTTGAGAGCATAACTAACTGGCAAATCCCAATTATTTTTATAAGAAAGAAGACAGATCTGAAAATAAGGCCACTTTTCTTATCATTCATATTTTGTAAACCACCTTAGAATTATTATAATGATGACATTTAGCCAGTTTACAATCTCTTTAAATTATCTTTGAAGTCAAAGAGCACTCCAGCTACCTTTCTAATCATAATACACATTTAGGTTATTTTGGCAGTGTCTTGCATTGTTTGATAGTGTGTGATGTTTTGGGGGCCATGCTATGCTGAATGATTTTCTTTTAAGCAGGGGAAATAGAGAATGATTTTTTCTATTTAACAGAAAAAGTTAAAAACAAAGAAAGCAAAGCAAAGAGGGAAAAGATGGAAAGAGCATCACAGTCTAAAGGCCCTCACATTTTTTTTTTTTTTTACATACTATTGTGATCGAAGTTCTACATGGCTCTGGTCCTAGTATTTTCTAGGTTTCTAGAAATGTAGTCAAGTGGCCTCCTTTATCACAGTGCTTTTAGCATTCTAATATACCTTATAACCTTACCTATCCATCCAGTCTTTTTTCCATATCTTTTCTCTTCTGCTGTCCTTGGTTGCCATTCTGTTATTAACAACATTCAATAAACATGGTCTATTCTGATCATGCATCCAGCCCCAATGCCAATTTTTCCTTTTTGACAATTTCTACAATGTCCAAGACTTTCATCTGTTCTTATATTCACAGCTGCATTGTCTTCTGACTGTCCCTATTCACATGCAAATTACAAATTGTATGCATTATGCTTTTTTTTGCCTTGCAATCAGGTTGTAATAAGAGTATGTGAATATAGGTGCACAAATGTACTTTTGGATAGGAAGCTTTACAATAGTGACATTTCTCATTTAAGATGTAGATTATCAATTAAACTTGCATGCAGTGAATCAAATCATATCATGTTAGTAGCTCTGCTGTGTGTCATAGTGAAATTCTGTTGGATGTGATACTGTTGTTGGTGTTATAAATCATTAGTTCTCCAACAGTCAGTCAGCATCCAAATAACTGATTTTGATTTCAGAGTTGTGTTGCTCTTAGAACAGTAGGGATTGAGTGGGTTAGGAAATAAAGAGGTTAGTTTTCCATTTCATGCTATGTTAGGACAATTCTTCTAGAACGTTTTCTTTTTAAAAATACACAAAAACTACAATGTTCAGCAAGATGAACTTTTCATAATTTTTGACCCAAATTAACAGTGGCAGTCAACTCAGTTTCTTACCCGCCTTACAAACCTCACCTTCAACTTCTGGTGCTGCAGTTTTTTTTAAAATGAGGATGGGGTGGAATGCAACTCTACACTGTCCGCATGATTACTGTTGTGACATGAAGTACATCACTTTCTCTGAGACAATATGCATCCTGAAGCTCCAAATATGTACTTCAATTCCCTGAAACTTTGTGAATCAAAAAATGAGGTCCAGTGGGATACAGAATACAGCTAAATGGTAATAAAAGGGAAATACAGCCTAATTTGGTCTGGCTTTCAGTTACACTATATTTTGACAGACATGGGAAAATTTTCAAAAGTCCGTATTTCCAAAGGTCACTTATGGATAAGGAGCTACCCTATCTGCAATTTCATGTTTTCTTGTGGAAACAGTGGGGAAAAAAGCAGTTTCCAGAACACTGCAAAAATGGCAATCCCTGTGGTCTTGGTGTGGAATCATCAGGAAAAAATAAACTTACTAAAAATAAAACACAAGTTGTGTTGGAGTTTATTAATCCTGGATGCTGCAGTTACACATGCATCCATGACCGTAGCACGCTGAGCCAGGTTGAAGCAGATGAAGCTGGCAGAAAGCCTGGTGGGGGGGGGGGGCAGCCTGCCAGCTTGGGACTGCTCTGACCCAGCTCAGCCTGCTGCAGAGGGGCTGGCTAGGGCACAAGGATGCACAAGGCTAGCCCCACAGTGTGACCTGAAGCACCCTTGTGCCCCAGCCAGCCACATCAGCATTTGCACGTGTTGCTGCACACTAAAGAATGTCACTGCAGGATAGTCCTTGTGATGATAAGTACTAACCCTAACCTACGGTTTAGTTAGTTAGTTTCCTACAGCCTAATAGAACCATACATGTAGATGCTGAGACTTTCCTGTGGAGCTAATTAGGCAGCTCTGTAGTAAACATCTCGTGTAGATGTCCCAGTGAGAATGAGGGTATGGCTACATTGCTAACTGCAGAATAATGCAGAGCAGGGTGCTCAACCTCCAGCACACTGACCAGATTTGGCCCATGGGGCTGTGCAATCTGGCCTGCAGAGCTCCCTAAAGGCTTGGAAATTTGGTGGCAGTGAAAGAGTGGCAGTGTTAATAGCTGTTCCCATGCTGCCAAATTTCTGGATCTGTGGGGAGCCCTGTGGGGTGGATAACATGGCCCTGCATGACAAATTGCATCAGCACGTAGCTGGATGCAGACATTCAGTCATGTCAACATGATGGATCATACCCAAAGACCAACCCCACACAGGATCTAGTTTGTGAACTGACTTCATACCACAAAGGGCCTGTCTAGGCATACAGGTAAAGGTGTGATGGGATCTAATGTGAAATCATACAATTACTATCCCTTCCATGCTACAAGCATATGACATAGACATGACTGAGGAATTGCAAAATCAATCCCATCATGCCTTAGGGCCAGGGTACGGGGGGGGCGGGGGACAGAATCATGATTTCAAGCTCCCTCTGCACTGGTAAGTAGCAAACTCCCATGGCTGGCAGCCTCAGTTGATGGCTTCCAGCCACAGAGGCCTCTGGCTACACAGTGGATTAATGGTGTGATAGTAAAAAGTCACACTAACTTTGTGGCTTATTCCTCTTTTTATCACACTATTACTTGACTGAACATGTGGCCAGGTGACAGCTTAAGACATGACTAATCACATCTTAAATGTAGCACGTAAATGGTGCTTAATCCATCCAGCAGAGCTAGAAGTTTGGGTGCCACTAGTGTAGATATACCTGAGCTGGGTTTAAACAAGCTAGTTTGAGCAGTTTAGCTGCTAAGGTAACAAAAAACTTCTGCTTGGGCTACTGCAGCCTGCCTGCAAGTTATGTCTATAGTGCTTTCAAACTCTGACAAAAACTCATGTAGTCAGCCTTGACTAGCTTTGAACCAGTTAGCACAGGTACTGTTAGCAGTATAGCTGTGGCAGCATGAAAAAGTGTGGCTTGAAAACTCACGCAAAAAGCAGAGTATATGCTTGAATTGTTAGCCCATACTGAGCTCCCTCAGACACAGTGTTGGTAGTACCTTGCCCATTTCAAAGCTAACTTGGATAGGCCAACACAAACTGCAATGGCAACAATGGCTTCGATGTAAACATAACTTCTCAAATGACTAAGCCCCTTTTGAAAAATGAGATTTATGCACCTGATTCACTGAAGTTTTTGAAAAATCAATGCAGCAGAGTTATCATGAATTTACAGAATATGCTAGTATTGCCCAGTCTACATTTTTTCACTTAAAAATATGTACTGAATTTAGCATATATTTTACTTACTGTATATGTGTGAATCACTTTGGAACTCAGTAGGAAGCATTCTTGAACTAGGGCCTGAGCTGATGGGATTTGTTTCTGTAACTCACTGGATAAACACTTGCGTGAAATCCTTGCCCTCCTGAAATCTATTATATAAATCCCATTGACTTCAGTGGCACTAGGGATTTACTCATGTTGTTTTGAGGTTGAAAGCTACAAGTTATTTACCTGTTGTTAAATGAAAAGAGTTAGTTGATAACTAAAGTGCCTGCACATATTCAACCCAAAACGTTACTACGTCTTATATGTTTCCACAATGAGAAGTGACCTCACATGCTTGTATATGAGCTGGTATAAAGAGCATATCAATATATTTTTTTCTTTTAGTAGCTTTCTTTTCCCAGCTATGTTGCGTTTATGATGAAATTCAAATGTCACATCTCTTTTCCTATTATGACTGCAGCAATAATGGTGAGAAAATCTAGTGAAAACTTTGTTCTTTCATTTGAATATTTAAATAATAAATGCTTTAACATAGTGCAAACATTTTAAAAATATTATGTATTTATATTTTAGTATAGTATTATATGTACAGAACACTTTATATATGTAGTAATGTTTTCGTTGTTTGCCACACTCATTTCTATTGTCTGATTGTTTATTCTTTTTGTAGGAATCTGGTTAAACTCATTAAAAAAAGAGAAAAGTCTTGTCACAAATAGCTCAAGAAAAATGGAATGAGAAAGAAAACCATATAATCACCAGCCCTGCTTTGCTTTACATGGCATGTTAAGAACCACTCCAGAAAATATATGCAATAAATTGGTACATTAACCTCTAATTTTTCACACTAAGGTCAGCTATAATCTTGAATTTGACTGTTTCTCTCCGTTGGTTTGGTGTTCTAACTAGTATATTGTTATGTTAAGACCTGAAGAATCATCTACCACATGTCTACTCCAGGACTATTTAATCATTATGAGCACTTTGCTTGGATAAGGTTTTCAGAATTGAGCCTGATCAGATTTTACCCCTGGGGAGATATGCATTTTACATGAAATGCTTATTTCAGGAGTGAAACATTAAATAAATTCTATTCAATGTTTTTAACATGTATTCCTTTCCTCTGTTGGTTACACTAAGATAGTCATAGATGGTTTTATGTTTTAAACATTTGCTCAAGGATCACTTTCTCTGGCCTTCAGAATTTTGAAAGAGCCAGAAAATGATCATATTCACAGGAAAATAGCTCTTATAACCCAAAAAAGAAGTCATGGCACATTTTACAATAATTAATAGATTTATACATTTATACAATAATTAATAGATTTATATCTATTCAACTTCACAAAACCTTCTTTGGATATTATTTAGCAATATGGTTTCTATTTTAAAGTGCAAGGTTTTATGCCTATATAATTTTATTTCCTTTACAAGGATTAAGACACCAGTTTAAAGTCACACACATGCGTAAGCAACTCATGGAATTGTGGTTCAGTTCATTCTAATTCTAGAAGGTGATTTATGGACTTTCTTATATTCCAACAAGCGTCTTTTGACATAAAACTTCGTAAATGTAAGTGAGATAAGGAGTCACATCATTTGTTTCCCCTGTGGCATTTTAGGAACTTTCCTACTTTAGCAGATATCTTCACACATCTGCAGGAGCATCTGATGCCACTTTTACTATGGTGTAGGGGTGACTAATGGTAAGTAGTGCCGCTGTAGAGAGAGAGATGTTATAGAATCTGTAACCCACAAAACTTACTGCCATATGGATAACACACAATGAAATGCTCATCTCATTTTTGAAAGACTAATTTATCAGTTTAGCAACCTAGTAGTAGAGAAAGTCGTCTATTTTGCTAGAGCAGATAAACTCATTTGCTTTATGTAGCCTATAATCTCTAACCTCACATTTACAGTTTTAAAACTGTATCTATCTTAAACTGACATCTCTCTTAAATTTTGGAGAAAATAGCTCAGATGATAAAATTCAGCAACATGCTATACATATTACAATTGCCTTATATAAAGTTAACTGTTTTGCATCACAGTTGCCATTTCTTTGGAACATTATACCAAGGGAAGAGAAGATAGACTTTAATTTATTAAAACAAAGGCCAATAATAAACATACATTTATTTAATGGATACTAAGTGCACTGAGCTATTGGAAGTAAGATGATAGATTAGTAATTTTTTTTAGATGGTATTATCAAACCACTGCAAGAGTTCTCCATTTAAAAAGTTCACCAGCCTATCAATCATTTATGATATAAGGCACGGGCAAGTGAAGAGACCCCCTCAAAGTTTCAAACAAAATCATCAATAGATAGTTGTTTGTTAGATCAGAGTGAAACTGACAAAAATAGCTCTTTAGCATGGAGGAATTAGGGTTTTTTTTTTTTTAATTTTGTCTATTACTCTATCTTTCTGATTTACTTCCAGTTTACAGTAGAATATTTTAGAGGATTTCCTAGCCTAACCTGAGAACAGTTAACATTTAAGCTCCTATCCTATAATCATTTGCATATATAGTTAACCTTAGTGGTGTCAGAAATGGGACTGCTCAGAGTAGTTCAGATAAGCAAATACATAAGCAGCTGCTGGATCAAACCATTACATGATCGATGCTTCACAGAAAACTAAAAAAGGTAAAATGTGTTTCCTACTTGGTTGCATTAGCACCCACTCTATAGATTCGTAGAGAAGTAGGGCTGGAAGGGACCTCCAGAGGTCATGTAGTCCAACATCTTGCCTGAGCCAGGATCTTCCCTATCCAAACCACCCCATACAACCAAAATCTAAACTCTACATAAAACTACCCACAACCCTGACACCAAATAGATCTAACACCCTAACTTGCCACAGGTAAAGTAGGGGAAGCATGGCAGCCAATGTCCTGCTTCTATAAGATGTTGTCAATATATGCTTAAGACGTCCCAGGGAAGAGGGCCATGCCCCCTGCTACAGAGAAAGGCAAAAAACACCACAGTCCAATACCAATCTGACCATGGGGGGAAATTCCTTCCTGATCCCAAATTTGGTGATGAATCTGACCCTGAGTGGAGGGGCAAAACCCTCTAGCCAAGAACCTCCAGCTTTGCTCTGAGCAGGAGAATCGACACACCTCAGTTGAAGTCCCCAGCCTTAGCTGTAGCCAACACCCAGCTCTGGGAAGGCTTAAAAACATCCTGTTGCATATAATACAAAAAAGTGTGGTGGGTGGGTGTGGTGGGGGGGAACCAATTAGCAAGCCCAGAAATATGGGAAATTGGTAGAAATGGTAGAAAATACCTAGATCACCCCTGACCAGTGGCTATCTAGCCTCTTCTTGAACAACCTCTAGTGATGGAGAGTCTGTAACTTCCCTAGGCAGTCTATTTCAGAGCCTCACTAGTTTCACAGTTTTTCTGGATATCCAATCTAAACTTATTTTGCTTCATTTTCAAGCCACTGATCTGTGTTCTCCTCTCTGCAGCAAGAGAGAAAAGGTAATTTCCATCTTCTTTATGGCAGCCCTTCAAGTATTTGAAAACTGCTATCATGTCCACCCTTTAAGTGCCTTTTCTGCAAGCTGAACATGCCTAACTCTTTCAGCCTCTCCTCATACGATTTTCCTTTCAAGCCCTCGATCATTTTTGTTGCCTGTCTCTGAACCCTGTCTAACTTCTCCATGTCCTTCTTAAATATGGAGTCCAGAACTGCACACAGTATTCCAGATGAGGCCTAACCAGTGCCAAGCAGAGAGGTACTACACAATCCTGTATACCTATCGCAGACCAATGTCTTTATTTATTTAAAACTTTCCTTGTTAGGCAGTTGGCTATAACCGCGATCCTAGATAACATGAAAAAGTAGTGCTGTAGGGGATAAGAGAGGCCATATGAGGTCAAGAAAGCTATTCTTTTAGTGAATCACATATTTCTTTTATTTCCTTTCCTTCCCCTCTAGTAAAGGTGATACATCATGCTCCAGCCTCTTTTCTGAGATAGCTTTAGGTAGCATTTGAACAGGGGCTCTAAAGTATAAAAAGTTTTGCAAAAGTGCAGCAGTAATATCAAAAACATGCTGGCTAATATGGCTACTCCAATGACATCACAGAAACAGCAGAAAAAGTATTTAAATGTTTCATTCTAAAATGAACTATGATTCAAAAACCAAGTATTAAAAAAGCTGCAAAATGTCTTCTTGATTCATATGGTTTCTTTTTTTTCAGAAAAAAATACATGGTGCCTGCTGGAGTATCAGCCACATCCCCCAATCTAACATAGTAATAATAATTAATAATGTAAAGGACTGCAATTGTTCTTTAATACTGATTTAACAGCTATGAAAAAGGCTACAGTAAATTTAGACCTTCCCTCAGGGAGAGTCTAGGTTTCGCAGGGGCCAACCAAGGAGAGAACTGTGACTCTCAGTTGTCATTCTCTTGTTGTTTCTTGACTTCTGTGCTCTATTCTGTTGGCTCATCTCATTTTCTGACCAGTACATTCTCTACTTTATCTGCACAGGATATCAGGTTGCTTTTCTCATGTTGGTACCCATTGGGTACAAAGTATCTGGAGTAATTAGTTGCCTTATATCCTTTATTTTCCTGAGCTGGGCATGTAGGTTAAGGACAATCTTTCACTGATTCTCTCAGGCTAGACTCCAGTGTTACACTCCTGTGCTTGTAGAAGAACCACCTGAGCTAAAACTCTCAGGGTCACTGTATCTGATTAACAGAGAGGAGTATGAGCCAGAGCAGACATTTTTATGGGGTGCAGCATGTGATCTCTGAAACTAAGGGCTTTCCTTATTCTGTCTACATTGGAGAGGTTGGTCTCACTGGATTCTAGCTTCAGTTTGTGCACTCATTTGTCACTCAGACTCGCACTACTTGCAAACACTGTAAGGTAGGTGGAGACTCTATCAAGCTAACTTCTCATACCTGATTGGGCTTTTCCTCTCTTTTGCACATTGAACTAGGCTAGATGCTGTTTGATCTACTGGTTCAGTCTAAGATTAGGGTTACCACCCATTTCTCATTACAAGACCAGATCTCTAAACAGCTTCAAACTTTAACTGTTTGGGACTGGAATTTTCCATGCTGGATATTAAACTTAGCAGAATGTCTTTTTGTAAAGCTATAGAAAAAGTTGTTCAATCATTTCTGAGAAGATTGAAGATATGCTGGTTTGCACATGTTTAAAAAAAATCCTGAATCTGTGTTTTGTTGACAGCTGCCATCTTGCATGTGCTCCAGGGTGGGAGTGGGAGCACTTTAATTAGCGGGGCTCTCAGGAGTCCTTCTAGTTAAAGTTCCTGCAGCATCTCATGTATTCAACATCCTGCTCTTTGAAATGGCAGTGGGGGCACTTTAACTAAAGCTTGTTTGTTTGATGAGCATGGGGATGCTGAATACACATGGTGCCAAAGCTACTGCAGTGTGCTAATTACCATATGTTGGAGAAGGCATTGGGCACATGACTAGGTGCCCACATGTTTGGTAGAAAGGACTAAAAATTTGGTGAGGAAGTCATCTTGGTGTCTTTTAGTGTTCCTGACTTGAATTTGCCAACTATAGCCCTCTAGACAATCAGGAGAGATTTATAAAGGGTTTGCCAGCTAAATTCTTCAAAAGTTGTGTCTACCTTGCAAGTCCAGACCTGAAGGGTTTGAGCTACTCTAACTGCTGAGGGCTTTGGTGCCAGGCACCAAAATCGAGGGCAGAAAGACTTCTCACCTTGAGCTCTAAATACTCTTACAGCAGGAGGATGGAGGTCCTTCCTAGCTGCCCAAATTAACTTTATGGAGTCAAAAGCCAGACCAGAGAGGAGGTTGAATCAGTGAGAATAAATTGGAATTGAATGTATAGGACTGGTAGTTGGTGAAAGAGGAGGGAACAACTGGGACTGAGATTGGGTGGACAAGGGATTGGGAAATAAAAGGCAATGGCAGAGAAACTTAGCTAAAGAACTAAGTAGAAGGTTCTGTTTTTCTAGAGCACACTTTTCTCCTGAACCTGGGAACTCAAGATTTTTAAGAGACTCAGCAAACTTCTGTTATCACCTGCTAAACTTACAGCATAATCATGTCTCTTCTTCTACCACTGCTGCACATAGAAGATTCTGTTCTATATGAACATTATAATGCAGTCATCACTGTGGTATCTGAGTGCCTTCTGGTAGCTCAATGGAGAAATGCTGATTTCGTGAAGGAACACCTGGAGAGGCTGGACACCTTCAAGTCAGACAGCCCTGACAATTTACACCCCAGAGTACTCAAGGAGCTGGCCAGCATCATAGCTCAGACCCTGGCATGGATCTTTGAGAGCTCCTGGTGCTCTGGTGAAGTGCCTGATGAGTGGAAGAAGGCCAATGTGGTGCTTATCTTCAAGAAAGGGAGAAAAGTGGATCTGGCAAACTACAGGCCCATCAGCCTAACTTCTATCTCGGGGAAGGTCTTAGAAAAGATTATCAAAGAGGCCATTCTTAACTGACTGGCTGATGGCAACATCCTGAGGGATAGCCAGCACAGGTTTGTTGTTGAGGTTGTGCTTGACCAATCTCATTTCCTTTTATGACCAGGTGACCTATCACCTGGACAAGAGGGGAGAGATTGATGTCATATATCTTGACTTTAAAAAAGCCTTTGATCTGGTAGCCTATGATCACCTCTTGGCAAAACTGGCCAGCTGTGGCCTTGGGTCCACCATGATCTGCTGGCCCGAGAATTGGCTCTGTGGTCAGACCCAGAGGGTGGTGGTTGATGGAAGTCAATCGTCATGGTGCCCTGTGACTAGTGAGGTCCCCCAGGGCTCTGTCCTTGGACCTATTTTGTTCAGCTTCTTCATTAATGATGTGGACATTGGAGTCAGAAGTGGACTGGCCAAGTTCCCTGATGATACCAAACTTTGGGGCAAAGCATCCACACTTGAGGACAGGGGGGCAATCCAGGCTGACCTTGACAGGCTCAGGAAATGGGCGTATGAGAACCTGATGGTGTTTAACACCAAAAAATGCAAAGTTCTCCACCTTTGAAGGAAAAACCCGCAGCATGTCTATGGGCTTGGCAGTGCTACACTGACTAGCACGACGGACAAGAGGGACTTGGGGGTCAGGATTGACCACAAGATGAACATAAGCCTGCAATGTGATGCTGTGGCTAATAAAGCAAGCAAAACCCTGGCTTGCATCCGTAGATGCTTCTCAAGCAAATCCCAGGACATCAATCTCCCATTGTATTTGGCCTTGGTGAGGCCGCAGCTAGAGTACTATGTCCAGTTTTGGACGCCACAATTCAAAAAGGATGTGGAGAAGCTTGAAAGAGTCCAGAGAAGAGCCACGTGCATCGTCAGAGGTCAGGAAACAGACCTTATGATGAGAGGCTGAGAGCTATGGGACTGTTCAGCCTGGAAAAGCACAGGCTCAGGGGCGATCTGATGGCCACCTCTAAGTTTATAAGGGGTGCTCACCAGGATCTGGGGGAACGTTTGTTCACCAGAGCACCCCAAGGGATGGTAAGGTCGAATGGTTATAAACTCCTGCAAGACCGTTTCATGCTGGACATAAGGAAGAACTTCTTTACTGTCCAAGCCCCCAAGGTCTGAAATAGCCAGCCACCGGAGGTGGTTCAAGCACATACTTTGAATGCCTTCAAGAGAAAACTGGATGTTTTTCTTCTGGGATCCTATGACCCCATCTGGCTTCCTGCCCCTGGGGCAGGGGGCTGGACTCGATGATCTTCAGAGGTCCCTTCCAGCCCTAATGTCTATGACATCTATGAATCTATGAACTTGGTATTAGGTCTAAAGGTAACAACCTTGCAAATGAACCATGGATGTCAATAGGATTCCACATGGTGGAATGGCATTTTTTTTTAAATTTCTACTTTACAATCTCAGGATATTACATACAGAAAACTTTCTTAAAAGCACATCAATGTTCCAAAATTAAGCACTTAAAAAAGTCAGGAAATGCCAAAATTGATGTTTCAGTCATAATTCAGTCCCATTCTGTGAATGCAGTATGATACAATATGTAATCATATCATTGCATGCTAATTTTCCATATCTTCTTCCTGGCTGGATTCCTGTACATATTTAAACAAATAGTACATGCATTTTGCTAAAGGTAAGTTTGTGGGAAGAGAAGGTATACAGAGGGAGGAAACTGCCATGAGAAAAAAGAGAAAGGGAATAAGTGGAAAAGGCAACCACAAGGAAAGGAAAAGCCTGGGTCTTGAAAATCAGCAAATCCTGACACACTTTCTCTGTCCTTGTCAGTCAAATATTGGGAGTCAAATGTTAACTCTCAGCTGAAATTTGCACCTACTGAAATTTGAGGCATCTACCTGGGGAGAGGCTGGAAATCTTTTTAGGTTAAAATAAATTCTGAGCAAATATTCAAGACTGTCAGCTAAATGAATGTTCCAAATATGTGTATATTGCTTCCAAAGGGTTAACTACTTTTATTTTAATGCAGCCTTCTTAAATATGGAGTGTATCATCTCATGGGAAATTATACTTTTTATGTCAAATATAATTACGTACAAAGACAAAAGCCAAAGGAGAACCTATTCAGAGAAGTAGGGCAAATAACTGTATTTACTTGAACTTGAGACAAGGATTTTTCTCTCAGTAAATATGGGGGGAAAATAGCCTTATCTTGGATTCAAGTGCCAGCTCTTTGGCTGGTCTCCAGCCCAGCCCTGAACCTGCAGCTGGAACTGGACTTTCTGTGGCTACCAGTGCTTCTTGGAGTAAGTAGTCAGAGTCAATAGAAGTGTGGTGAGCATGGTCAGGAGCCAGGGCTAGGGTTTGACAGCAGGGGATCAGGCAGAGAGGGGCAGCAGTGCACTTTGCAATCAGATGGGGCAGCAGCATGGGCCAGGGCTCAGGTGGGGGATGGGCATCAGCATACACAGAGGGTCAGGTGGAGGACAAACATCAGTGTGGGTCAGGTATTAGGTGGGGGATGGGGCATCAGCATGCCCCATCCCTCACCTAGGTCCTTTTCTGCAGAGCTACTGCTTAGCACTTTAGTCCCCAGCCTGTACTGGTACATGGGATTGTTCCATCCTGAGTGCAGGACTTTGTCTTTATTGAGCCTCATGAAATTTCTTTTGCACCAATTCTCCAATTTGTCCTGGTCTCTCTGAGTCCTACCCCTACCCTCCAGGGCATCTAGTACTTCTCCCAGTTTAGTGTCATCTGCAAACTTGCTCAGGGTGCACTCCATCCCATCTTCCAGGTCACTAAGGAAGATATTGAGCAAAACTGGCCCCAAGACTGATGCCTGGGGCACTCCACTTGATAACAGCTGCCAGCTAGACATCAGGCCATTGATTACTAAGCTCCGAGCCTGATAATCTAGCTGAGTTTCTATCCAACTTACAGTTTATTCATCCAACCAACCCATACCTTCTTAGCTTGCTTGAGAGAATGTTGTAAGAAACTGTATCAGAAGCCTTGCTTAAGTTAAGGTATAGTACATCTATTGCTCTTCCTGCTTCCACAGCACCAGTCATCTTGTCATAGAAGACAATCAGGTTTGTCAGGCATGACTTGCCCTTGGTGAATCCAAAATGATGGTTCCTAATGACTAGCTTTTCCTCTAAGTGCTTTGAAATGGATTCTTTGAAGACCTGCTCCATGATTTTCCCAGGGATTGAGGTGAGGCTGACTGGTCTGTAGTTCCCCTGATCATCCTTCTTCCCTTTCTTAAAAATGGACACTACAATTACCCTTTTCCAGTTGTCCAAGACCTCTACCAATTACCATGAGTTTTCCAAGATAATGGTCACCAGCTCTGCAATCACACTGGTCAACCCTCCTAGCACCCTCGGGTGCATCATGTCTGGACTTGTATATGTTCAGCTTTTCTAAATAGTCCTAACATTTTTTTTTTGTCATTGCCAGCTGCTCACCTGCTCTCCAAATTGTGCTGCCAGGTGCAGGTATCTGGTAGCTGACTTTGCCCGGGAAGACTGTGGTGAAAAAGCCATTGAGTACTTCAGCTTTATCCACATCATGTCACAAGGTTGCCTTCCCCACTTTTCTCTAGTCATTTGTCCAAGTTTACACTTTTGTAAGATTCCTGAGCTCATTGAAGAGTTCCCTGATAAGTCAAGTGGATCGTCTGCCATACTTGCTAGTCTTTCTGCGCATTGGGATGGTTTGTTCCTGCTCCCTTAGTAAAGTTTCTTTAAAGTACAGCAGTTCTCCTCTGCTCTGTTCCTTCTTAGACTGGTATCCTAGGGAATTCTGCTCATCAGTTCCCTGCGAGAGTCAAAGTCTGCTTTTCTGAAGTCCTGGGTTCTTACCCCGCGGCTCTTCTTTCTTTCTTTCAGTGGCCTTGGCAGCCTGCCCCTTCTGCCCAGGGGTGCTGGAAGAGGACATTTTCCACGCCTTTCTCGACTGCCCCCTGACTGCAGCCACTCTTTGCCTCCCTTGGGGCGCTGCTTCGGGCACTGGGCTGGGACTTCTCAGAGGAAACTTACATCCACTTCTTCTCGTACTGGGCGGCTGAGAGGGCTGCAGTCAGCCTGGCCAACTTCGTGGTGGGCCAGGCCAAGATGGCCACCCTGAAGAGCCGGCAAAACCAGCTCACTGGGACCGGGATGCACAATGCCCTGCAGCTTTTCCCCCTGCTGGTGCAGGCCCGCCTCTCCCTTGAATTCGAGTATGCGGTCCTCCTGTGGATGGTGTCCACCTTTGAGGAATGCTGGGCCATCGACAGGGCACTGTGCCGAGACGAGACGGGATGCCTGCTCCTTGCCCTGTGACACCACCAGCTCCTCAAGGTGCAGAGGCACACCTAGTGAGCTGAGACCTTGGGCTTTGTCCAGGTGGGCCAACCCCTGATGTCCTGAGGCCCCCCTGGGTGTCCCCCCACTGACAAGAACTGTATATATGTATATATGTAAATACTTCTTTTGTTCTTCGTGTTTTTTGTTGTTGTTGTTATTTTTTGGGTTTTTTTTGTTTTTTTGTCTAAAGTGTGTGAGCAGGCCTTGCAGGCCATGAGCCCAGGCCTTGTCTTCGAGGCCCAGATCCTCGGACCAAACTGTACATAATTTCTACTGCCCACCATTTGTCACCCTTCCTGGAATAAATGTCTCTTAAAAGTCAAAGTCTTTCTTTCTTTCTTTCGGATCCTGAACTTAACTGTTCTGTGGCTGTTGCCACCCAAGTTACTATCTACTTTTATCTTCCCCACCAATTCTTCCCTGTTTCTGAGCAGCAGGTCAAGAAGAGCATGGCCCGTAGCTGGCCTCTCCAACATGTGCACTAGAAAATTGTCTCCAACACTCTCCAAAAACTTCCTTGATTGCCTGTGCATTGCTGTATTGCCCTCCCAGGATATCAGGATGATCAATTTCTCCCATGAAAACCAGGTCCTATGATCAGGAAACTGCTGGGAGATGTTTGAAGAAAGCCTCATCATCCTAGTCTGGTGGTCTATAGCACACACCCACCAAGATACCACCCTTGTTGCCTTCTGCTCTGAGCCTAACTAAGAGACTTTCAACAGGCCTACCTTCAATTTCATGCTGGAGGTCTGAGCAATCGAACAGCTCTTTTACGTAAAGCACAATTCCTCCTCTTCTTCTCCCCTGCCTGTCCTTCTTGAACAGTTTATACTTGTCCATGACAGTGGATATTGTGGTCCAACTGATCTTGGTAACTTTCAGAATGATAATATGCTTAAAAATCATTTTTGATAAGAACATATAATATCTATATTATAACCTGTAATTATGTTGTATGCTATTTTAGTCCTTCAGGCTAATTACATTTTTTTTTCCTTTAAAATGTCTAATTATGTATTTCATGAAAGTGTGCAATGCATTTTCACTTAGGTCAATAATACCTATTTTTAATAATCTGCCTGATCCTCTACCCAAGTGACCAGAATCTTTAAGGGAAATGAAACAGGTTTCAAAACACTACTTAATATGTATTTAGCTGGAATAACCCCAGACAAATAATATAATAATTGTAGAACCTTCCATGGAAGATTTATTGTAAAGAAACCACTAAGGAAATTAAATACCAGAAATTATGTTTAAATACCATGAGGGCTCTGTGACTAAAAAAAATCTTGAAACATCAAAGTTAAGCCTAGCACTGTCCTTAACTAACCTTCCTTTTCTTTCAAAGCAGCATGAGCTAAAGCATGTCTTAACATGAAACTTCTTGGTTTTGTCAGTGTGTAAACATTGGAAGGGGTTGACTTGCAGAGTTTTTTGGTATTTAATATTTATATACAGACACAGTTCCCACATGCTCAGCAGTTTCCCACTATATAACAGCTGAAGCATTCTCAAGCTTTTACCTCTGCAAATGTTGGTTTTACTTTGCTTTGAGAGCATGGTACTGTGAAATCTAAGTTTTCTGGGGCATTAAATTGGTGTGCTATTTCATAATGCTTCCTCCCTCTGGTACATAATTTTGTTGTCTGAATCAAGCAGACAAAGTGGTCATGCTAGTATAATGTAATAAGTTGGAACTTTGCTCTGAGGTGGCAAATTTGTAACTCAAACTCAATTCTTAGAGGAAGAAAACTACTTGAAAAGGTCATAGCCATCAAACTGAGAGAAAACTGAGCAAGTCTGCACTTATCAATCTCTGGCAATGACAATTAACAATCAATAAGGAGGAAGTTTAATGTCCTCAATTCAGAAAGTCTGGCTCTGTAACACTACAAAACAGACATGAGAAGATTTGACTAGAGCACAGCAGTCAATACTGCACAGACCTGTACATAATCTTTTCAGTCTCAGATCAAGTTACAGTTTAGGGTCACCTTCTTAATTAAGTAGGAGAAAAAACCACCAATTCATAAATATAGTACTTTGAAAGCAGAAATGGTTGGTATTATCTTTTTTCATATATTCAAAAATACAAAACCATTAAATGGAATAGAATATAAGGAAAAGGGGATTTAGCACACACACAAACTTCTCTCTGATAACTGCTTGCAGGTATGCTTATTCTATAGTACATACAAACTAATTCATGGTAGCTTCTCTCTCCTTCACTGAGGTGACCACTTACAGTGAGGTAAAACTGAACTCTGGTACTTATTAGGGGTGTGCAAAATGGGCTGTATTTGATTCGGATTCAGATTTGGCCCGAATCGGGGATGGCGATTCAATTTGTTGATTCAGATCACTGTCCCGATTTGATTTGGCTGAATCCAAATCTGAAGATTCGATGCTGATTCAGAGAATCAGTGACTTGGCCATAGACGCAGCTTTAAATGTTTTTTCTATATACCTCGAGGTACAAGAGGCGGCTCGTGAATGTTCCAATGCTGAGGTGGATGCAGCATCCCACAGGAGTGTGGGAAGCCGTCCCTGTGCTTGCCGGTGAACCTGGAAGTGGACTGGAAGTAATTCCGGTCCACTTCCAGGTCTGCCAGGGAGCACACAGGGGGGCCTTCTGTGCCCCCCCCAGCTCAGTGATCTGCTGCAGGGGGACCCCAGGTGTCCCCCCAGACTTGGGAGGCACCAGTCACTGAGCTGGAAGGGCATGGGGGTGCCCCCGCATGCTCCTTGGTGGACCCAGAAGTGGACCAGAAATGTTTCTGGTCCACCCCCAGATCTGCTGCTGAGCATGCTGGGGAGCCCCCTGTGCTCCTGTGGGATGCTCCATCCACCCCAGCATCTCAGCGTTGACAAGCCACCTGGTACCTTGAGGTATGTAGAAAAAACATTTAAAGCTGTGTCTATGTTCGAATCACCAAGTCTTTCTGAATCTCTCCGAATCAATTTGGAGGGTTCTGATTCAATTCAGAGAGATTAAAGGGTTTCTTGATTCGATTTGGATTTGGAGATTTGGCCACTGAATTGGGCCGAATCTCTGCTGAATTGAATCAGGGACTGAAGCTTCGCACAGCTCTAGTACTTATAGTGGAGCAGACCCACCCTATTTTATGTTGCAGTAAATTGCTCATCTGTCCATATTCTGACACCTATATGCATAAACAAATGACAAAGAACCTCAAATATTTGAAGATGCTTCAACAATTCCCACTAAGATGACTACTTAAGCACACCATCAATTGTGACATCGCCACTACCTTATTCTATTGAATTCTGTTACATTCAATTCTTGAGTCAATCCTCCACAAGTCTTGGAGAGGAGGGGAAAACGATATTTTGGTTCAGTCTACTGACATGTTCTTATTGCCATTGAACTTCTTACTTCAACAATTCCATTCCAGAAGATTTAATACTAGTTTGGTTTTCAAATGTTATTTGGGGTTTCTCCATAAAGAAAATATTGTTTGAAGCTTCATAGTGCTCATGTTATCTCTACTACGAATGCACTGACATAAAAAGAAAAGATGCGGGTGAACAGGTAAGTTTATATTAGTATGGGGTAAAAATGTCTAACCTGTTTACAACCACTACTTTTCCATCCTAAATGTTGATATTTGAAACCCTAGGGCACGTCCAGATAAGCGTGGATTTTTTTCCCTGGGGAAAAGTAGCAGCAGCACATCTTGTACCACTGCTACTTGTCTCTGGGGAATGCTTCTGCCATGTGCTCTCTGGTGCAGGGCAGACTACCTCAGGTAGGGCAGGTGAGGCTGAGGCCTGTCTCCAACTGGTTAGGCTTTGGTTTTGGGTTGCATGTGCTGCTGCCACATGAGCCTCCCAGCTTTTTTTCGGCGTGGGTTTTTTTGACCCCAGGATCTCCAGGAGTCAAACTCCCCACCTGCCCAACCTATACTGCAAGAAAGCAGCATGGGGACAACCTGCATGTGTGGTGTGTAACACTGCAGACATGTCAGTGGCGCCGCATGCCGCATGTTCATGCTCCTCCGGATGCACCCCAGTGACTATTCCCTTAACCGTTTCATGGACATTATGTTACATGAACTTAAATAGCATTATGCCAAATAAAAAAAAACCTCACTCTGTAGTGCCATGGGTGGATTTAGGATTGTGGTGGGGTGTGCTGGGGGGTGAGGTCACACCCCTTTTGGGAACGTAGTACACATGTACCAAAGAACTCACTGAAATGGAGACTACCAATTGGGGTGTGGCCATATCCCACCTACCTCTAATCTGGATGCCAGCAAACTCAGAGCAGGGAGCACTACTGCTGTTTGCCCTTTCTTTCCCTCCCTTGAATTCGGCAGTGGAGGAAAAGAGGAGGCAAGTGAAGAGAGGACAAATGGCAGCAATGCTCAGCTCCTGCTTTCATGCAGTTCCAATGCCTAGGGACTGAGAACCAGCACAGCCACTTGTCCCTGCTGCTGAATTCAGCAAGGGGGAAGGGGAGGGAGAGGAAGCGTGAACAGGAGTGGTGCTACCTCCCTCTCCCTCCCCAGGCTCTGAAGCTGAGTGAAAGCAAGAGCTCCACCTACAGCCCATGCCAAACATCTGGTGAGCCCTCAGAGAGCTCAGGGTACAAATGGAGCTTCTGGCAGTAGTTGTGCCTAACATGCCAGTGAACTCTGAGCTTCCTGCTCATGTAGCACATGTTCAAGAGGGGGTACAACTGTACTGCTGCGCCCCACTAGCTATGCTGTGGCGTATCATAAGTTACAGGGTAAGAAAAGGATTTTGGAGGGTCTGGGTGATTTAAAAACACATTATATAACATGTGGAGTCAAAATATTTAAGCATTTCAAATTTTTACCGAGTTAAAATTCACTTTGGCCATTCCTCTTTTTGATAGTGAGGAAGGGGACTATAATCTGCCTTTTATAGCACATCAGAAAGGATGGACTTCTCTTATGAGTAAGTCTATTGTGGTGTAAAATAGCACAGATTCAAAGTGTGTGTGTATGTGAGTGAGTGAGAGAGAGAGAAGAATGTGCGTATATGTAAAAACAGTAGGCTTCTTCTGAATTCAAGTCTTGTCCTATAGTACAGGGAACAGTGAAACTAAAAGGAGCTAATTTCTAGTGCCATTTGCATTGTCTGCCAGGTGTTAAGCTTATTACTGGGTACAGGCCAGAGCATCATTTGCTGGGATAGCTCATGACTTCATTAGTACTTCTCTCATTTGCCTTTCAGAGGATCAGTTTAAACGTGGGTATCCATGGTTAAAGGGCCAAGCAAGTTCAACCATAACCACAACAAATTTTTAACCTTCATGTCCAAAGCCATCAATAAGCATGAACAGTTAACTTTTTCTAGGCTCTTAAAAACCCCTTTGAGGTACCCAAGACTAACTTGCCAAGAATCTTGTAGGAGGTGCAAAGAAGTGAAAGGGAAAATGGGATGAGGTAAGTGCTGAAAATTTTGTTCATTAAATATATAATGTTGGTGGAAAATTTCCCTAGTCCCTTCTGTTGTAACACGTATTGAGTCGTTTAATAAAATTCACTTCATTGTTATTTAGTATACTGCAGACACTCCTTATTTGTACACTACCTCCCTTTCTCAGTAAATCCCTTTCTTAAATGAGAGACTCCTTTTATTCTGCAACAGCCAATCAAGGCTCCTTTCAGAGCCTGTTGTTTGTGAACTAGGCAGGCTACCCACAATAATCCCTGTTTACTAGTTTAACTAACATTTATTGATAGGTTAACAAAATAAACACAGCAAAGGAAAGTGGGGGTGCTGCTTGGGAGACAGTGAAGCTTCTAGTTTCCTAGTACATGTTTGTTAACAGAAGTTTTATGACTACATGTTGGTGGGAACATGCCTTGCATTTGTTTTATTTTCTTTAAAAAAATCCCAAAAGACAAATATTTTTTAATTCCCACATAGAGAAATGTTTCTATTAAAATGTTAAAAAAAAATCTTCCTGAATAAGAACTAATTACACAGGGGCTGATTTGACAAGAATTTCATCTCCATTTTATGCAGTATTTATTTTTTTTAATGTTTGATAATTGCATAAAGTGGATATTTTGGGGTCTCTTTCTGTTCAAAGCTTATATAGGTTGCATAAAAATGGTTCTCTCATGTCCTTGAGGAAAAAAACCCATAAATTGGACAGAAATTAATTTTTGTTAAGACTTAAAAGAGAAAAACATTACTCTTCATTTAAAAAAAATAAGCAAGTCTGGTGTGACACGCAGGCATGTTTGAGCAGCTCTCTAGTCACTAATGAGGAATTTATATGACTAAATAAAGTGTGTAAAGAAAATTCACATCATTATTCATTATTACTGCATCACAAGAATTCCACCATGGTAATTTTATGGGTATTAGTATTTTATGCATAATTCCTATATCTACAAATAACCGGAACTTAAGAAACCTTGCTTCACTTTAAATTCTGCTTTGTAATATGTAAAGTTATTTGTTTGCTCTGTTTGGTTGAACTTCAGCACCCAGAAATCTTGCTGACTTGATAGGGCAGTGATATAGCAAGAATTAGTGACACAGCATTGATCAGTGGCCAAGATGTAAAGCAGGCTCCTAAATCCCTAGTTAGGTATCTAAATAAATAGGTTACTTCTGAAGGTCCTGAGCCATATTTAAACATAAAAACTGACAGATTTTGACATCAAACTATATATTCAGGTATGGATATCTATCTTAGGGGTCTAACCATGAAGTTGTCTGGATTGACAGATCTACAAGGGAACTCTTAACTGTACCCAAGAACCCTTAACTGTACTCAAGAGGCCAGCCATGGATGAAACAAGACAGCTTCCATGGCAAGAAAAGCAAGACCCTGCTGAAAATGACAAAGCTGGATCTTGTGGCTGCAGACTGAGGTGTAGCAGGACAGGTCCACACCCAGGGCAGCTGCCAATGCATGGGCCAGTGCTAGTTCCTGCCATGGCAATTATGGCAATGTGGTCAGCTGCCACTATGGCAGTAGCTGCTTCTATTGTGTGTGCTCCCTCTCTTCCTCTCCCACCTCAACAAAGGCACTGCCCAGGGCTGTGGCTCCAGTCACCATCCCTCAGTTAAGGTACTGGCTGCAGGCTCCAGAACATATTCCCGTAGTAGTTTTAGAGAAACAAAAATAATACATATCCCTTTGCCATGTGTGTCTGCATATGTAACATGTATTAATGCATGTGAACAACACTGTATGTTGCCCTATCTTTCCTTTCTTCTATCCATATTTTAAAAACAAAGTCTAAATTAGCTGCCTTCAAACCCCTGAAAAACATTTCACAAATATAAAATTTCAAAATGGTAAAAAAAATGCACTAGAAAACCTTATTTTGCATATCAGCATTTCACACGTTACATCTCTGTCTCCCACAGCCATTCATGTTGTTTTACTTCATTCCTGTTGATCTGCTCATCTGTATATACCTAGACACTTGTATTCAGTAAAACTGATGTCAGTGCATTTCAGAATCAAGCCTCCGTGTGGTAATTCAAAGAGTTTCTCTAACCTGTGACAACACAGCCTGGGGAGAATAAGGTTCTGAAACTGGACCTCCCCATCTGGCCACACAACAGCCCTGGGGCAAAGGCAGGCCTCGGTTTTTTGCATTCCTGAATCTCCATTTTTGTCTGTCCATATGCCTACCAATATGTTGAAGCAAGCTGGGATATTCCTTGGCTTATCAGCCATCATATATGGTAATGAGAAATATTAATTTTGCAATGAGTCAGAGATATTCATTTGAATATTTAGCTCTGGATCTAAAGCCAAGAATTCCCAAGGGAAAAGAACAGTGAAATAAGTGACAGTTTTACAGTGGCTTTTCTTACTGGACATTTTTGCTCTTCCTATATACCATTTTTACTAGCTTCCCATAAGACCAGATGAACACTTACAATGTTGACATTTCTAGATGTTATCTAAAGTTTGTTTGTGTGACTCCAATTAAGAGTTTATTTCAGTGGTCTGTTCCTGTTTGCTTGTTTGTTCTTATTTTCTATTTTAGTTAAGTGAGACCCTCCTGGGAAAATAAATAGCATTGCTCTCATCATATAAGACAGAGATTTATTTTCTACACCTAAATCTATAGACTTTTACTTCCAATTTATTTTTATTGGCAATGACATGGGAGAAGGAAAAACTATTAATTGCACCTGTCCCTGGAATTGCAATGTGTCTGTAAATAGCAGATTCAGCAACCCAAGAAAATATACTTTAGGTAATTTATACTCCTTGTTCCCTATCTCATTAAAAAAGTAATTTGGGATTAGTAAAACTAGAATAGAAATGGTTTGTGTGGACCGTAATTTTTATGTAATAGCCAACAGCTATAGAGAAATACAAAAATACCCTAATTGCTGCTGCCCCCTCCCAAAGACATGATACTATTGTCTCATTTAGTTTCATATCCAATGAACGTATTGACAGATCTAGACACAGGGTTCAAACTTGTCTATAGACAATGCTGTTGCTTCCTGTGTTGCTCAACCTCTCACCCACAGGCCAGAACCAGCCTGTAGAGCTGTGTCCTCCAGCCCTAAGAACTCCCCCAGGGTCTGGACATTTTGAGATGGGGGCATTAAGTGATGGTCCCCTGCTGCCAAATTCGTGAACTTGTAGAATAGCCCCACAGGACAGATAACATGATCCTGAGTTACAAATCCAACCAACCAACTGCAGCCAGATCCAGGCACATGGGGTTAGGCTGGCATCCTGAGCTGCACCCATTAAGGATCTGGTCCTCGGATTGACCCTGTACCTCTCCTCTGGCCCATGAAGCTGCAAGATTGGATACCACTGCTCTAGTGTAAAAAACGTTTGGTTTTTTTCACCATAATTTTCATGAGGAGGCAAGAGAAGAGGAAAGAAAGAGTTGAAATTCTCTGGTTTTTTCTCAGGAGGCTGGCTACACTAACTAGAAGCAAAAAGAGGCCAAAGAGATTTGCCTTTGAAAGACACTCTAATAAAATTCTCTTCCTTCCACTTCTTCCTTCTCCAGGGAGTTTCCACTTTATCAAAAATCTCAACTGGAGAGGCTTGATCAGAATATCCTTAATGCTATAGATGAAGATCTAGCTTGACAAGGCATTTTAACACCTAAATCAAAGCCTCCATGCTTAACAAGCATACCCTGGAATAATCAGATCTGAACCATACAAAATCTCTATGATAAAGCTAGGGATGAACTGGGTCAGATAAAATGAGAACCAATACATTTCTTTGCCCAGAATTTGATCCAAAAACAACCCTTTCTAGCCTGAAAGGTTTCAAGTAATGTTTCCTCACTGCTATTATTTTAAACATTTAATTGTGTCAAATCATTCAGGGCCTTATGCTGAAATCAAAGCAGCTGATGCAGCGTTGGTGCCATGGAAGAATGCCACACAATACAGGCAAAAGAGTCTACCATCAAGATATCTAGTTGCAGGATTAAGGCCTTCAAAGCTTTTGGTTTTCACTAGTGACCTTTGAAACAGTATCTGTCTTATATCAGATAATTTTTAATAGCTGAAGTCCTCAAAATAGTTATATTCATTCATTCCCTCTCCTGGTTATTTAAATCGCAAAACCCCTTTGCTGTGGCACACAGCTCTGACCCTTGTTCTAATAAAGCTCACTACAAAGGATTATCTATTTTTGTATATTTTTTCTGGAAGAAATGAACTGACCAAGTTGAGTAGAAAAATACTCGAAGAAATATATTAAATATATTCTTGTGCATCTGGAAGCTAAGGGAATGTTACTAGGAGTGGGTCAGGATTTTCCGGACATAGTGTTATTTAAAATTATGGGTTTTTTTTGTCAAATAATTTTTTTCCAAAGTGATACAGATATATAATTAAAAAACAAAATTGACTTCCTTTTTGCAGGGGGCAAAATTGTTCAATAAGTAACAATGTTCTGATGACCCAAGACAATTTGTAATTTTTTTTTATGAAGCTCAAAAAAAATTTGGGTTTATCTAACATGAGGTTCCCCCATCATTTTTCAGTTTAGTTACCCTTGCCAGAGCTCTGGATAACTGCTGGACATACCAAAATGAATGGGACCTCTGGCCTGTTTGTGATTAAAATACTGAAGAACTGAAATACCCTAAGAAAAAATAATGATCTTTGATTTAAAAAACATGCAATTCTGGTTAAGAAAAATATAGATGCATCATTTTTAACTTATGACTATTTACTTTGCCCTTTAAAGGCCAGGAAGTGATTGAAGCTAAAGATCATTCCTTTTAAAAAAACAAACACCAAAAAAATGCCAAAACAAAACAGAAAAAACACTACCTACTATAGGGCTCATATTCCCTTTTCTTTTTTTTTGAATCAGACACTTGTAGAAGAATTGGGAATTGGGATATGAGGCATATTTGAAAATACCAAAAAAAATTTAAGATCGTTACACTCACATATTATATGCAATAGGGCAGGTTCAGTAGAACCCAAACTAGACATAAGGAAAAACTTATTTACAAGTCAAGTACCTAGGGTTTGGAACAGGCTCCCCCCAGAGGTGGTACAGTGGCCCACCCTGGTGATTTTCAAAAAGCATCTTGAAGCCCACCTGACCCCCAGTGGTCTTTCCTGCCCAAGTGCAGGGGGCTGGATCTCATGATCTATAAGGTCCCTTTGAGCCCATAACATCTATGAAATTCTGAAATCACTTCTTACTTTCAGTCCTCTCAGGGGCTAATTAGAGGGGCAGGTAGAAAATGGGGAGGTAAACACTGGTATGGCTTTTTTGGCTGCATTGGGTCTCTACCCAATATGCATGGAAGACTTGCAATGAAGAAGTTGGAACAATTATTTCATTTTCCCACCTCTCTTAAAACACAGCTCTGCTCCAACAAGTTAGTTTTAGTCCATAACTACCTGAAATTTGAGAAGAAATATATTCACCCCAGGTTGTATAGTGAAACAATCTAGTCTTGCTCTGGAGATGCTGTACTTTTCCTACTATAAAAAATACACTTGCTCAGTAAGGCTAAGTACAGACATTCAAAAAGCCCCGGCAGAAGTGCTCTAACTATCGCACTTTACTTAAAGTGCTATAAGTTACAGTGGGAATGAACTAAATAGACATTTGCCACTCAGGGTGGAGCTGGGGTGGAAATTGCTGCTCAGCTCTAAACAGTCTTATTGTGCCATAGCACTCTGACCACAAATCCCCTTTTGAGGAAGAAAAGACTTCTGCCCTTCCCAGGAGCTGATCAAAAAGAAGGAGCTGTCAGGTGTGGATGCTATGGATTGCCAAGGAAGCCAGACAAAGAAGTACTAGGGTCTAAGCCAGACACTTGCCTCTTGAGAAGCTACTGCAGGGCTAGCTTCAAGGGGTCCTAAAGGAGGGAAACCAAATAAAGCTTTTTTTGGGGGAGTCCTGTGGCAGAGCTTCCCCTTGAAATGATGTAATTCCTAACAACTTCCCATAATGAAGAAACATTGGAGAAGAAAACCTCAAACCCCTTCAAAAAACCTAAAAAAATAACCTGCCTAGCATCTGACTCCCCAGGTAAGCTTTCCACTTTTTACCAGCTATATTCTTTCCATCCCTCCACCCTGTCTCTCATCCATTGACTATAGCTACATTATTTCCCTCCCACCACCTGTCTCTCACCTATTGACTATCTCAATTTACCTTTGAACTGACTGGCTTTTTTGCATACATACTGGCCTCTGGCCACTTTACTACTCCATCCAAGAAGAGCATATACCAACTGCAGATGCTTCCTCAGCCTGACAAAGAGTATTTGTACCCAAAAGCTTGCAAAGAAGAAATTTTCTAACTATTTGAGTTGGTCTAATAAAAGATATCGGTTTTACCCAAAGAACCTTGTCTACCTATGTCCTTAGAACAACACAGCTACAACCTGCACCCCTGGAACAGTTTCCCTTGTACACTCTTGAGATGTATTCTCACTTTCTCCTTTTGGAGAAGGGGGAAAGCATTGTAGAAATGAGAAGTTCTGATTACTTCTTCATTAGCTGAGAAGGCAACTGTCTCCAGATGTTTTGCTATTGTATAGAAAACAAGATTTTCTGAAGTGGAAAAATAAAGCTAAGCCAAGGGCTTGATGGTTATTGTATTCGTCAAGATTGCAGCAGATACTAAAGAACATTGAAAAACAACACATGTACACTGTGTAGGAGACAGGGCTTGTTGATACAAAGGCAGTGACCACATTTCCTTGTTTTTCCTGAAAGTGATAACCACCTTTTGCCTTGGGGTCTGATGATCAGGAGGAAAAAAAGTGTATGAGGAATTGGCCAAGATGATCAGCAGGTGGAGAGTGGACAGGCTGACATGATCCCTGACAATGAGAAGGAAAGATTACAAATAATTTAATGAGTTTTAGTTAAAGTGCTCCTGCTGCCATTTAGAAGCATGCTAATGCTGATACGAGAAGTGGAGGTTGCTGGAGTGCACTAATTAGCATGCTCCAGCACAATGAATCAAGTCTGCTCCAATATGCTGTAATTACAGCACGTTGGAGTAGCCTCCCCACACTTC
>NW_017729024.1:116327141-116327925 GCF_001723915.1 Gavialis gangeticus | reverse complement strand
AGGCTGCTGGAGTGCACTAATTAGCATGCTCCAGCACAATGAATCAAGTCTGCTCCAATATGCTGTAATTACAGCACGTTGGAGTAGCCTCCCCACACTTCTACAGGCACCCAGATGCCTATTTTTCTCCCCCTACCTTCCTGCATATAAAGACAACAAAATATCACAAATTACACTAACATATAGAATTTGTTGAGAGGGTCTTAACACATGAGCTGACGCAAGGAGCACACTTTAATAAAACTAATTTTCTTCCCTCATCTCATTCTCAGTTCTCTGTTGTTTGATGTTTTTCCAATTTATTTACAGACATCAGACTTTCACTTCGATTTGAGTAATTTAAGAGTAGGGAATTGGGCATGTATTTTTGTGTGTGAAACTTCAGTTCAAGCCTATTATCCATTTGATGTAACTACTTGGGCCTGTAGATAAGTTCAGTAGCTGATTCCTGCTGTTCAAGTGTCATGGCCAGGCTCACCAAAGGATTGTTTTCTCCTCTTATACTTTTTACACTAATAAAGCTATTTTGTTGAGATGAGGAGATTAGTGGGAGAGGCACTGGGGTCCTTGAGGGCAGAGGAACTCAGTGTCCAGGACGAGTGGTCGTTCCTTAAGGAAACGATACTCATGGCCCAAGGGGTGTCCATCCCGACAAGAAGCAAGGGGGGCAGGAGTGTCCGGAAGCCCCCCTGGCTCACCAAGGGCGTCCGGGACTGCCTGCTTGCCAAAAAGGCGGCGTACGCCCGGTGGAAGGGGGGTGAAATCTCCAAAGAGGAGTATACCT
>NW_017729024.1:116317606-116326778 GCF_001723915.1 Gavialis gangeticus | reverse complement strand
GCAAAAACTACTTCACGGTTAGGGCGGCTAGGAGCTGGAACCAACTTCCAAGGGAAGTGGTGCTGGCCCCTACCCTGGGGGTCTTTAAGAAGAGGCTGGATGCCTACCTGGCTGGACTCGTTTGAGTTCCGTTTCTCTTTTTGGGGTTTTTTGTTGTTCTCCCGCCCTGGCGGGGGGTCGGGCTAGAAGATCTACTAGGTCCCTTCCGACCCTTAATCTATGAATCTATGAAAGCCTAAATATAAAGCACGATATCTATTCAAAAGGTGAAATTACTGAAGACCACCATGAAAAAGTATAAACTTTTTTATTTCTAATTATTATTAAACTAATGTGAAATAAAAGACAAAACCACCAAATATTAAGCACTCCTTGTATCAAAGATATTTTACAGAAAATCTACTTATGATCCAGGCTGGATTCAAGTTACATCCCTTGAGGTAAATAGCCTAATCCATTGAGCTTATCACTTATGTGTATAATTATGAATTAGATATGCACTGCTCTCAGACGTACTTTAATTAGTCTTTTACTGAATAATTAAAACAATACAGTGATTTTTCAACTTCAAGAAAGTCCCTCTGAGATACTAACATCAGTAATTATAGATGGTCAGAGGACAGGAAGCATTCTACATGACAGGAAGACAGGGATAATTTACAATGTGATGTTAGAGCACATTGAACCCTTATGTATTCCTCTAAACTTTGTGTATATGATAATGGTGTTAAGCCAGTATGGCATTCCATGCTGTTAATAGTTATTATAATGCCAGTAATTATAAGCTACAGGTTATGTTTGTATTCATGAATAAGAGATCCTTTTTCTCTTAATCATAACAATGAATCACTCCTCTGTTTTCATGGACATTCACTTTCTTGCAGCAAGAAAGCCTTCATTTGAAATTTACAATCATGATGAAAGCCAGAGATAAGGCTTGACAGTGATATAATCTTGCTAATTTTAAAACTGAAACAGAATAAGCTGAGTCACACATAATGAACCAAATGCCTAAGCATTTCTCCACAGAGACCAACAAAGTTAATGAATGCAGATTTTAAAAGGAATAACATTAAACGTGTCCTTTTCTCTGCAACAAAAACAAAATGTTGTTACTATTACTATTAGAGAAAACAATGAAACTCATTATTAATAATAAGAAATAGTCTTACACCAGAAATAAGTAACAAAAAATAGCAGATAAGACAGTCAGGAATAAGTGAAATCATTTGACAGCTTTAGAATCCATTTGGACAGGTTAATAAGGAATACTACCATGAAAACATGCTTTGTCACCTCTCTTTGGTGGGACATGCACTGAAAATTGAAAAAATGTAATATAGCTTCCTCAGTGTGTGGCCAAAGTACTTTGATTGCCATTTTACAGTCTTGGGTGTGCTCATAAGAGCAACACTGGCCATATCTAGAAACACTTTAAGGGCAACTGTGTGACTTTTAATTTTGGCATGCAAAACATAAGGAGTAGTAATGAGTAACACAACACATATATAATATCCAATCAAATAGCATCCAATCCTAGTGATGTGTCCTTGGCTTCATCAGGTTTTGTTAGCTGGTGCTAACTGATCCAACATGACCTGATGTGACTTGATGTAATCTGATGTAGGAAATGGTTTAAAAATATAAACAGTTTGAGTGAGCAAGTGGAACGAGCAGCTAAGTATTTCATCTTTACCTACAGTTAGAAGTGAACAATGATATGGGTTCTGCATACACCATGTTGTGTCAGGAATTTGGCATAAGTGTTACATTTGTATTTGGGTCCCCATGAAACAACACAAACTTAATAAAATATCATTAGCAAATTTGGGTCATGGCACTAGATTAGTTTTTGTAACACAGATATTATTTATTTAATGGTTGCACTTTTTTCAGTAAATTGTCTGGGTACCCTTATGAAAATAAAAAATATAATCCAGGCAACCATCAAACAATTATAAAGGGAAAATTAGCAACTTGTTGTTCTCAGACTAGAATTCAGGGCCAGTTTGCCTAAGTGAATACACTATTTTGAACAAAACTGGAAAGTGTGGTTACAACAGGAAAAAGAATAAACCTCTAAATGAACAAATAGTAAAACCAGTATTAAACATATATTACCAAGCAGTCTAATAATTACTAGTTTGATTGTTGAGAAGAAGTCAGCTGAAATAATGTCTGTGATTACAGCAAAAAAAGAGGGGCCAACAGCAACAGCCAACCAAGGCAAACAATAAGCCAAAAATTCAAACATGCTATTAAGATATAGTGCCCCCAGCAAGGAAACGGTCTCTGATGCCATTAATTGTTGGTATCTAGACCATAATCTATTTTTGTTCTCATAAATTTAATATATTCAGAAAAAGGAAAAAGCATAGTAATGACAGGCTTAATAAATCTGACATGAAACAGTCCCAATGAATTCCACTCCACAGCTTCACTTAATTTTGTGGCTGATAAACATAAGGGAAATATTTCTATCAAATCCAATACAGATGTAACCTAGACATCATGAGTATGAGGTTCCAGTTCTTCAAATGAGGTAGTCATTCAGTCTGTGTAAGTACTCAGCTGATTCTGTTTTAAACTGTTTCCCTGCTTGATAGCCCAATGTTTTTTCCCAACTAGAAAACAGAAACATTTATATCTAGGCTTTTTAGAAGTGGAAAATTGTGTGTCATCAATAAAACAATAAAATATATACCTGAAGGATGATCATAAAGAGGATGAAGACAAACTATTCTCTGTGGCCATAGGGGACAAGACTAGGAGCAATGGCTTCAAAGTGCAGCAGAGGAAATTCAGCTTGGATATTAGGAAGAACTTTCCCACTATGAGGGTGGTTAAGCATTGGAACAGGCTACCTAGACAAAGTGCAGAATCTCCCTGGAAATTTTCAAGAATAAATTAGACAGACACTTGACTCGGATCATTTAGGTAGGCGTTGTTCTGCCTTGAGTAGGGGTCTAGACTAGATTACTTCCTGAGAACCCTTCCAGCCCTACCTTTTTTACAATTCTATGCCAAGGAAAAGGTAAGAATTCCATTCTGTCCAAATTTACATGAGGGGTGGGTATGCAATGAATTCAATAGGAGTTGCAAATATTGCAAGGGCAGAGAGGCAGAACTCCCCCTTGATTTAGCTCCCCAAAGTTCAGAAATGACAGTTAAGATTGCATAAGCAACCAGAACCCTTTACCTTTGCGCATATGTATGAAACAATCTTTCAAGTCTATGGTCTCTTGCTGTACAGCAATATAATATTATGCATTAATCATTAACATGTGAAATATGTGAATACCAACTTGTTATCTGTTTTTATTATTGTCCAATAAATATTATTTTACTTGACATAATGATCTAATGTATTTTATAACAGATTTTTTTCATGATAAATATAGGCCTGATTTATGTGATAAACATACACTTTTTAAATAAATCAATCACAAATCTATTCAATTATCTCAGAAGAATTAGTGGGGGAAGCAGAAGTGGATGGCAAGTTGGGCAGCAGTGACCATGAGATGATTGAGTTCAAGATCCTGACAAAAGAAAGCAAGGAGAGAGGAATAGTATGGAGCCTGGACTTCAGAAAAGCAAACTTTGACTCCATCAGGAAACTGATGGGCAGGATCCCCTGGGAGGCCAGTCTAAGAGGGAAAGGAGTCCAGGAGAGCTGGTTGTATTTTAAAGAAACCCTACTGAGGGTGCAGAAACAAACCATTCCGATGCACAGGAAGAATAGCAAATGTGGCAAGCGACCAGCTTGGCTTAGCAGAGAACTCTTTGGTGAGCTTAAGCAAAAAAAGGAAGCTTACCAAAAGTGGAATCTTGGACAAACAACTTGTGAGAAGAATAAAAAAATTTTGCCCGGGCATGCAGGGATGAAATCAGGAGAGCCAAAGCACAGTTGGAGCTGCAGCTAGCATGGGAAGTGAAGGGTAGCAAGAAGGGTTTCTACAAGTATGTGAGCAACAAGAGGAAGGTCAAGGAAAGTGTGGGTCCCTTACTGAATGGGGGAGGCAATTTAGTGACAGATGATGAGCAAAAGGATGAAGTACTCAATGACTTTTTTATCTCAGTCTTCACAAGCAAGATCAGCTCCTAGACTATTGGGCAGCACAGTTTGGGGAAAAGGTGAGCAGCTCTCTGTAGCGAAAGATCAGGTTAGGGACTATTTAGAGAAGCTGGATGTGTACAGGTCCATGGGGCCAGATGTAATGCATCCAAGGGTGCTGAGGGCATTGGCTGATGTGATTGCAGAGCCACTGGCCATTATCTTTGAAAGCTCATGGTGATCGGGGGAGGTCTGGGTGATTAGAAAAGGACAAATATAGTGCTCATCTTTAAGAAAGGGAAGAAGGAGGATCCAGGAACTACAGACCAGTCAGCTTTACCTCAGTTGCTGGAAAAAAACATAGAGCAGGTCTTCAAAGAATTCATTTCTAAGCACTTGGAGGACAAGAAGGTGATTAGGAACAGTCAGCATGGATTCACCAAGTCCAAGCCATGCTGGACTAACTTGATTGCCTTCTATGATGAGAAAACTGGCTCTGTGGACATGGGGAAAATAGTGGACATAATATACCTGACTTTAGCAATGGTTTTGATACTGTCTTCCACAGCATTCTGGCAAGCAAGCTGAGAAAGTATGGGTTGGGTGAATGGACTGTAAGGCGGATAGAAAGCTGGCTGGATTGTTGTGCTCAATGGGTTGCAATCAATGATTCAATGTCTAGCTGGCAGCTGGTATCAAGTGGTTGGTCCAGGGGCCAGTCCTGGGGCCAGCTTTGTTCAATATCTTAATTAATGATCTGGAAGATGGGGTGGGTTCACCCACAGCAAATTTGTGGATAACACCAAGCTGGGAGGTATAGTAGATATACTGGAGGATAGGTCTGGGATTCAGAGTGACTTAGACAAATTGGAGGATTGGGCCAAAAGAAATCCCATGAGGTTCAACAAAGACAAGTGCAAAGTCCTGAATTTAGGATGGAAAAATCCCTTGTACTGCTACAGCCTGGGGACTGACTGGCTAAGCAACAGCTCTGCAAAAAGGACCTGGGAGTTACCGTGGGGAATAAGTTGGATATGAGTCAGCAGCATGCCCTTATTGCCAAGAAGGCTAATAGCACACTGGACTGCATTAGTAGGAGCATTGCCAGTAGATCAAGGGAAGTAATTATTCCACTCTATTCTGCATGTTGAGGCCACATCTAGAGTACTGTGTCTAGTTTTGGGCCCCCCACTATAGAAAGAATGTAGACAAATTGGAGAGAGTCCAGCAGAAAGCAATAAAAATGGTTTGGGGGCTGGGGCACATGGCTTATTAGGAGAAGCTGAGGGAACTGTGTTTATTTAGTTTGGAGAAGAGAAGACTGAGAGGGGATTTGATAGCAGCATTTCCACCTGAAGAATGGTTCTAAAGAGGATGGAGCTAGACTATTCTCAGTGGTGACAGATGATAGAACAAGCAGCCATGGTCTCAAGTTGCAGCAAGGGAGGTTTACATTGGATATTATAAAACACTTTCTCACTAAGAAGGTGGTGAAGCCTGGAACGGGTTACCTAGAGAGGCGGTGAAATCTCTTTGCTTGCAGGTTTTTAAGGCATGGCTTGACAAAGCCCTGGCTGGAATGATCTAGTTAGGGAGGGTTCTGCTTTGAGCAGGGGGGTGAACTAGATGACCTCCTAAGGTCCAGAGAAGCCCAAATTTTCTATGATTCTATGATTCTTTTCTTTCATTGATAAAACAATTTTATGCAAATTCCTGGAGGATGAGGCATTTAACTACAACAAATGTTCACCGTGCTTTAATATAGGCTCACCTATTCTGTAATGTGAGGTGTGACTCACTGATGTATTTTTCCCCTGGATTCTTTGTTTGAATAAGAAAGACAGACAGACCAACCTTTTTTTTTTTTTTTTAAACTTTTTATAAAGGTTTATTAAGGAGAAAAGCGGGTAACAATCCAACAACAAAAAATTAAAACACTGCCCACACAAGGGCCTAGGTACAACAGACAGAGCCTACGGCTATGGCCTGCAAGCCCTGCCCTCACAGTCTAAAAAACAATAACAGCTAGTACAACAACAGCCTGCTCAGACCCCTGCAGGTACCCAGGGAAGGGGCAAGAAGTATCACAGCATGAGGACTAAACAAGGATTAAATGGGCCAGGTTGTAGACAAGTAGCTCCTGCAGCAACTGTGAAAACTGCAGACATCTGGCCCGGGTTCAGAGGCAGACGGCAGCCCACCAGGCCTGCGCCAGGCTGCAGTACAAGGGCAAGAGGGTGCCCCAGTCTAGGAGGGCAGGATCCAGGAGGAAGAGTTCTCATTCACACTCAAGGTTCCCCACCCAGTGCAGAAACACACAGGCCAGCTGCTGCCAGGGAGGGCGATCTTCAGCATAAATGAGCCTCTGGAGAGCCTGCAGGTGGAAGGCAGCCACTCTACTTGCCAGGTCAACCGAGCCCTGGCCTCCCTCAGCTGTAGGTAGATGGAGAACGGCTCAGGGGAGCCAATGGCATCCATCCCAGAAAAAGTCCACCAGAAGTCTTTGAAGCTGTTCTAGTAAATCTGGTGGTGGGGTCCAACACAGCACACTGGTGCCATAATGTTGCGGCTGCCAAATTGTTCACAATGAGGACCCGCCCATGGTAGGAGGGGTTGGGCAAGCACCAGTGCCACTGCCCCAGGTATGCCTCCATTTCCTCACTGAGGCCTTCCTGATTCTGGGCTGGGAAAACTGATTGGCCAAGGAACAACCCCAGAGCTTTAAGGCCCTGTGCTGCTAAGCAAGATCCCTGGGCATGTCTAGGGGGGGATAATTGGACCATGCACTGAGAAGTACAGCATTGCTCTTGGCCCAGTTAACACAAGATTAGGAAGCGTGCTCATAAACACTGGACATCACTCTGGGTGCTGAGGAGAATGGTCACATTGTCTGCATATGCCATTAGCCTAACTGGCGGGCTGCCAACCAAACCAGAGGTCAATGGAAGAATGAGGCTGGTCAGGTGCTATCACAGCGTGTTGAGCAGTGGCACAATGGCCAGAGCGTATAGCATGCCCAAGAGGCGGCAGCCCTGGAGGATGCCCTTGTGAGCTGGGAATGGAGCACAGAGCACACTGTTCACTTTCAAACGATTGGAGATGTCTTGGTACAGTACCCAGAGGGTGGAGGTGAAGACTGTTCTGAAGCCAAAGGCCTCTAGGGTCTGGAAAAGGTAGTTGTGGCTAACCCTATCAAAGGCCTTCTCCTGATCCAAGGAAACAAGCCCGATATTCAGTCCAAAGAGGTCTGCAGCTGTCACCAGGTCACAAATCAGGAACAGGTTGTCCTGGATAGTCTGGCCCAGCATGCAGTAGCTCTGTTTGGGACAGATGACTGAGGCTATGACAGTACACAGTTGATTGGCTGAGACTTTGGCCAGAATCTTGTAGTCAGCACATAGAAGGGATACTGGCCACCAGTTCTTAATGCAGCCAAGGTCCCCTGTCTTTGGTAGCAGGGTGAGAACCACCCGGTAACAGCTGACAGGCAGGATTTTATCAGCAAGGCTCTCATGAAGCACATGCAAGAGGCAGGGGCCAAGGAGGGGCCAGAAGGTCTTATAAAACTCAGCAAGCAACCTGTCAAGCCCTGGGGCTTTGCCAGCAGTGAAGCTACCCACTGCAATCATGAGTTCCTCCAGGGACAGCTCTCATTGAAATTCATTGGCCACCACTGGGCACAGCTTGGGAAGGCCATCATATAAGCGCTTAGTGAACTCTGGGCAGAGAGGTTCAGCTGCAAACAGGTCTTGATAGAAGGCTGCAGCATGACAGTGGACCTCAACAGCATCTGTGAGTATCTGGCTGTCTGGAGTCTTGAGACGGTCACAGATTTTCTGCAGGTCCTGTTGCTTTTCCAAGTTGAAAAAGAACTGGGTTAGGACATCAGCCTCTGCCAGGTCTTGGAAGCAGGTACGAATCCTTGTGCCTCAGGCTGCACCCTACATCAGCTCCCACAGGTGCATCTTGTAAAGCTTAAGGCTCTCAAGTAGTCCTGTGTCTCCCCCAGCATCACATAGGAATGCTTCGAGCTTTGCCAAATCCTCCTCCAACCCCCAGACATGGTGGCGGAGCTCGCTCATTAACAACTTTGTGTATTGTTGGCAGAAAGCTCGGATCTGTGCCTTCCCTACATCCCACCATTGTTTCCAGGAGGAAAAGCTCGTTCTTGCAGTCTCCCATGATTGCCAGTAATAGGCAAAGCATTCACAGAAGTGAGCATCTTGCAGCAAGCTGGTGTTAAAACACCAGTCAGGTGCCCAGGGATGCACTCTGCCAAGCAGACTCAGCTCACAGCAAATAAGACTGTGATCTGAGAGTCCAGATGGAATAATGCAATGCCAGATGGACTGGCAGGCAATGCTTGGCGATGTACAAATGGTCAAGGCATGCCGTAGCAATTCCACTAGTGGTTGCCTTTATCCAAGTGTACTGCCTTGCGTCAGCATGGAAATGACGCCAGACATCAACAAGGTCTCCTGCCTCCAAAGCTGTTTGCAGCTGCCAGGCTGAGAATGGATGGGGTTCTGGCCCATTCTGGTCACGCTGTTCATCAACCGTGCAATTCAAGTTCCTGCCCAGGAGGAGAAGGTTGTCACAATCGGCTGCTCTCCTCAAAAAGTCATCCAGGGTCTCAAAGAAGGAAGGCTGTCCATTCTCACCCAGCAGTGGGCATATAGATGTTAATTAGGAGGAGGCTAATACAAGCAGTTAGCAGGCAGCCAGGGACAAACTTTTGGGTTACCGCCGAGTCAGGCATCAGCTGCAGCAATAAGAGGATTGTGACTTCTGCACTGAAAGAGGTACCATGGCTCAGGAACATGTGGCCCTTCCAGGTGGCATGCCAGTTGGCTTGACTAGCTGCATCAGTTTGAGTTTCTTGCAGAAAGGTGACATCCAGCTTTTTCTGGTGCAGGAACTCAAAGAGTGCCATCTGTTTCACAAAGTCTCTGATGCCATTGGCATTCAGTGAACCAAAGGTTGTGGCAGCCATGTGTGAAGGGTGGCAAAAAGGGGGGCAGGCCAAGGGAACAGAAAGGAACAGCAGAGAGGAGCAAGCATGCAGGACAGGGAAAAAACCAGGCCTACAGCTGGGGGGGGGAGAAATGTTAACAG
>NW_017729024.1:116305353-116317407 GCF_001723915.1 Gavialis gangeticus | reverse complement strand
GAAAGGTGACATCCAGCTTTTTCTGGTGCAGGAACTCAAAGAGTGCCATCTGTTTCACAAAGTCTCTGATGCCATTGGCATTCAGTGAACCAAAGGTTGTGGCAGCCATGTGTGAAGGGTGGCAAAAAGGGGGGCAGGCCAAGGGAACAGAAAGGAACAGCAGAGAGGAGCAAGCATGCAGGACAGGGAAAAAACCAGGCCTACAGCTGGGGGGGGATGCTCCCTATTGAGGGGGGCACCTTAGCTGAATCGAAGGACACCACTTCCTGAGACAGGACTTCTGTTAACTCACCCTTAGAGGCAGAATCAAAATCCAACCCTGAGGAGGAGGAGCTATACATGTCAGGCACTGAGAGCTGCCAAGCCCCGGGAGGTGCACTTGTTCCCTCACCAGAATCCTCAACATCAGGCTCTGTAGAAGCAGCATCCTCTGAGGGGGCCTGGGGGGGGGCATCACATGATCTCTCAGATGGAGTGCTCTCATGGGTGAGGCACTCTTGCTCCCGGAGCCACTTGCAACTCCCAGAGGGTCCAACCTCCATATCAACTTTGTCCTCAAGGAGGTGAGAGGTGGGGGAGGGAGCCAGAGGGGTGGGGAATGGGCAGGTCTCTGCTGGCAGGGAACAGAGATGTTGGAAAACAACCAACCAACAAAACAAACAAACATCAGGGGAGAGGAGAAAGGTAAGCAATGTAGCAGGGAAGGCAAGGGAAAACAATAAGCAGCAGAGCAGCTGCAGGGAGAGGGAGAGAAAACAAAATACAACCTTAGGGAGGGGGAGGGGGGAGGGTTACTGCAGGATAAAGGGCTGAGAAAAGGGGAAAAAGCCAGGAAAAAGTACTGAAAAGTGGGGGACTACAGTGGGAAAGGGGGTCAAACTGTCATGGGGAGGGAAAACAAAGCAAGAGAAGGAGAAAGGCTCACAAAACAGGGAGAAGGTCTCAGAGCTCTGAGCAAACACTCCTGTTGGTGGCTATTTTGAAAGACAGACAGACAGACAGGCAGACAATCCAACTAAAAGCCCCACTAGATTTTCCCTTTGGGTATACAAAAAATACCAATGATCATTTAAGTTCTCTCATTAGATTTAGCATCAAAATATTTCATGAAAAATTCCAAACCATTCAAGTTGAAAAAAAACATAAAACTTGGGAAAAACATTGAAATTCCTCTTAATAACTTTAAAATAAACTCAATTTAAAAAAGATTTCTACGTAGAAAATTCCTTCAATTTTATTTTCTAGAAGTAAAAAACATTCACTTGAAATTAAACATAACATTTCATTTTAGGTCTCTCCAAACTTTCCATTTAAACTGAAATGTTTTTTCACTTTTTATTTTTGTAAATTTTGAAAATAATTCTTTTGGGGCAAGCTGAAATGATTTTTTCCCCCTCAGTGTTTGGAATAGCCACTGAACTGAAAAAAAATCAGAGAAGATCTAAAGAAATCTGTTTTCATTAGTGTGGTGGCTGAGGCTGTTCACAGGGATTGGAGGCTTCGGGAATAGACCCTGAAACTCCTGAAGGTGAACCTGGGGACCCTGAGCCCAGGGGCAACTTACCTGGGAAGGAGCTGGAGTTGGGGCTGGAGCTGCATGAGCCAGTGCTGCGTTGCCTTTTCAGGCACCTGTCAATCAGGCGGGGGGTGGACAGCTGATGACATCAGCTGTGATGGCTGCTGTGGGAGATTTAAAAACCCTGGCAGATGTTGAGTATGGGGGAAGCGAGCAGTGTAAGATGCCAAGCCCGCTAGGGTGCGACCCGGCCAGCGCATGTTCCCTGCGATGCTGACCCTCTGGAGTTGAGCAGGATCAATATAGGGAAGATGAAACAGGCTTCCCCACATGGATCTCCCTGAGAAGGGTTTTGGATCTTTTGAATTGTTGCAACTGCCTTTGGCCCCACTGAGGATATGGCTGTTCTGGGACTGGTGGAGGGATGGAGCAGGGTCTAGAGTTAAGGACGACAGCCAGGCTGAAACCAGAAGCCTGCAACTCCTACTTAGGACTACAGGGTCAATGCCCAATGGGAGGCCATAAGGGGCTGGAACCCATCATTGGGAATGGGGGCAGGATGACCTGCATGGTTAGCAAGTGGACTGAGGTGTAGGGGCAGCAGAGCCCCAAGACTAGCCACACTGGTCAAGTGAGTATTACTGTCTCTGGGACAGTGAGGGAACACCACTGAACCCCTCCTTCAATTATGTTTCCATCAAGTCATGGCAGACAAGTCAGGGTGCCTAGTCCAGGCAGCGGGGAGATATTCACACTACCAGCTGGGGACATCACAATTAGTTAGGGCAGGCTCAATCTGTCTGTCATCTGCAAACTTTATTAGAACAGATTTAATCTGTTATTCTAAGTGATCAATAAACAGGGGAAAAAAGGATAGGATTGGTTTAAGTGCCAATCATAATGGCTTTACCCTCACATTTGGTGTTAATTCTATGCTTGCTCTACCCTCACATTTCTATGTAAGTCTATGCTTGCTATTTTTTAAAAGGGTTTAACTTTGTTACTGTGGGTTCTTATGCACAAGGGTGGAAGGTTCTCTGATGTGCTGTAATTACAGTGCATTGGAGTAGACTTGATTAATCACTTCTGCATCCCCAAGCTTCAAAATGGTGGTGGGGGTGCTTTTTCTAAAATGCTTTTAATTAGTTTTAGATAAAGAGCCTCCACCACCATTTTGAAATATGGGGATGCTGATACATGAGATGCCCTAGGTGCTTTAACTAGAGTAACTCTCAGAGCCACTCTAATTAAAGCACTCTCCCCTCCCCCATCTCTGAAGCTTGTGTACAGACATCCTATAATTATAGGTTCTCTGTTTTAGGCTACAATTTCAACATTCTCTTAAGATTTTTTCTTTTAAATAAACAGTATTCACAACCCAATTCCTTAAGGTTTCTACTTCAAAATCTAACAATGAATCTGAGTAAACATCAGCAATGAAATCTATGAACTGGGTAAGTGAAGCTCTTTGGTATGAAATCAATAAGTTAGTGAATACCAAACTTTTAGCTTTGATTCTATATGATAAAGCATTGTTATAATAAGCTCATGTCCCAGTGAGCTATATTGGGACAACTCTTAACCTTTTCAAGGAATAGCCTTGAAAGAAAAGGGCAATTGACTCATCAAGGTCCGCTAAGTCAAACAGGTTCACTCCATTTGCATCCATCTGTGCATTAAGCTTTTAACAGTTATTCCCTCAAATGATGTTCTTGAATACATCTTTCCAATAACAGTTGCATTTAATGGCCTTCCATTACATTTTTTAAAGAAATAATTTCAGCATTATTCTTTTTGTTTTTCTTTCTGTATCTGAGGTCTATATTGGAGGCACTTATTGTATTTCATGTTACAAAAATACAAACACTTTGAAAACATGATTTTTTCTTTAACTAATACTGTTACAATGTTCACAGAGATTTATTGTAATAGAGAGATAAAAAGATAAAAGGGTATTTTTAGATTTTTTTAGTTGTTTACATTTTGCATTGGATAAAATTTTATATATAGACATTAGCACCATTTTTGATGGTCAATTTCACTTCCTTAGTTGCAAGCATGAATTACATTTGTGGTACTCTGGGCAGAAGATATATAGTCTCTCTGGGCCCTAAGAACACATTGTTCAATAACACCACAGCAAAACTGAAACTGAAGGTGAAATTTAAGAGGGAGCAAACAACATTGCACACAATGAGAAAACACAAGAAGAGAGGGCCTGGGTTGGCCATATTTGCTACTGTTTAAAAGGACCTTCTAAATATCTTTAGGAAGCTATTTAAGTGGACATTTAAAATAAATATATATTTTTTTTATGTCTACATCTTTGATGTAGCAACCCTCCAGCCAAATTAATTGAGTTTGTTTGATAGATTTTTAAAATCGGAAAGACTATTATCATCATATAGTCTGACTTCCTGCATATGAATAGCCATAGAACCTTACACAGTGAGTGAATCAACCTGTGCAATTAGCACATAAACTCTGGCGCAGTTCACACCAGAGTTTATTTTTCCTTGGCAATTTACATTCTCACCAGAGTTTATTGCTCCTGGGTGTTTACACGTGTGCCTAGGACTAAAGCATGTCCAGCTGAGGTGGAGCAGCTCCAGCTGTCAAGAAGCCTAGAGGCCCAGCCTGAGAGCGCAGAGCGGCTCCATTGCAGCTCAACATGCTGCAGAGACTGACTGAGGCACGAGGGTACTATAGTGCAGGGCTAGCCACCAGACAGCCCCCACAATGAAGCAATCTCTTGCCCCAGCCAGCTCCAGTCACTGTCTACACATTAGTTTTGGTGCACTAAACTCTAACATGGGATAGTACTTGTCCCAGACAGTAGTATATTACAGCATAGTTAATCAATTTATTGTGCCCTAATAGTGGAGCATGTATAGAGAGTAACACTGTACCGTGGAGCTAATTAGTCAACTCCACAGTAACGCACATTTGTAGATACACCCAGTAATTCCTCCATCAAGCCCATAGTTCATGGAAAATTTATAGCATCTTTCTTAGGAGGACATTCAGTCTCCAGATTTATAAAACTAGATTTTAAAAGATTTTAAAAACTTCAGAAAATCTGCCACACTCCTTCATAAGTTGTTCCACAAGTTAATTACCGTGTATTTTTTTCCCCAATATAACCTCAGGAGGTCATCTAGTCCAACCCTGTGCATAAGAGACAATAATCTCTGTTTAAACTATATCATCCAGGTGTCTCTCAATTAAAATGACTGAGCTTCATATATCCTCTTTGTTAAGCTTTGCAGTACTTTTCTAAACCTTTTCCAATTTGTCAACATCCTTTTGAAATATGGATACAGAACTGGACAAATAATTCCAATGAGGATCTCATTAATTCCATAAGTAGTACTAATATCCTTACCTCTAGTCTATAGTTAATGTTTACAAATGATTTATCATTATTGTTGCCTAGTATTCTATCATTTTTTCATTTTAAAACCTTACCAGCAATGATACTGTGTTCTTCCTATTATTAATGAAGAGACTGAATAGCATTGGCAAAGAATCAGTGATCACTCTGAAATCCTACTGGGTGTTTCCCTACCTATTATAATTTTATGAGATCTATCAGCTGTCCAGTTTTTAATCTATTTAAGGTGGGATACAATGGCTTTGTATAGCATTAATATGTCAAGCAGAATATCATATGGTGCTAAATGGCCTATAAACATGTAATCACATCAATACAATTCCTCTAATCAATGAAACTTGTAATTTTATTAAAATTAAGAAAATTCCCCGTGTCACATCCCCTTCACAAACTAACCAATCCTTATTTTTCTAAGATTTGGAAATGTTTCCATAACTTTTTATTTCATTGTTCTTTATTTTCACTTGCTCTGCATTCCAGGCTCTAACTGGGAATAAAGCAGAAATGCTTCAGTATTCTGAGAAAAGTTGTCCTTGAAGCGTTTATAGCTGGAACGGAATCAAGGGGCACCTATACAAGAGCAATGAGGCTGCTCTGATGCACTGTACATACAATGTGTCGGAACAGACTTGAATAATCAATTCTGCTGAAGCATGGTAATTACCATGCTTCAGCAGGTTCCAGCTTCATGTGCATCAACGTTCCTGGGCTTAAAAATGGCAGCAGGGGTGCTTTAACTAAAGCTCGTTCAACAAGCTTTAGTTAAAGCACCCCCACTGTCATTTTTAGTCCCAGGGACACTGATACAAGAGACTCTCTGGGTGATTTAATTAGAGTGGCTCTCAGAAAAAGCTTTTTCTTGGTACCTTCCCAAACTCATGTTACAGACTCAAAGGCAAACCTTCAGGTGCTTCTCTTAATAGACCAAAACATAAACATCTTTCTATGATTTACCCATCATGAATACCAAGACTAGCCTAGTAAGGGGAGGAACAAAACCTCTAAGGGAGGGGTGGGCAATTAATTTGGCTGGAGGGTTGCTTAATCACTTTTGGTGACCTGTCAAGGGCCACAAGGGTAGGCTGGCCCCATGACAGATGTTCTGCCCCCTGATCACCATCTTGGGACCAGACATTCCATCCCCTAATCCCTGAGCTTTGCTACTGGAAGTCCCTACCCCTGTGCCCAGAAGTACTCCTTTTGGGAGTTGCCATCTTGGAACTGGAAAAGAAAATCATATACTAAAATTTAACTTTCTCATTGATTCTGATTGATTTGTAAGGTTTAATTTGAATGAAGTTAGAATTGTTGTTTGGAGTATCATTTAAATTAATGTTATTTTAAAAGTGTAACATTATATACAATAAAATGGTTTTAACAAATTTAAAAGAAACCCAAAGCAACATGTTCATACACTGTTGCAATGAAACAATAGAATGAAAATAAAATGGCACAATGTTATCAAAACTAATATTTTAATAATGTGACTTTTTTGGCATTTTAATTTCATGAGACATTTTTGTTTCGATACAGAACAATTCTGTATGGAATTTCTGAATTAGCTGCATAAGAAAATATTGTTTCTTAACCAGCTCTACAAGTAACTTATTTGAGATCAAATTGAAAATTAGAAAGCGGAATGAAAATCTGAAACGATGCAGGATGCTTGATTCCCTTTTTGTTCATTTAATGTCTAGATTGGTGTGTTCTGCTTCTGGTTTGGACCAGAACTAGGAACTGCAGAGGCAAACAAAAAACAAGCAAGCATGCAACTTTTTCTTCAATGGATTTGGGAAAGGCTAAATATGTAGATTTGCTTTGTACTTTAGCCCATGATGTTCATCCATTCTTTGTCCTACACACAAGTCAATTTCCTGAACTTTTCAGTTTTAGATTTATTTGGCAAGATGCAGTAGCTAATCTCAAGAAACTGGTCTTTTGAATCAGAAGAGTATTATTGCCCCGATCCCTGAATAATTACGGCTTTTTCATCATTTATGAAAATACTCTCATGGTAGATGATAAAGAGTGATAGAAGGATCACAACAAAAGCTTGTTTTATCATTATACTGTATGTGACTATTTTGAAACATTGATAACATATGTTTAGATTAATGCTAGAGCTGCTATCTAATTTATTAATTATTTGTGGTGGTTCTCTTCTTTCCTCTCTCTCCCCCCTAATATATTGTGTCTTAGCCACTTTTAATGTGCTATTAGACAATTATGACTTGGTAATTATAAATAATGGATTAATTTTACTAGTAAAAACATTCCTCCTGTCCTTGTTATTTAATCCTTGTACAATCCAGGCTCCATGTGCTTAGATGCTTCTGGTTTATCTTTTTCTTTGATAAAATTTGGACACAAATCTAAATATAAAATGAAATCCAACAAAGACAGACAGAAGTGAAAATATTGTACTGGGTGGAGGAAATTCTCCCAACCAGAGAAGTTTTTTGTTTTTGGTTTTTTTGCATAACACATTATGCTAGGTGAAAAGGTGGATGAGGAGGGAATATAACTGTCAGCTTTTATAACATCTTTGACTTTCCTGAAGATTCAGTATTCTAAGTGATGTCATTGCTGCCACAGGAGGATGAATACTTCCACATTGCATAAAATAGTGATTGCTACTATGAAGGTAGAGAAATGGAAAAACAGCATCATGGGGTAAAGCTGAGGCACACTGAAATTTTAGTGATGCTATTAGGGCTGTGCGAAGCTTCCATCCCTGATTCAATTCAGCAGAGATTTGGTGGCCAAATATCCAAATCCCAATTGTACCAGGAGACCCATTAATCTCTCCTAATTGAATTGCAACCCTCTGAATCAATTGGGAGAGATTCAGAAAGATTCAGAGATTCGGACATAGACACAGCTTTAAATGTTCTTTCTACATATCTCAAGGTAGGAGGAAGGTAGGAGGAAGGTCATGAATGCTGCAATGATGGGGCAGATACAGCATCCCACAAGAGCACAGAGGGGTCTCCAGTATACTTGGCAGCAGACCCGGAAGTGGACCAGAAGCACTTCCAGTCCACTTCCAGGTCTCTGCTGGGGAGCACACAGCCCCCCCCCGTGTCCCCTCGGCCCAGCAACTGGTGCCTCCTGGGTCTGGGGGGTCACCCAGGGTCCCCCTGCAGCTGATCAGTGAGCCGACAGCTGTGGGGGGGCCCCCCAGCATGCTCTCCAGTGGATCTGGAAGTACTTCCAGTCTGCTTCCGAGTTTGATGCTCCATCCTCCCCAGTATTGCAGTGTTCATGAGCTGCGCTGGTACCTCAAGGTATGAAGAAAAAATATTTAAAGCTGTGTCTACGGCCGAATTGCTGATTCACTGAATCACCATTGAATCTTCAGATTTGGATTTGGCTGAATTGAATTGGGGACAGTGATCTGAATCAATGAATTGAATACTGTCCCTGATCCAGGCCAAGTCTGAATCTGAATGAAATATGGACTGCTTCTCACACCCCTAGATGCTATGTATACTTAGTGCTGATTTTAAATTGCTGAATATTTTATTCATAGAGGATATCTGAAAATAAATTCTATAAAACAAAATACTTTTAAAATATGTATAATTAAATAACCTCATTTACACAAGTAAACACAGCTAGATTGTTTTTATTGGTTAGGACATCTTTAGCTATTTGTTAATAAATCATGGTTATTGCAATATTTGCACTTTTATTGGACATGCTCCTATCTTACCTACTACTAAATTTGGATTTTGAGTGCTTCCTCACTGTCAGGCTTTTTGTCATTAGCCTGTCACGCAATCAAAGGCCGCTGTGCTTTTGCCATCTCAATGTCTTATGATCTCCATAATCAACTCCCTCCTATATATAATGCACACTTTAATATAATAAGTACATTGCAAGCTCTCAAGACCAGCCATGTAAAAGGAATGGCAATGCTCTGAAGAAATAGAGGGCCCACAGAACAGGAAAGAAGTTGGTCATCATTGTCATGACATTGCATTTCAGTTTACTAAAATGGCACAAGGGTGGCCTAATTTGCTTCCTACTGGGCACATCTACATGTACTGACCTAAGGTGCATTACCCATTTTTAAGGCGCGTTAAGTGCGAGGGTCTACACATGTCCTTAATGCACCTTAAAAATGGTGTTTTTAGCCTATTCGTGCCTAATTTTGATAGCTGCAAAAGCAAATATCAAATTTAGGTGTGAATACTTAAAGTGCCTTAATGCATATGTAGACTAACTCTAGTCCCAAATTGGTTCTCACACTGCGTTAATGCCCCTTAGTGCATTCACATGTAGAAATGCGCCTAAACCACCTTAATATGCATTAGGAAAATGCACATTAAGTTTAGGCGCACACAAAAGCATGCGTAGACATGCTTAATGTTATTTATTTAAAAACAAAATGTATTTTTCCATTGGCTTAAGCCATAGAACACTTTCAAAGTGCTTCTCTATAGTAGAAAATCATGTTGTATTATATTGCCCTGATCGTTATTTAATACTTAGGTTTTTGTTAAAGGTTCCAAATGTTCTTAAGCAACTTCAACTTTCCTTAAATATGCCAGTCAGTCAGCTCTAGAAGCCTTCCTAAAATGTTTGTTCCAGTTTCTTTCTATCTTGATATATGAGTGTTTAAGAAAAAATGTGAACATTTCAACTATTAGCTAGTCCTTTAGAATAAGAAGGCAAAAGAGCTTCATGAATGCTAAAAATTAAGGAAGATGTAGCACAGTAGAAATAAATACATTTGCTTCAGATAAAGAGACCCGACAAAAGAACCATACCAATGGATAATGATGCATTTGTTCACTTTCTCTTATCAGTAGGTAAGTCAACAAGAAAAGAATACATGTATCCAGCATCAATACAGAAAAAACAAAAAATCAAGACAGCTCGATTTTCTTCTTTTTTGAACAACATCCTTACAGTGGAGGCTTCTAAACAGAAAGGAAATTGTCAGTACACAATGAAGACTTTGCTGAGAGGCTCTTGTTCTCAACTGGAGAACATACTGAAGGCTAGTCACTGATACAGATATTTGGATAGGAGAAACCTAGCACCTGTAGGATCAAATCCTTAAAGAAACCTTAATCTGACTTCTAATTTTGAATTCACAGACAAGAGAGGTTGCCACTGATAGCTGCTAATTATAATATTTATGCTACAAGTAGTACCCAGAGGTTTCAATCAAAAATTAATATCAGATCTATACAAGCAACATACTGAACCAAAGTTTTGGAAGAGACAGTCTTTGCCCTAAAGAGCTTACTTTCTTAACAAACACAAGATAGAGGCTGCAAGGGGAGAAAAACACAGAAAGGTACCCAATGTAATGTAAAAAGTCAGTACTCATTAGTAATCCAGCGCTCCTGGGATTAGTAACCCAGCTCTCCTGACTCCCATTCCAGTACTATCCCCACTAGATCTTTTCCTTTTGGTTTGTGGCTGCAGTCAGGTAATTAAGATTCTTAAACCTTTGCAATATGTTCACAAGTAATTGAGACAGCACAGTTAGAGGTGCCTGTCCTTTAAGATATGCAAATATCATATATTTACTTTTAGCCAGAGAAGGTGAAGATTGCCCTCTTATCACAAAATTTGCATCTCCTCATTTTCCTCTCACCTTCTTCCATTAAAAAGTCAAAACCAAAGCCAAAACAAAACAATCCACATCACAGACAAAGGCTATGTGCCTTAAATGTTTACTGTGTGATTATAATATTTATTGCAAAACAGATTCAAAAGACTTATTTTTCTACTCTAAAGCATACTGGTCATTAGCAGTCAGCTGAATTAGGGTCACATGGGTACATCCCAGGTAAATGGGATATATTCAGTATAAAACAGCTCTGATCTGTCTCTTGTATCTATACATTTTGCTTGATTGCTTAGTCAATTAAGATTTACTTCCCAACTTGCCTGAAGTTCTCTCTACCACTCTGTATAGCAAGGAATGGCTGTAGGAGAAGAAAAAGAATCATAGAACACATAATCATAGACAAGTGGGACTAGAAAGCCTCTAGTTCAAGCTCCAACCAGAAGTGGGATCATCCCTACCCAATCCATCCTATACAAATCCATCTATTAGCAAAATTCCAGTCAAACCTGACACAAGCACAAGACATAAACACCAAAACCTGCCACAGGTAAAGTAGGAGGACCTGCAGCCAATATTCTACTGCTACAAAGGTTGTTGAAATACACTTGAGAGATCCAAGGACAGGGGCCATGCCCCCCATTACAGAGGAAGGCAATAACTTCTCATTTGCTTAGTATAGCAACCTCTAGTGATACAAAGGCAATATTATTTCTGATTTTTTGTCAGTACCAAGGCATGAAACACAAAGACAAAGCAGGCTGAAATAGGATTCATAGCAATAATGTCTTCACATGGGTCCAGCTTTGCTTTTTTCTGTTTCCACTTACTGCAATGTTTAGGGGTCACAGAATATATAAACATCCCCTTTAAATAATATGATTCTTACTGGCTTGAAGAAATAAAAATCGTACAGCAGAGTACATATCTTTAAGCATATATAAGTTGTAACGTTTTATATCATCAGTAGCAAACTAGAAATTGCCATACAGTACAAGAAAAATATACATGGACAGTCTAACTACATCCAGATGAGAGAGGTATCATGCATTAGATTACAAAACCATACAGGTTGGTATGGGCATGTTCAGCAAATAAAACGTTACTGCATTGCTTTATTTGTAGCCTGATATAATTTCATTAGGAGCTTGATACAACTCCTGTCCCAGGCAATGGAGAAACAGTACCTTGAACACGAATAAGAGGCTAGATTAGGCCTTAACTACATAACAGTCATATTTCTTCACAAACAAAATACAAAACTAGTGCCAAAAGGTCGTGAAGATCTTACACATAAACATTCAGGTGGGCGTAACAGGCAGAACACCTGTTTGAAAGAACCACTGAAGTGTTTTGCTGGCTTACTGCACCTCTGCAGGTGCATAATATATTCACTGTAAAAATGTTTCTGTTTGATAGGACACCAAAAAGCTAGAAAGGCTCAAAAGCATCTTTTTCTGTTACTTAGTCTACTCACTAGCTAAATTTCCATTTAATTTTTAGCACACTTGACAAGGCACACTATGGGATTAAGGATGTTTTCTGCACTGTAAGAAG
>NW_017729024.1:116281876-116300353 GCF_001723915.1 Gavialis gangeticus | reverse complement strand
GCATCTTTTTTTGTTACTTAGTCTACTCACTAGCTAAATTTCCATTTAATTTTTAGCACACTTGACAAGGCACACTATGGGATTAAGGATGTTTTCTGCACTGTAAGAAGACTGTAAAATCTAAACCATGATCTCACTCTTGCCCCTTACACCATTTTTGTACAAGATTTCAGTGCAAAACCACCAATCCAAACACTCTGCTCTTTCTCCCACCTAAAGAAACCCGTCATCAAATTTTAAAAGCAATACTCTTTCCAACAACCTCTAGGCGCTGCCAACTTCAACACAGGTTTTAGATTTATACCAAGAAATCCATGCCAACATCAGTGTTCATTTCTTTTTAAAAGATTTAAAAAGCATCTTAGCAATAACTTGGAAATACAGCATATTTAAAAATCTTACTTTGGTCTCCTTAGATTGCACTGCTGTCCACTGGACTTCTCACCTAGCGGGGAAAAGAATATGGTACAATGAAAAAAAATGGGAAATGTATGATATAATTTCCAGTAGAGAGGTTCACTTAAAAAATCATCCGGAACAAGTTGACTTTTTGTTTTACTATGGGCACATTTGCATGTTCATTAATGCACCATAGTTATTGTGCATTACGTTTAGTACTTGGTTAACCAAGTACTGAATTAATGTGCAGTAATGCACACTACTGTGCAGTACCACTGGCACTTGGGTTTTTAGTGACGCTTACTGTTTAGTAGCCTAATACTACTGCACAGTAGTGTATTTACATGTTTTTTGCCTAGCACTCAATTGCATAGTATTATTAGGCTACTATGCAGTCAATGTCTTGTGTAGACGTACCCACTAAATTTTAATTCCCAGTCCAATCGCAGAAGATACAAACTGACTTTTTTGTAGTTTATTTAGAAGAGAGTGAATGTTCCTTCATTTCTGCTTGTATTATATCATCATAAATGGATAACGTATGAAGCAGAAAATAATTTGGGTTACAAATAAAACAAAAGGCTGACATGTCAGAGAGACAGCAAACTGAATTACTGTGTAGATGGGGATTGCAACATACTAGTTTGCAAAGATGCACGATTGCCTGCTTGACAGGCATTCTGCTACCTCTAGATAAGCAAATAAGGTGCATCATGTACAGCCTTTGGACTTAACCATTCACAAAGTTTTTGTCATCGTCAAGGAAAATATTCTTATGGAGTTTTACACAGTGGCCAGTTAACTTAATATAAAGTATCACATGGACTTTCTACTGATCAAATGTATGTTTCCAGTGCAGCCACTAGTACCAACTCTCAAGCATGCCCTGTCCATTGGCTCCCACCTGCAGATGCCCATTCCAGAAATGAGGCAGTGAAGTCTTAACCCCCTGCCTTCCACATGGCCACTCTCAAGACCTCTGTCTCTAGTGCACATGAAAATAGCTGCAAAGGACAGTTCTAGAACAACCTCTTCACATTTTTTCCAGTGTAGGTACATGTGAGCCTGATTAAATGGGAAGGGCATGCTTGGAAGTGAAAGCCCCAGGAAGGCCGTGTAAATGTAACCCAGACATAATTACTTCTAAAGCATACTATATATGCTTCAGTAATCTTTAATCTCTAAGTGCATGTCTACAAAAATACTTTAGTGCATATTAGCCTATTTTAATGTGCATTAAAACATCACAAAAAACCATGCTTTTTAACTAACGCTCATTAAAATGGCTAACGCACCTTTTTCTAGTATGTCACAATGTAGAATGGTGCATCTACATGTTCATTAATGTGCTTTTGCTAATGCACATTAAATTTAGTACCTTCATTGTGAGGTACAGTACTAGAAAAAGGTTCATTAGCCTATTTTCATGTGCATTAGTGAAAGTGCACAGTGTTTTTGTGATGCTTTAAAGCACATGCAAATAGGCTAATGGGCATTAAAGCGCACGTGTAGATGTGCCCTCCAGAGGTACTAGATTTAATGTGTGTTACCTAAAGCACATTAATAAACATGTGGACATGCCCTAAGGTTCTACATGCAGAGGCAGAATCCTTTCCATTTAAATTCCTGGCTTTTGAACTCCTGGCTTTAGAATAAATTTTCTAAAAAACATTTTAAAATTAAGTGTTAAAAAATTAAACAACTTTCCCCAAATTAAAAGAAGGGTAATGACATGCATAGATTTTATTGTGATGAGCACAGAACAAGTAGTGGATATGGCTGGAAGTTTTCAATGAATTAATTTTCCTACAGAAAAATCGACTCACACTAAGTTACTACAAAATATTCTGACATTTTTCAAAGGAGCTTTAAAACTACTGAGATAGAGAGAGAGAAGTTGTGCTCCTTAGTAGTATATTCATAAACTTACACAGCTGTGAACCACCTTTGAATAATCAAATCCTTTCTTTTATTCAACACATTTTATATGGTTCTGCACATGTTTAACTCTCCTCAATAAACAGAATATATAAAACGGAGAAAGTCACGTTAAACATGCTGTATAAAGTTCTCTAAAGTCAGTGCAGGCATCTCCCCTGTGGGGAGAAATGTAACTGGTAGAAATTAGTATCCAATAAGAGGATGGACCAGATTACCTTATTTATTGTTCCCTTAATTATCCTTGTATTATGCCACTCCCACTTTTTATGCCTTGGTCATGACCAAAGACAGGGTTGTCCAACTCCTCAGCAGCAGGGGGCTGCATATGCCTCCTGTTGCATCCACAATGTCTCACCAGCTGAGCTGTGTGGGCACCCACCCTCCCACTAATCTGCACCACAACACTGTGGGGCAGGAAGCAGAAGGTAGAGGAGGGAGGGGGATCCCAAATACCCTGGCAGCAGCAGCAGTAGTAGCAGTACCAGCTGGAGCGCAGGGGGGATTTGAGTGGTGTTGCCCTGATGGGAATCCACAGCCTGCAGTTTAATCTTTTGCAGGCTATACTGCCTGCAGGCTCCAAGTTGGACAACACTGACCTAGAACAACTGTGTCTCCACAGCTACATTCTTTTCGTGTGGCTAAAACCCAGTCTAGAGTTTAAAAATACCTAGTTCATTTATATATTCTATACTATCACCCTGCTGAGCTCACACCAGTTTGCACTACCCCCTCCTTTATGCTGTCTGCACCAGTGGTCAGCCTAGGGAAAGTGCAGCAGCAGAAAGAGGTGCTGCCATAACTTAACATTTAGACAAAAGCAGGAAGCAGGAGAAACTGGAGGTAAAGGCCCGAGAGAAGTGGGTCCTAGAACCTGTTCCTGCACCGATGGAAAGAGAGGTATTTCCCATAACTCACAAGCTTTGGGAACAGTAACCCAGAAAGAGAAGCAGTCTCAGAATTTACGATTATACCATCAAATCTAATCTGTGACCACATGCTACTATGTAATAGAAGTTTACTCCAAAAAGGTCCACAGGAACACTTCCTGTTTGCTGACTTGCTGCTCAGAAGTTGGACAGCCCTGGTCTAGCTAGGTCACGGTGAAGGAATAAGATGAGCCCAGCTACAAACATCTCATGAGAAAGTAGAGGATATTTAGTACTAGGAATACAGTCAGAAAAGCTCCTTAAAGCATACAATATACCATGTAAAAAAAAAAAGGAGATAGAAGGCACCAGCAATGCCTGGGACCTCAGCAATAGTAAATAATTTGTTAGGCAGAATATGCTCAGATGATCCTAAGAAGTAGATGATGCCCCATGTTACGTTGGAAGGCATACAAAAGCCTGCTGCCCTCCTCCCAAAAACATAATCAAAACAAGAGTCCACACCAATCTCATGTGGAGGGAAATTGCTTCTTGGCACCAAATCATTTAACTCCGACTATCTGAGGAGGAGGAAGAGGAAAATTCATCCAAGTGAGGGGTCAGAAGGGGCAACACCTTGTCTTTGGGGAGTTTGGTTGCTTTCCCTGCAAGTGGAACTTTTGTGATAGCTAAAGCTGTAGCTATGTATTCTGTTCCAAATCTGCCCCCTGACCTTACTGCAGATCCCATGTCAGAAACCCTATAGTGAACCCTGTTTCTTCATATTGGGGCTTTGAAAAATTTAAAGCAGCTTTGTATGGAGGCATTCACCATTTTACTTAGATTGCTTTCACAGGGCATTTTGTATATGGCTTTCTGGTGAAATTTCAACTAAAGTGACATTTTTGCATTGAGTGCATTAAAAGATGCACATTTTGCTGGAAAAGAAGCCACTTAAAAATTTGCTTGTCTTAGGGAAACTTTCCTAAGAATGGTTCAATTTGCAAATTCATATCAAAATGAAGAGGCAAAAAATTAAACATCATTTCTAAGTAGTTTTGCATATTATCTGTTCAGCATATGCTAGTATGGCTTTTGATTTCACTACTGTTTCCCCTCACTCCCCAACTGCTTCCAGCTGTACTACTGTTATAAGTAACAAATAATAATTTCTATTTAAAAAACAATTGTGAGCTTGTGAACATATTAATGATCTAACTGTTTCTTTCAGCACTATGTCCCCATACCTTCTTTGCTATTAATTTTTGATTGAAAAGAAGCTAAACGGCCAAATCCTGAAACTACCTTACAGGAATAAGAAATTTTACTCATGTGCAATACGCCAATTGAAGTCCTATTTTGCAGGGACTTCACAAGATCAGATATATAAAATATTCATTTATGATACAAATGACCCATATGAGTGCAAAATATCAGTCATTCCTCAGGGAGGTGGGAGAAAATTCAGCTCATGTGAACTCCATGTTAATTTGGGATGGGGCATTTAAAAATTGTTTAGCTGACTGGTATATTTTTAGAAAAGTAAATTAAATATGAAAAGAAGCTGCTGTTACATAAATAAAACATTAAATGGGCTGACTATGAATACAATATTTCTTGTACTTGGGAACTAAAAGGTTATCAATATAGATGAAGCATAGTCTCACTACTCTTTAGATAAAATGAATAAAAAATATCTTTCACTGTTCCTGGCATAGCAGATTTTTTTCCACCATAATGCTTGCCAGGGTGATAGCAAAGCACTGGTGCTGCTCTTCCTGGGGACCTCTGCCATTGTAAAGTAGAGGCAGAATGTGCCATTTAAAAATATATGCTACTTTTTACTGAAATAACATAAGCCAAAATTTGCAAGCATCTCTCTCTTCTACAGTTACGTACACCTCCACCTACTGCTTGCCCTTTCCTCACATTGTCCCCATTCTAAAACCTGTATTCACCCAATCCTCTCTCTTAAGCATTCTTCAATGTCCTTTTTTCCCATTCTCAGGCTTCCAACTTTTTCATGCTGCTTCCCTTTTTTGTAACAGCTTCTATCTTCTGTAGTACCAAGCAATCTGTTTCTTCTTATCTTCTAATTCACTTATTTCAGCCAGCTTTTCAGTGCTGAATTTGTACATTCTGCTCTTGGTTTGACATTCTAACTTTATTGCTTTTATTTTATTAATATTTTTATTGTCCAATCATTCAGTTCTAATTCAAGCAAAAAATCCCCTTGTAGACAACAGACCAAATGCAGCCCTGGCTAGAACTCTATTAACTTCAATATAATTATACTAGCTTAAATTTGGTCTGAATTTGGCTCACTGACAGTCATTGAGAGATTTTTGCCTGAGTCAGAGTAAAAGGTTGCTAGGGCAATTAACTTGTCTTTTTATATTTCTGCTCAGCACATTCTTAATTTATGGTAAAATTCATTGTTACATAGAGGACCAGCAGGTGGTTTAACTCCATTCAAGACTCTCATACTGGAACCATTTAGGAACAGGTTTAGCTTATAAATTGCACATAAACAATTCCACTGTCTTCAAGGCTAGGGACAGACATTACACATAAACCAGTTTAAGTGATCAGAAACTGGTTTAAATCTGTAACAGAACAGATGTTTAGTGCACATAAACCAGTTTGAAAATGGCTGAAACCAGTCTGAAATAAAACTGGTTGAATCAGAGTTAACTGATTTGGGTCAAACCAGTTTATGCAAAGTCTGTCCCAGACTCCTTGCTGGTTTAAGATAAACCAGATGCCCCCAGGATCCCAGCAAGCTCTCTGGGCTGGGTGGGGCTCTCTGCTCCACAGCACGGCTGGCCCCTCCCCTCTGTTCCCTTGCTGGAGCTCAGCACAGACTTGCAGGCGCAGAGCGTCTGCCTGGCTTCTCCGAGCTAAGCGGAGATTATTCCCCCATCCACTCTGCCTTATACAGACACTTCAGCACTAGCTGGCAAACCACATGCTGGGTACAGTCCGTGTCGTGGGAGAGACAAAGGGAGACAGGCTTTTTGGAACTAATCAGCAGGTAGCTTGATGTCCTTCCTTGGAAGAGCAGTTTAAGAAGAGTTCCATTAGTTAAGAGAGAGGGGTTTTGTTTTCTTAATGGGTTGATAAACACTGAGTTAGGGGTGATAAACATTCCCTGCTGGGCTGCTGAGAAGTGGGGAATAATCAGAGGGTCCTGCCAGAGCCAGACCATGACCCCCTCAGCTCAGCCTTGTGGAAGGGAAGGGAGGGCTGCTCTAGCACCCCCTGGCTTCTAGCCTGAGCCACTGTAGGCATATGCCTGCATTTCTGGGAAGTCTGTCTGGTTACAAAACTGATTTAGCCTAGCCAGGTTACACTAATCTGCAAAGATTGAATCAATTCAGGCTCAGGCTTTCTGAATGTCTGCCCCTAGCCCAAAGGAACAACGTACATATGAAAACTCCCAAGTGTAGATAAGTGTTTAAGTCCCCTCAGCTATTGTGTATTAAAACTCATATGTATGTCGGGAGGAATGTACTTTTATAGGTCTTAATAATTATTTCAAAGACAAAGAAATAATTAAAATAGCTTGTTGTATTGGAGCTGGGGCCTGATCAGTGACATATAAATCACCTGAAATCCTTGAATCATTCCTATGTTGTTGTTTTTTCCACCTCTCAGTATACCACGTTAAAAGTGTACTCAGTGTACCAAGTGTACTATACTTGGTAAGTCTGTTTTACTGCAGCCACCAACATTCATAGCGAGTGTGCAAGGCTCTTTATGGCAAAATGGTTCAATTTAATACCATTTTGCATCATTTCTTCCAAATAATTTGGATTCCTTTCTGGCTGTACATTTACCCAGATGAAGCTGTATTTCCATTTCTTTGTCCAGTCACCTAAAAAATATCAACACCGTCTAGGTCTAGTGATACTGTTACCCACTTTCTCTCTTGTGACAATCTTCAGCCAAATGGACACCACCAGAAGCATCTTCTATTTTCCCACTTTCAGACAGGAAAGTTGCTACATATAAAGAATTTGGATATCTTATTTTAATCCTGTTTCCTAATGGAAAGATTACTTAACCCTCTGTGTGATGTAAACTCTTATTCCTTTATCGTTCTCATGGGATTTTTTGAAAATTTAAACATATAGAATTCTGCCATGGCAGATGGATATTGAATGCTATCTTTTGGCCTGTGCTAAGCCAACTGATATGAACAGAAAGACTCCCAGTGGCTTGAACTACAATTTAAATGGGAGCCCTAATGAACATCAACGGTTAATTTTAAAAGAAACTGCTTTCGTACATCCACACCAAAAGTATCCAAACAAACTATAATTTTCCTTTTGTTCCTGTAGTAGAGCCTGAAAAAATGCATCTCATATTTTTCCTTAACTATTTGTTCACCTAATATCATTCCTGGTAGTTCCCCACAAGATAAAATAATCATTTTTTTAATGTAGTATCTTAATTATTTCCTGCATAATGGTATTAGTCTATGTTTACCATTCTTAGGAATCTGTCCACTCCTTAAATCTAACAGGAGTAATAGCTTGGGACATCCCTGATTTCCTTTAATATAACCCTTTTAAAATTATTTTCTTCCTCCCTCTCCTTTTGCTAGATTGTGCTCTAAGTCTGCATAAGTGCCCTAGAGAAAAGAGCCAATTTGAGTTCTGCATAAGCAAAAATTGCAGTCCTATTCAGAAACTAAGCTGAGTACAATAATAGAGAGTACAGGGACTTCAGGAGGCAGCTGTTTATAGTCAGGGAAGCTGGCCAATAAGCTTTGAAATCTATATTTCTTCAGGAAACCCTGAGGACTGATTACAGAATACACTGGCTGGTACTCCTGATTACCCCCCCCCCCCCCCCCACACAGATGTACTATATTATTATATATGAAATCATATTTGGAATGAGATACATACTTTATTTTCCTAATTTAGGACTAAAGCCTCCTTCCATTGAAATGAATAACAAAACTCCCATTAACTTAATGGGAGTAGAATAAGACCCTTAGGATGCAGAAAATATGAGTGGCTGAAGTATACTAATAACATTAAAAATAAGCCATGTATCTCACCCAAGGTTGTGATATATTTTCTTATTCAAACAAATGTGCTACTTTTAATTAAAAGAGAATTTAGAAGATTTTTGTGCTGCTACTTATTGTTGCTATGAGGCTATTTTATGAACAAGAGGACCTTGTTTTTAATAAACTGAAACTGAGTCTAGTTAAGTGGAAATGACTGTGGGAAATGGAGACATTTCAAAGCATACCCAGGATAATAAGCAATGTCCTTTGTGCCTGGGTGATGATGCAGAAAGGATATGTATAAATGACTGCAGATACAGATATGTATGCACAATATAAAAATAGATTATTTGTAGAGTGAATTTCAGAAGTAGACAAATGTTAGTTTCTTAAGTAAAATGGTGTATGTATATGCAAGTGTGTGCACGTATGCTCATGCATATAGGTGTACAGGACCAAGTGCAGTGGAAATTACTTGAACTTCTCTGAAGTTTAGTCTTTTTCAGATAGTTCTCTTTTGTTTCAAGGACTACTTCTAGTGAAAAGTTTCTCCCTTTTCTCTCTCTTTCACACTCAAATGTTCCCTCTGCCACTGTATAGATCATTGTCTTCCTTCTCTAAGAAATTCTGTTCAAAGGACATACAGATACAAGAACTGAGCTGAGCACTAAAATAAAAGAAACACTAAAGTTAAGATTCAGTGTGCAACCTGATCCATTTTCTCTTATGCATGTATATTAGTCATACTAAGGAAACAGGAAAAGAACAAATGAAATTATCAAGATGTATAGCAAGTTCAAAGTGTGCCAGTAGTGACATTTGCTATTTTTATCCTATGTCTTATAATTCATGTGTATGTTATCTCTTTTGATGTTTTCATTATACATGTGCCAGCAGAAACGTGTGGCTTGAGCATGAATGCACACATATGCGTGCATGTATGTATGTGCACAGGAACACACTAATATAGAATCACAGAATATCAGACTGAAAGGAATCTCAAGAGGTCAAGTCCCTCTTGCCCTAAGGCTGCCTTGCCCTAAGGTAGATCAACAATATCTAAACTATTCCTGACATGTTTGTCTAACCTGATCTTAAAAAGTTACAGTGATGAAGAGTCCATATTCTCACCAGGTAACCCTTTCCAGGGTTTAACTATCCTTACAATCAGAAATTTTCTTTAATGTATAACCTGAACCCTGCTTTTTGCAGTTTAAGCTCATTACTCCTGTCCTTTCCCCACTGGGCATGACAAACAGTGGTAACTCTTTACATATTTGAAGACTATCATGCCCTCCACCTGTTTTCTCTTCTCCAAACTAAACAAAGTCAGTTCTCTTATTTTTACTCATAGGTCACAATTTCTAGACTAGCAGTTCTCAACATTTCAGATTCAAAGCCTCACTTGGAAAATAGCAGTTCCTATCTTTCATTAATTTTTCACCTACAAAAAATAAGAGAGTAATTCTTGCAAATAATTTGGAAGGGACACAAGAGGTCCAAATGGTTTTGAAAAATATAGGTTCCTATTTGAATTATCTGGATTTATCTGATGAATCATGTGTAGGGGTTTGTAGCCCTAATAGTGCTAACAGGGTGTGTCTACATGTGCAATTAGTGTGCCTGAATAAATTCCAGTGCAGTTTGCACCAGAGTTGATTGCTCCCAGGTACTCTGCTTGCTAGTGCACTCAAGACCACAGCACATTAAGCCAGGACAGTACAGCCCCAGCTGGCAGGGGGCCCTGGGGTTTAGCTTGCCAGCCCAGGATTGCTCTGACCCAGCTGCAGATGGGCTGGCTGGGGCACAAGGGTGCTGCAGCACCTTGGTTGAGAAACAATGGCTTAGGGACTTTCAGTCATATCACCTTAAGCAGGTGGTGGGAGGAAAATGAGGGTGAGGATGGTGAAGAAAAAGCTGTAGATGCTTTCCATTCCCAAGGAATTACATGTTAAAGGGAATTCTTCTTGCAGCTGCTCTAAAATGGTAGAGAAGTCCAGGTATTGACTAAGTATTCCTTGTCAAGTGATACAAAGTCTCCAATATGTTGACTACACAAAATATTCAGCATGACAAAAATAAATTGTTATTATAATTCACAACAGTATTGTGATGTTTTGTATTTGGTAAAATTATATGAAAATGGGGCAAAAAGCAAATGTACATGTGTGTAAGATGATGAATCCTGCTCAAAGTAATAGTCTTTAGCTCCCATGGGTGACTTGAATTATTGGGATATATGCTGGAAGGGAAACACAGTAGTGCACAAGCAGTCCAGCAAATTCCTGGAGTGTGTTGAGGATAAATTTTTGGGTACAGATGGTAGAGACACCAACCAGGCTGAAACTCTTCTCAACTTACTGTTCAAAAGCAGGGAGGAATAGGCTGAAAATGTGAAGGTGGAAAGTAAATTTAGTGACAGTGATCACAAAATGATAGAGTTCAAGATCCTAAGGCAAAACCAGCCTTAGAGGTGAGTGGTGTGGGTGACTGCCTAGGACTCTATGGTCAGGAGACCCCCCCCCACACACACAAACACGTGCGCGCGCGCACACACACACACATACACTGCCCTACCGCTTGTGCCAAGCAGGAGTCATTGTGGGATTTGGTGGCAACTAATCCTGAGGGCTGGGGAGTAGAGCCTGCCACCTCTGTCCCCCAGCCCCCTGGCTGTACTTAGAGCTGAATGGAGCTGGCTGGGGCAGCAGGTTAAAAAGTGGGCGCTGCCAGGTAGCATGATGGGCTGGGAGGAGGGTACAAAGAGCCAGGCTAAAATCAGTGGCTTTGCCCTGCACAAAGGGCATCACCATCACTGACCTCATGGGGCTGGAGGCCAGGCTGTAGCCCCTCCTCCCCCAGCCACCACCATCACTGCCAAGGGTGAGGGCACAGGTGACTGGGTAGCACTGGGTGGCAGCACCCTGCTGCTGTGTCTGGGCTTCCTGTGTGGGCAGCTCTGCCTGCTGCCTGCCCCCCTGCCCTTCCTGGGTCAAGCTCCCACCTCTCTCCAGTCCCACCACTCAGCATCTCCACTGAATGGACACATGCTGCCCTGCGATAGTCCAGGGGGTCCCCTGCCACCCGCAACTACCTAGGTATATGTTCCTCTTTGCATGCATGCACACAACATCCCTCCCCTGGCACACACACACCCACACCCTCCCCCCCCCCACAGCATTGGTGACTTGGCAGGGGAGAGCACCAGGGGGGAGATAATGGGGGAGGGGAGAACCAAAATACAAGTTTGCCAAGGACACCATTTTCCCAAAGGCTGGCCCTGCTTAAGGGAAGGAAGACAGGAAGGAGAGCAGTAGAATAAAGACACTGGACTTCTTCAGAAAAACAGATTTTAAAGTCATGGAACTGGTGGATAAAATCATCTGGGAGGCAAGTCTGAGGGGAAATGGAGTTCAAGAAAACTGGCTGTACTTTAAGGAGACCCTTTTTAGGGCCCAGGAGCAAACTATCCCGATGTGATAAAAGAATGGAAAGTGTAGCAGGAGAGCACCTTGTTAGACAGCAGTCTCTTCAATGAGATCAAATTAAAAAAGGATTGCTATAAAAAGTGGAAATTTGATCATGGTGCTAGAGAAGAGTATACAAGTATCACACAGGCATGCAGGGAGAAAATTGGAAGGCCAATGCAGAGTTTGGGATGCAGCTATCAAGGAACATAAAAGACAATAAAAGTGGGTTTTTATAAGGAGATCAAAAGTAAGAGGATGACAAGAGGAATCATAAGTCCCTTATAGAATATGGAAGGTAATCTAGTTATGAATGATTCAGAGAAGGCTGAAGTATTTTATTACTTTTTTACTTCAGCATTCTCAGATAGGGCAGCAACTGGCTGGTAGCAAAGATAGGGAAGGAGACAAACAGCATAGAGCAACAGATGAACAAGGTTGGGCACTATTTAGAGAACCTAGATGGCAAGGTGGGATAGGATGCACCCTAGGGTACTGAAGAAATTGGCTGAAGTGATTTCAGAGCCTGTGGCTATCCCCTTGGAGAACTACTGGAGGTCATCTGAGATCCTGGATCGTTGGAAAAGGGCAAATATTCTGCCCATCTTTAAGAAAGGAGGCGGCGGCTCTGGGGAGTTACAGCTGTTCTGACCCTGATACTTGAAAAGATCATAGAGCAGGCCCTTAAGAAAGCTACTGTGAAACACTTAGAGGAGAACAAGGTGACCAAGAACAGCCAGCATGAATTCACCAAGGGCACATAAAGCCTAATCCATCTGATTTTCTTCTATAAGATGGCAGGATCTGTTGGTGGGGTGAGAATGGTGAATGTGATATACCATGACTTTAGCAAAGCTTCCAACAACACCTCCCACCACATTCTCATTAACAAGCTAAGAAAGTATAGAATAACCAAAGCACTGTAAGCTGGATCCATAACTGGTTAGATCAAGGATGTTCAACCTCCAGTCAACGGGCCAAATGAGGCCTCTGGAGCCTCGGAATCTGGCCTGTGGAGCTCTCCATAGGTTGGGAAATTTAGTAGTGGGGGAACGGTGGCAGTATGGCCAACCATCTCCCACTGCCAAAATTCCAAGCCTTGTGAGGTGGGTCTGAGGTGGGCCACAAGACCCCTTCCGCACCAGACCACCAGGCTGGGATGGGTCTGCATCCCTACTGGGCCGGGCCATGACCAGTGTGGGGCCATGCCCTCTGTTACGCCAGGCAATGCTCCCTCCTTCCACATGGGGCCAGGCAATACTCCCTACCTTCTACTTGGCCAAAGGTGGGACGGACTGTGCTATCTTTCTCCTACAGGGCCAGGCTATGCCCCCTTCCCTCTGCCTGGACAGTTTTAGGCCAGACCATATCCCCTTCCTCCCACAGGGCCAGGCCATGCTCCCTCTCCCCACAGGGATGGATTGAGGCCAGGTCATGGGCCCTCCTCCCTGTAGGGTCAGTTTGGGGCTGGCCCAAGCCCCCTTCCACCACACAACTGGATCAGGGCAAAGGTGCCCCCGCTCCACACTCAGCATGGCCAGGTCAGGCCCCATCAGATTCGGCTTGTGAAGGCATTGGGCACTGCCCTTCCAGACTCCTAGCCAAAAAGACTTGGCACCATTGGATTAGGTCATCATATTCAATGAATAGTCATCTAGTTGGAAGGAGGTATCAAGTGGTCTGCCCTGGATCTAATATTATTTAATATATTAATGATTTGGATGATAGCATTGCATGCATACTTAAGAAATTTGCCAATCATATCCAAGATGGGTGTAGTTACAGATACTCCAGTGGGTAGGCCTAGGATCCAGAATGACCTGGATTAAAGAAATGATCTGTGATCAACCAGATGAAATTCAACAAGGACAAGTGTAATGTCTTAGTGTCTTGCATTTGGGATGGGATAATTGCATACACAAATGTAAAGTGGGGAATGACTCTACATTTGCATCACTGCAGAGGGGGACCTGGAAGTTATAGTAGGTCATAAACTGAATATGACTCAACAATGTACACCATCTGCAAAAAATATCCCAAAGGCATACTGGGTTGTATTAACAGAATTGTCACTTCCAAACCTAGGAAAGTAATTCTTTCACTCTATTCAGCACTGATGAGACCTCACCTGGAACACCAGGCTCAGTTTTGAGCCCCACTTTTCAGTTTGCAAAGAGTCCAGTGCAGAGCAACAAAAATGATCAGGGGCCTGAAAGGCAAGACTTACAAGGAAGGGCTGAAAGAACTAGGGTTATTTAGTCTGGAGAAGAGAAGACTGAAAGGTGATTATAGAGGAGCTGGAAATGGGCTTTTATCCAAAGCCATAGGGGGTAAGACTAGGAGCAATGGCCTCAAGCTTTACCAGGGGAAATTTAGATTGGAAATTAGGAGAAATCTTTTGATCCATGAGGATGGTCAGGCACTGGAACAAGATACCTAAAGAAACTGCCGAATCTCTATCCCTGGAAATTTTCAAGAGCAGATTGGACAGACACCTGTCTGGCATAATTTAGTCAGGGCTGATTCTGTCTTGAGCAGTGGGCTGGACTACATGACCTTGTAAGGTCCATTCAAGCCCTACTTTCCTATGATCTTATGAGGATGGCAATGATGGTAACAGAGGTGTTGTATAACATAGGTTGTGACAATCTAATTTTTAAAACTCATTCTCAAGTTATGGTATACTCCCATCTATTTAAATTACTGGTAGAATACAGAGTGATGCTGTTTCTCTTAAAGTGTCACAGGAAAAAAAAGAATTGTATTAAACATAACAAGGAAATCCTCCTACTTGTTCAGAAGAAGTAATTTTGAGCTGGGAAATAAGACTAAACTTTTATTTAGAGATGCTAAGGAATGAAAGGAGACTGTTGCTAAGGCAAAATACTATCTGGAAATGCCTGACACATGCTCTCAGAAGGTTTCTATAGTTTGATCTTCCATTTAGGCTTAGTGTTACTAGAAACTAAAAATTACATCAGTGGTATAAATGCACACATACTGTTGCTAAGGATGGATGCAGTTGCCAGGTGAAATGGTCTACATTACCCTGCCATGAATATCTAAATATGTTGATAGCAATGGGCTGCTAAGGACAGTCTTGGAAAAGTGGATGATCTATTATTTCTCAATGGCCACCTAATAGTAAAGTAACTTGAATATCTTTTTTGCTTATTCATTTTGTGCCCGCAAACTATCGTCTATTCTGCAACCCAACAATGTATAAATAAAGTGATTTATTTAGTTTACTGATGGTGACACTATCTTGTACTTTAGAGAAAATAAACCTTAACTAGGCTTAAGGACAACCAATCAGTTACAAACCTGACAGACTAATGTATGCTGGAAGACACTCTAAACCTCAAGCCATCAGAAGTAAAAGATAAAGTTCCTTTAATTTTGATATTTAGTCTTTCAGTATTTTTTTCCTTATATTAATACTTCATCTGACACAAGTTACCTTAGAAGCAACTAAAAATATGCTTCAAGTAAAATAATGAAATAGATACTGTGAATGCAATGGAACAGGTTCTTTAAATTACCGTGTGTCACAAATGTAACAGACGTTTGTTCTAAGGTGCTAGTTAAAATAGTAGTGCTGCTGCCTTTCTGGAAATTTGCATAGTATTACCAATAATGCTTTGTATTGTAATTTTGCTTGTAAAACCTTGTCTGCCTATTATTTCAGAGAACACCTCCTTAGTAGTGGAACAAATTACAGAGGGAAGAGAGGCGACTAGCAGCCATTACATCAAAACATCCACATAGAAGTACTGATGTGTATGATTCCAGTTTCATATTAAGTTGTTAGAAATATGATCCAATACTCACTATAAGGATCTATTGTGCCATTCACCCATGAGTATTGCAGGCATATATAGCAACTCACAAATACTACAAACTAATTCAGGAAAACCATACTTCAAAATCTCACAAAAGAGCTATTCTGATCAGGTTAGCTAGAACAGTGGTTCTCAACCTGTGGACCATGGACTCCTGGAGAGCTGCAGACTATCTCTAAAGAGTCTGTGAAAAATGACTATGATCTATCAAAAGTATGTGAATACCCACACTTACAATTCAAAGGAGTCCACACCTCCATTTGAAATGTTTTAGGAGTCCATAAATGAAAAAAGGTTGAAAACCACTGAGCTAGAGGATCCTTTCCTTCCATAGGAGTCTTCCTGGAAAGTCTTTCACCATGTCTTACAACTTCCAGGTGGCCTATGCCACTGTGGTGTTCTTGTCTCACTCAATACAAATTTTAACACAGACTTTTAGTAAAGTCATTTAAGAATATGATCTCTGGAAAACATCTGCCTGCAGTTCCACCCAAAAATCAGAGGTAACTCTTGAAGTTACAAAAGCTAAGAGAGGACATGACTGATCTTGTGTTATGGAAGCTTATGTCTATAAGCTTAGCTTTGACTGACACATTATTTCTTCTGTGCACCCCAATCTATTTTCTGCCTCACTAAGCTTATAAAACTCTGCATAAATTCTCCTTCTCAGTCTGTTCTGTAATCCTGTGAACACATTGTCTTCCTGTTCAGTCCTTCAGCCAGCAAGCACCAGCCGTTGGGTCCTGGAAACAATGTTATTTATGTAAAAGAAAAAAAAAGCAGATGATCAGAAAACAGTGAAAATCAGAAAACATTGTGGATCTGCACAAATGTTTGAGTGAGAGTGTTTGACTTAGGTAAAGGTAATTATTAAGACTTCCATCAATCAATGTACAACCCAACTCCAGTTAGATCAGTTTACTGAGGAAAGATAAAACTGTGAATACACTGTTTATAAACTAATCCACTTTTGATAGTTCTCTTTATTCATGAAACAGAGGCCATGCTGAGAACTGAGGGAACTGGGAACACAAATTAAGTATCTTAGCATATTCTGCCATATTGCCCCCATTAATTTTTACCCTTATTTTAATGGGAAACAAACCCACTACACTGAGAGACCTCTTAATATTTTTTCAAATTGTAAAACACACTTTTTAATTTCAAAGGCAGAATATAAACTATTTAAAAATGTTTCAGCAGAAGCCTGTTAACGTGTGTGTGTGTGTGTGTGTGTGTGTGTGTGTGTGTATTACTGGATAGGAACTATGCTGATTTTAGCTGATCTCAGGGCAAAGGGTGCACTCTGCTCTTTGTGAGGAAATGGATAGAGGAAGGAAACCACAGGCTCAAATTAATCTGCAGCTAATTCTACAAACTTAAGCCTCAGCAGATCTTCATAGCAATGGTGACAAATCACCCTACCCATCTTGTCCCCTTACTTGTCCCTTTCCACTAGCAGGTGGAGAGGTGCCACATTGTAACATTTCGTAACACCGAATGAAATGGGTTGGGCATCCTTTCTATATGTGCTTATTCAATTGTTCCTTCAGCCATATCACAGAAGTGCATCATGCCTATTTCTAAGGACTCTTTGTAGTTACAAAAGTAAGTTGTTATGCAATACTATTCATCCCTATGCATGATTTTAGGGTGCACTAAAGAGGACAGAGTAGTGGGCTTTTTCCTTATGCTGCACAATCAGAAAACGATGCTCGTGTTAGTGCTTAGCATTTCCAGAGCCCAATGGGTGCTAGCAGTGCATGAAGCATTGCTTGGTATGTCAAAAGGGGCACATCTGAGTCATAGAGTGGCTTGGGCGAAACCCTCTTTGTACATTTTCTAGTAGCTGGAGAATGTCCCAGTGCTTTTCATTTTCCTCACTTCTTTGACAGGCAGGATTCTTCAGGTTACTTCCTCTGATCAGTGTAGCTCCATTTGACTGGAAGCTGTCCATAAAAGGCAGAATTTGCCATTTTTTCTAATGGTTTTACTGGAAACACAGTCATGTGAAATACCTGAACATATAGTGATCGGAGGTGATGAGAGGATGGAGCTAGGGATGGATCTAGGGGCAGATCCAGGGGGGAAGGGAAGGGGTGCACCAGTTTGCATCCTGTTTTGATTCCTGCTCCACCCAAAGTTTAAAACCAACTGCTTGGCAGTGGCAGCAGAATTTCTGGTCAAGTGATGCTGAGGGAGTCACTTGACTTCATGGCTCATTATAATCTACCTGATCTCTTCTAAACTTTTCATACCACAGGCGTTAATGTCCTTCTGTTCTTTTTAAAGGTCTTGATGTTCCACTAATTATTCTTACTTTTCTTCTGCAATTTTACTATTTTCCAGCCCTGCAGATTTTCAACTAATTCCAGTGAAGTTACATTTGTTTTTGGTTCAATCTTGAAATGAATAATACAGCTCTAGGCCCCTAGGCTTATTAGTACATCTTCTAATTTATGTTTAACTGGAAAGAATGTATTGTTTTGTATGTGATGATCAGAGATCCTAGTTCTCTCTGATAAAAATCACAAATTCTCTGACAAAAACCACAAAATCTGTTATTTAAAAGCCCCCTGCAACATCCCCAGCGCTGCTGGTGCCCCTTACACCCCCACAATGTCTCCTGCAGCCCTGCTGGTTCCCCTCACTGCCCCCAAAGCCCCCCAATATTGCTGGTGCCCCTCACTGCCCCCACCCCCTCCAGCCATGCTGGTGCCCCTCACTGCCCCCACAACAGCCCCCCCACCCTACTCATGCCTCTTGCCCTCCCACCCACAGCCCCTGTCCCTGACCCCAGCTGACAGGGTTATGGGGTCATGGACCCAAGTCTACAGCTCCCTGCCCCCAACAGCAGGCAGCTGCAGCAGAAGCAGCATGGAGCCGGCTCTCCCACTGCTGCTGCCTGTTAGGGCAGGATTGGGGCTAGCTCCTGGCTC
>NW_017729024.1:116270576-116276876 GCF_001723915.1 Gavialis gangeticus | reverse complement strand
GGTGACACAGCTGATCTGCTTTATTCAGGGATAGCTTTTTCTAACTTTAGGTATGTGCTGCTTTATAGTAGCTATCAAACCCATCTCTGGCCTGCCTAACAAAAGTGTTACAGTGGCTTTGTGCTTATTTTAACTTTGGCCCTCACTTTTTATTAAAAAATAAAAACAACAAAAGTCAATAAATTAACAGATAAGTCAGAGGCTTTTGTAGTACAACAGGGCTATTATTAAAAACAACATAAACACCGGAGAAGGGGCAACTTTTGGGTTCCTGGGAGTCCCACTAAAGCCTAGCATATATCACAGTAGTTGACAGCGCTCTTGGAGAAACCATTTCAGCTGTGAACAGCAAAATTCTTCAGCTGCTGTGGTGTAGTGCAGGCCCAAGAACCCCTTGTTCTGTCTGTACTCCTCTCTCTTCCCCACTGGTACCAATGCCTTTTCCTTGAAGTCAGTAAGGGACAGAAGAGTCACAAGCAGAGACTGCTCTCTACATTTTTCTTTCCCAAACTACTTCCTCGTTTTAGTTATTATGGGAAAAGTCCTTGGCTGAGGAAAGGCAGGGACTATCCCAGTAAAGTCTTCATATTGAACATCTGTATTTCCCCTTTCTGAATTTCTTTCCTCCCACTGCAAAGGTATTGTCTTCTTGATAAATTTATTTATGTGTCTTGTAATCTGACATGTTTGCAAATTTTGAAATGCATTTTCTCCCCAAAAGGCCATTATTAAAAGGAACTGCTTTTGTCCTATCATACAGTAAAAATTGTTAGAGCTATTACAAGATACAGGAAAATTTCTCGTCACCCTATTTGTATGACTTTGCATAATGAAGTGAAAACTTTGTTTAATCCTGCAGTAATTGCTGTTTCACAGACTGCTGCATGATTTTTAAAATGTACTACACGATTTAGATGCAAATTTTGAAAAATAAAAAAAATCAGCAGGGACCTTAATTTAGTCTAGTTTTCTGTAAATAATAAAATCACCATCCCCCAACCTTGTGTTCTCATTATATCTGGCAAAATGTCTACTAATAAAGAAACAGTCTAAATGGAGAATTTAAATAAAAGGGGTTTGCAAAGTTCTCTCAGCATCTGGAGGCTCTTTACTATGCAGAGGACAACAACATACAAGTGATAGGGAGCTGGGTTTTCAAACAAGCATTTTATGTGTTTGGACTGTAGAAATGTGCATGAAGAAATTAAAATGAATGCTCGCTGTGTAACTTAAAAACATTTTTCAAATGCATATGAAAATCATATTTTTATACCCACATTTCTAAACTGTGTGCCTTAGTCCTTGGAGTGCCTTTCAATTGAACTGAACAAAGTGTTCATCATGGCAAGCCTGAGAGCAGCGTATTCAATCAAATTTGTGTGCTGCACCAAATATTATACTGAAGTGTTAATATACTTTGATATTACTCTAGATTACTCATAACATGCATAAAAGGGATACACATGAGAGTTCATCCATGGACTATTAATGTCAATAGTAAGACTCCCATTGCTATTTAATGAGCTTTGGATCACACTATCATTTGTCTCTCAGAAGTTACTACTGAAAAAATGCAGTGTATTTCTGTCCTTACTGTCCTTTCCTAGTGGTCTTGTATGGGTGGGAGATTCTATATTCAACAGGCATACATTCTTTTGAACAGTGAGCCCACATTGATATGTATCACCTGTTAATCATGCTGAAATTTTATTTTAATCATTAATCCCCCAATCCCCCCCCCAGTTTCTAACACCATCACCTGTCCCTTTTTTAAAACATCAATCAAATCACAAGCCTTTCAACTTTTCTGTTAATTTTATATTCCCTGATGGAAAAACCATTTAGTTATTTTTAGTTATCTACTAATATTTTCACTTTAAATCTAGGGTTGATAAAGGAAAACACAATGGCTAAAAAATAGTACCACTAGGCCAGATCTCTCTGCCTACTTGTCATGGAGTACCTTGGAGTTATCACAGTCCTACTAGGGTGGATGAGGAAAGGAGGTGTGTTACAGTGCACCTTCACCTTCAAAGGCATCCAAAACTCTTGAGGAAGAGGTGATATGTTTTATTAGACCAACTAGATAGTTGCAAAAAATATTTTTATTTGCAAGCTTTTGGGCTCAAATGCCCTTCTTCAGGCAAAGGAGAAGTCAAAGATTGTAAAATTTCTCCCAGGTAAAAATAAAACTTCATATTGCACAGGAGAGCAGATGGATGTTATGCGTCTCCTGGTTGGGAAATGTTCAGTTGTGAACAGTTGTTCTGCAAGTATGCAAATTATGTTTGAACAAAGGCAGAAGCAATGTCCAATTTAGCAGGATGCTAAATTTAGCTTCTTTTTTTTTGTGTGAAGTTGTTTCATATTTCACAGGAGAACTGAGATGGTATGTTTCTCCTGGGTAGGAAAAGTCATTAATGAAAAAGTTGTATCTTTGACTTCTCCTTTGCCTGAAGAAGGGCGTTTGAGCCCCAGAGCTTGCATATATATATATTTGCAACTATGTACTTGGTCTAATAAAAGATACAGCCTCTTCCTCAAGAGTTTTGGATGCCTTTTCATCTAGATTAACACAGCTATGACTATTATACTCCTTCACCTTCAAAACACTTGACAAAAATTCTCACCCCTTCTAAGACTGACTAAGGAGGAACACCGATACTCTTCGAAATGAGCATGAGTGACACAGAGACTAAAAGATGCTTTGCAAATGTCGAAGAGCACTTTCACCCTTCATAACAAATGGCACACATCCTTGGCTACCCTTTATTCTCCCAACACGCTCTCTCTCTCTCAACCACAAACATACACCCATATATAATGTTTTTGCACACATACTCTACACGTTTTATAGCTCATATACTAGATGTAATATTTTTCATAAACATTGACAAAAGAGTTTAGAGACCCCTCCTCAAGTGTGCAACCACACCTCTGGAAAGACCCTGAGACAGAACCTCCATCCTTTACTTGAACAGGTATATACCATGATGAAAAATCAGCTATATAAATGAGAGATAAATGGAATAAGTGTAAAGCATGTAGAATATGTCACAACCTCATACTTTTGCATTCCCAGCAGATTTTCACTTCATAGTGATGAGACTGTTATACATATAAACTATAGTATAAATAAAACTTGCAAATATCAAATAAATTCAAGTTTTAAAGTTCATTCACTTTAAAAAAAATCTAAGACACATTAAGTAATAACATAGAAAAAATACAAATGTGTTGTTATTTACAATATATGATTTATAAGTTGACAGAGTCCCTTTAATCAGCTCATCAGTGCCTATTCACTCTAATGCTTTCCTTAAGTGCAGTTACAGTAAAGAGCTCCATGCGTCACCACAGTAGTAAAAAGCAAAATTTTCCAGTCTGGGTATGGGCTATTGTATTGTGGCACATGGGACTCTGAGGTCAATATTCTAAGAAAAAAGTTTCCTCCTTGTAAGAAGAAAAAAAAAAATCAGTTTTTTTTTGTTAAATTGCAAAAGCACTGAACTCTCTTTCCCTCAATTTCTGCCTTACTGCAGGATTTTACAGTCAATTTATCAGGCAATTAAAACTCAAATCAGCAGTCACATAGCAATTATGTTATAAGGGGAATATGTTGCAAACAAAGACTTGATTAACTCAACATAGCAGTAAATATGTAGTTGGGCTCTGTGTACCATCCTGATAATAAAACAAATACTTTTTTTCCCCCTCAGAACTTTCTTGCTGAAGAATGGAGTGGGATCTGGCACACAGGTGAATAGTAATGGAATACACTGCAGTTCACCAATTTTCCACTACAGTGCCCTCCTTATTACCTGATGGCAGTTTCATACCCTGTAGTTTAAAGTGAGTTTCTGGCCTGAGTCAGGATCCTCATAGACAATTGTCCATGTCACAAAAACCCCAAAAATCTCACTAGCTGGCACTGTGGTTGGCAAACTTAGCAAGGAGAACATGAATGTATGTCAATGAATCTTTCTTACCACTAGAGAGGACCCTCTCCTAGTGCATTGCCTGAGTGAGTTGGAAAGGCTAATAACATTTCTTCTGTTCCTGTTCTTTGGATAAACTGAAGACTTTCAGGACCGAGATGTCTCTCAAGTAAACTACACTGTACAATATTGTGTGATGTCCTCTCCTTCAAACAGCATACGGGACTCTGTGACCTTGATCTACAGTTCACTTTTATTTCTTGCATAACTTTCATCCAGAGCATCTTTTTATGAGCATCCCAAGCTGAGCAACATTTAATTTTTGTGGATTCAGCCTGGGGCAGATCAGCTGTTCTGAAGAAGTTATAAGAAGATATAAACTATGTGATTATCGCAAGTATATAGACAGTAAAATAAACTACAAGGGGAAATCCCCAAGGAAGATTGAAAGATCCTTGATTCAGTTTAGATCCATAACAAATTGTTTTAGAGCCGGATTGTCTCATGTCAGTTATTTTCATTGTTGGGTAGGAATTGCCTTTCTTGCTTTTTAGAAGAAAGGAATCTAATTACTTTTGCAGATATAAATTCAAACCTAGGCAAGTTATTGATTGGTTTCTAAAAGTGCCACCCTACCTCTCTGTCTAGCCACCAATAAGGGTCAAAAACATGCTTCCAGCAAGGCTTAGAGTAGTGCTAGCTCTATTTTGGATCTTGGAGGCAAAGGAAGGATAAGTACTGAGAGAGGGGGAGGGAAGTTGGGTGGAGGGAAGTGTGGGGAGAAGATACAGGACACCCAAACACAAGGCCTGGCTACCTGAATTACCAGACTAATGTTTCATTTTGCTGGGAGAGAGGATTGAGAATTAAAATTTCCATGGACACAGATACTTTGAGTGTGATAGGACCTGCCCCGCACCTATTCAAGACAATGGGAAAACTTTCATAGGACTTTGGTAAGCTTCAGTTCAGGCCCAGGGAACCTAAACAGGCGGAGACAGACACGTGAAATAAAGAGAGACAAGCTGATGGGTAGTAGAAAGAAAAAGGAGGAGAAAGGGATGTAATGGGAAAAGATGATCAGGAGGCAGCAAAAAGGAGTAAGATAAAGGAAGACAAGATAAGGACAAAAGAGAAAGAGGAAAGAGTGACCAAGTAGTCTAGAAAAATGGCAGACATGAGACAGAAAGAGAAAACTAAAGAGGAGGAAAAGAAAAAGAGAAGGAAATCAACGTGCAAGGAAGTTATTTATTTTTTTTAAAAAAAGAATAAATATAAAGTTTAAGGCCAGAACATGATAAATAAAATTACACATTTGATTCCAAAGGTGGAAATACTTGTTTTTTTTAAGGAAAATATAACCAAAATACTTTAAATGCTAGTTAAAGCACACATAAGCCAGTGCTTTAATGAGAGAAATACTTGGATTTAGCATATCTCAGGGATCAAAATTCTGGATTCTTAAACTACTGTCCTGAGCATCAGTAGCTAGCAGCTGAACTGCTGAGAAAGATAAAAGTCTTGTCACTCATGGGATGCTACTATTCTAAGATACATAATATGCTACAAATAGCAACTGCTGGAAATTCTCTCCTAGTTCAAGTACCAGTGTTTATGGGCTTGGATAAGAGGCTCATTGTAATGTGAAGTTAACTTGACACCTGGTAAACATGACATCTGTATATGTATATACATGAGGCTGTATACATTGTTTTATTTGAAACAGATAGAAGACTACGTGGTAAAATGAAATAAAATATTTGCTCTAATGTAGTCTATTAATTCTATAGTGCACAATGCAGATTTCTCAAAGGAGAGTTTAAGAGATTATTTGAAATAGACCTTATTCTTTACCGTGGTAGACAATATTCATTCCTCTAATGGATTCATTTCCATGTAGCTCAGGGCTGAAATGGATATTTTAGACATTTTCTTCAAGGACTTTTATGATGGACTAGGCTGATTTACATTTCATGTTACAAACTATAGGCACTTCATCTCAATGTTTGTAAGGCTCTCCCAGGCTGGTCTGACAATTTAAAGGTGTTTAACCAAGAAGAGCCCACCCATACATATTAGAAAATGAGGTGGTCATGGTTTGGGGACAGTGATGACATTAATGGTTTGAGTGCCTCAGAGGGAGTGTAGACTGCACGCAAGCTGATTAACAGGACTCTGCCAATTCACCCTTATAGTTAAGGTGAATATAATCCTGGATAAAATGTATGCTTGTTTATTAGAGAGACAACAGCAAATCTACTTCTATCTGTCATATTTGTTACACTATGGACAACATTTCTTTTTAAAGCCATTTGTATCTATGAATGAGCATATGAATGAGCTGAGGAGAATCAGAGAAGCG
>NW_017729024.1:116269619-116270565 GCF_001723915.1 Gavialis gangeticus | reverse complement strand
AGGTCCCTTCTGACCCTAGAAACTATGAAACTATATCCAAACTAATCAATGAGATCATAAGCATCACTTATAACTTACAAGAAATCTTCATGGGTAAGAGCTGAATAAAAAGCTTTACCATTGTTTGGAAAGCTTCAGGAATACACTCATTTAGAAGAAAGCATCCTCAAGAAGCCTATGATGGATTTTTGGATAAGGAAAGAAATAAACCATACTAGACAGTAGTTATTTAACTCAGATAGGATGAAGGAGATGCAGGATCAAGTTTTTTGTATATATAGGACCTGGATACCTCAAATTCCATGTGAACACTCTAACCACCAGGCTGTTAGTTATTGGGAAGATGCTTCTCAAGAGTTTGTTTACAAAAAAAGGGCAAATGCTCACATTTTCATTTAGCTGTGGAATAAAAACAATTTTTGAAAACTCAATCTGCTTTCAGTTAAATTCTTATTTTTCAGCCAGACCTAGAAAAATGCAAAGGCTTGTATAGACTAGGACAGTTGAGCTCTCCACAGGTTATGTTGTCAAAAGCCCCACTAGTTTGTTATCTGCTCCATCTGTTAACTCTGTTGTTCACTTAAAGCCTTGGTACCAGATGCTTAAGACAACACATCTCCATGTGCGAGACCAAGACAGAAGGAAAGAAAGCCAGGAGAAGAAAATACAGACAACAATACAAGGGCATGAAAAAGCCCAAGATGAAACACAGAAGAGCCAAAACTAAGACATTTTCTGATAAGTGTGTCTAGCTGTAGTATGAATTTACAGCAGATCCTAGACAAATCCTGAGCTAATTAGGGTATTTATAATACCTTCTAGGGGTGCGCAAAGCTAATTTGATTCAGAGAAGATTTAGCCTGATTTGGCGGCTGAATCATAGTTTCATAATAGCTAGGGTCAGGAGGGACCTGAACAGATCATCTAGCCTGACCCCCTGCCACAG
>NW_017729024.1:116247579-116264619 GCF_001723915.1 Gavialis gangeticus | reverse complement strand
CTCCAGGCTGGCCACATCCTTTTTGAAGTGTGGTGCCCAGTACTGGATGCAGTACTCCAACTGCGGCCTGACCAATGTCGCATAGAGGGGGAGCGTCACCTCTCTGGACCGGCTTGAGATGCACCTTTGGATGCATGACAAGGTATGGCTGGCCTTGCTGGCTCCGGTCTGGCATATGCGGTTCACGTTCACCTTGGAGTCAATAATGACTTCAAGATCCCTTTCCACCTCTGTGCTTTCAAGAGGGGAACTCCCCAGCCCGTATGTGTGCTGTGGATTCCTTCTCCCAAGGTGCAGCACCCTGCATTTATCCTCATTGAACCCCATCCTATTCTCACCTGCCCACTTTTGTAGTCTGTCTAAATGTGTTTGCAGCCTCTCTCTTCCTTCGAGTGTGCCCACCTCGCCCCACATCTTAGTGTCATCAGCAAACTTGGACAATGTGCTTTCAACCCCCTCGTCCAAGTTGCTGATGAAGATGTTAAACAGTGCGGGCCCAAGGACTGAGCCCTGGGGGAACCCACTGCTCAAATCTCGCCAAGTTGAGTATGACTCGTCCACCACTACTCTCTGGGTGAGCCCCATCAGCCAATTTTTTACCCATCCAACTGTGCAGGCATCAATGCCACAGTCACTTAATTTATTGATGAGGATGGGGTGAGAGACAGTGTCAAAGGCCTTCTTAAAGTCCAGAAAGACTACATCCATGGTGACACCATCATCCAAGCATTTAGTTACTTGGTCATAAAAGGCTTTGAATCATCAGAATCATTGAATCTGAACTGAATTGGTAAGCTCATTAAAAGCTCCGAATCAATTTAAAGCATCTGAATCATTTTGGAAAAGATTCAGAAATGATTCGGAGATTCAGAAGATGGTCTTGTGGGGAAACAGAAACTGAGAAGAGGGAGGGGGGAGGAGAGGGGGGAAGATTGCTTTGATATTGACATTGTAGTTGGCCAGTGACTGTGATCTTTCGCTGAGTTCCCTTCCAATCACAGTGCTCTAGGGGAAGAACATAGAAACAACATATAAGGCTCTGTGTGAAGCCTTTTTCTCCCTTTTGTGAGCTGTCTGTCTGGAAGCAACAGTAATGGCTTCCTAGTCTGTCTCTTGCTAGTCTGTCTTGGAAGGACTGGATACACCTTACTAATTACCCTTGCATAGAATCCCTCTACTTATCCCTATCCAATCCATTCCTTTCTTCCGCCAATGTGGGTCAATGATGGGGTCCAGAGGCACCAGACCTGAGCATCAGGCAGGTACCACGTGGGCCTCAGTGGCAACCTATCTCACCAAAGATGTGGAGCCGATGCACTGTGACTCCTTGGCTTATCGGGCAAGACACCGCCAGATGTGGCCACAGTTGCCCAGGAACACCTGTCCTGTTCACCGACTAGCGTTCCAAGTAAGAGGGTGTTCAGCATTGCTGGGGATGTTGTGACACCCCACCATACCTCCTTGGATCCTGGTTTGGCGGAGCAGCTGGTGTTCCTGAAGGTGAACCTCCTGCTGCTGGGGCTTCCCAAGCTACATGTGCAGCTGGAGTGAGTGCACTGTCCTCACTCTGTACCTATTTGCTTTTTAAATTTTCTTTGACAACCATTGAATGCCCTGCTCTCAGAGCTGGAGGCAGCAGTTTTTCACCAGCCAGCAGGGGAAGAACATCTCCCTGTTGAGCTCCTGTGCTAGGACAAACTTGGAGGTATAGGCTGGGGCTATAGGGAAAAAGGAGGCTCCAGGTCTTGGACATGACCTGAAACTGCACCCTGACAGGGTAGGAAGACCTGGCGGGACTGCCAGTGGTGTGGCAGCCCCAGGAAATGCCAAGCCCATGAACGTCCCTGGTGAAAGGTGGGTAGGGGGCTCCTGAAAACCTCCAGCCACTGCATGCACACACAGCCCTGGCTAGGTAAAGCTCAGACCTGTAAGATCTTTAAGAGGCCTGAGGCTTACTGGTTGCAGTGGAGTTGTGAGGCTCCAGGTGAGCTTAGCTGCCTGGGATGCCATCTTTGAGGCATGGGCTGCAGTGTAGGGAAGGTATGGAGCTGCAGAATGGATGTCACCCCTAGACATCAGGGGCCTAAATGGGCAGCCTCCTGCCTGGGTAACATCTGAATCAGTTTTCCATCAAGGCACAGCAGGTTGAAGAAGGGTGGTTGGTTGGCCCAGAAACAGGTGGGCAGGCCAAAATCTAATGGGGACTGGGAAGGCCCCCTGTTACAGGATACCATCCCGGCTGTTTTCATCCCACTCTGCCTACACACACAGACACACACACACACACACACACACACACACACACACACACAAGTGACACAAGTTTTGCTTTCAACTGTTTGAGGTGCACTTTCACAGAAACCCCTACACCTATCTCCTTGAAACCTGAAGGCTTCATGCCCTCAGAAGGAGCTACCATCCCTGCTGTTTTCAGCCAGCTGTGCAAAAAAATGACAAAGCTATAGGTATTTTAGTGATTCCCCATTATAGTCTATGGCTAAATCACCAAATTACACCAAACCAGCGCTGAATCTTTCGAATCTGATTCAGCCGAATTGATTCAGGTCAGTGATCCGAATCATTGAAATGAATCACTGTCCCCTTAATTGGCTGAACCTGAATCCTAATTGAATACTGGCTGCTTCACATAGGCCTAATACCTTCCTATTTAGTAAGGCTTTGCCATTAGAACCAGAAAGTTGTAACAAAAGCTCTCTCACACCCTAAAAATCTTTCTCCAGGTAAATCATCCTACCAAAACTTTATGGAGTGATCTAGACAGTTCATTTGCTACCTGCAGGATACACAGGAGCTATTGTATTGGTCATTTACATAAAACTTACGATATATATATAGGTAAAAAGAGGTTTAGATACTTAGGTACTCTTGCAGCAGGATGGTCAATTGTACAGAAGTTTAGAGCAGAATGACTGAACCAACTAAAATACAATCTCATATAGCAAACACATACTTTCAAGGACTAGTGTGGTTAGTCCCATTGATTAGAGGAGGCTCGTTTTTGACAGAATTACTTAAATGGGAAGAATTTGTATTTACAGTGTCATATCCCATTATTTTAACATCTGCATTTCTGCAAAATGGCAGAATGCACATATGCCCCAACAATGTCTTTATTATTTTCTCTGTTTCTCAACCTTTTTAAACAAATATTTTCTGGGACAAGCTGTTATCTTTGAAGCAAAAGGTTTATTTGAGAAATATTTCCAGGCTAAGTGCCCCATGCAAAAGTCCTTGAGAATCAGGGTTTCACATCCACATATCTTGGGATATCAACTGATCTAAATGGCTTTCAGCATTTTACTTGCTCATAAAGAAATCTTGACTTAAATTAGCCAGGTTCTGCCTTGACTTTAGTTGATTAGTCAGATTTACAGAAGAGTTAGAAAGGCAATTTTTGCTATTCAGAGATGCCAAATTATCAAAGAGTAAATCAAGGTGATTCTCTTAAAAGCTCATCTTGATCACAGTGCCTTGTGTGAGTACAAGGGATAGCTTGCTGTTTATTTTTATTCTCCGTTTCCCCACAGAGGCATGGGAATATTATTTTGTGATAAAGGACATAATCCATTTCCTCTTTTATCATCACCACTTTTTATTTCTGTATTTTAACTGTTTTATTCTTCTTTGAAAAACTCCCATAGAACACTATTTATTACTGAACTGGGATTGTCAAAGATTTCAAATTGATCTGTGTTTATTTCACAAAAGCAGCATCCAAATTCAGAAAGATCAGGAAGCAAAATCAAAATACAATCCTTTCCAATCAAAGTAAAATTAAAAGCAATTTCTATAGTATATTGCACATGATTTCATCCTTTAAAATTTAAAGACAAAACAATAACTCACCATGGGCGCATTTACATGAGATGCTACATCAAAATAGCAACACACTATGGTGACATAGCTTGTTGCTACAGTGATATAGCATTAGCGGGCACAAATGTGATGCTGAAGCTACTGTACAGTGGCAATGAGCTACTGCATAGTAGGGTTGGCAACTACCCATGCATTGCTGGGACTGTGCAATAACAGCGGTTACTGCACAGTCATTTAGTACTTGCTAAAGTATTGGCATTAGGACTAGAACAGCCAACAATTGCCCTGAGCTGGGCTGGACTGGATTGGTTCTGATGGGTACTGGGGATATTGGTTGCTAAAGCAAGAATTAAATGACTGCACGGTAACAACTGTGCAGTGTAGATATGCCCACAGTGTACTTTTGTAATCTGTGTTTTAAGTGAAACTTGAAAAAGCCTATAATACTAGATCTAAAATTAGATAATTAGCTGATTGAATTTAAGCCTTATCTTTTCATATATGAAAGGGAATAATAGCATAACTTCACTTCCTTTGTTAACCCTTGGAAGAAACCATTGTGAAACAGGGCAAATTTGTAAGAAATAACACAGAAACAGTCAGCACCTAAAACTCCCTTTGACTACAGTTGGAATAGGATTTAACTCTTAGGAAAGGAATACCCATACATAGAAATATTTGTATCCTGATATTTGAGGAATCAAAGTAAAAGATTCAGAAATATTACATGCATCAACTGAGATAGAATGTATATTTATGTCACAGCACTGGACAGCTGGCTATGTGAAGACACAGAATGCATTTTTATGGCCTCTTGTTGAAAAAATGGCATGATGGGATCTGATCCCTGATCCCAACAACTGCATATCCTGGCATGCTACATGTGCATGGTAGAACATGCAACTTTTGTTTCCTTGTCCTGCAGTTCCCATAGGAGCTGGGGGCAAGGGTCTTTAAAATACTGGCTTACAGCAAGAAAGGACCCATCATATTTGCTACCACAGGAAATGCAAGGGCAAGGCAACAAACATGTTAGGGTCACATTAACGTGACTTGTGAATTGATTATAACCTTCTGGGAGGATAGGGACTCTTTTGCAACCAATATCCCCAGCACCCATCAGCACCAGTCCAGTCCAGGACAACTGTTGGCTGTCCCAGTCCCAATGCGAACAATTAGCTGGTTGTCAACATTGGGACTGAGAAGCCCCTGGCTGGGTTCCAGATTCAGGGGGGCCACAGTCCCTGACACATTGGCATTGGGATAGGGCAGCCCTGGGTCTACGATCTTCCACACATTCAATTTATGGTGCTATACAAACCAGACACAAAGATTTCTACATTAAATGTAGAAACCTTTGTGACTTGCTTGCCTCAAATTGGCTGAATATGTGGCACGTTGCTATTTATGGCACAATGAACATATTCACATAGCATCTGCCAGAGGCCTATCTGCGATGTGCCTATTCATATGCATCTGCCTGTGTACATAGAGTTTCTCCTTCAGTTGAAGTAAAATCTGAATTACTGAATCCTGAAGTAGGCAGGAAACTGAATGACTTGGAAATTTTTTCCAGTATGTTCTGTTGTGTTTTCACAGGTGAGGAGAGTCTGTGAAGAATGTAAACAAAGAGGCAGATAAGGTTTTTTGGGGTAAATCTGATTTCTTTTATTAGACCAACTCAAATAGTTGGAAAAATTCTTCTTAGTAAGCTTTCAGATTTAAATACCCTTTGTCAGGCTGAGGATGCTTCTGCAGTTGGCATGTGCTCTTCCATTTCATTCCATCCAGGAAGAGCACACACAAACTGCAGATGCTTCTTCAGCCTGACAAAGTGTATTTAAACCTAAAAGCTAGCTGGAAAAATTCTTCTTAGCAATCTGAGTTGGTCTAATAAAAGATACCAGATTTACCCAAAGAACCTTGTCTGCCTACGTCCTTAGACCAACACAGCTACAACCTATACCCCTGTAACAAAGAGGCATACATTTATCCCACAGAATTTCCTTGGAAAACTAAACAGAACAAGCACCAAATAAGTAAATATAATTATTTTATCACAAATCTATTCAATCAGGGCCATCCAACTTCAGAGCAGCCATGGGCTGCACTTCCCTATGGCTTCTTCTCCTGTGTGCTACACTGTGCCACCACAAGAGAGGAAGTAGAAGCTGCAGGAGGGAGGGGGAGCCCACAGACCCCATGGCTTGGGCTGGGAGCAGGAAGTAGGTGGTGACAGCTGGGTGGGGGAACAGCACCCAGGCCAGCCTATGAGGGAAAGTGCATGTAGCTGAGGTAGAGGTGATAGAAGCCTTAGGCCCACAAGTTAACCACTTGTGGGCTACATGTGGCTCACAGGCTACCAGTTGAACAGCCTGGTGTTACATTAATACTATTAGCCAAACATTATTTATATAATTGCATAGTTGCACGTGGTAATTTACAGGTCCCTGCCCTAGAGATTTGACAATGTCAATTAAGGGTGAGATTTTTTTTTATTGTCCTTGCTAGCCTTACTATACTTTGACATCAATGATAAAAATCCCATTGACTTCAGTAAGCAAAGGTAGGGAAGCAGTGAGGACTTTTGAAAAATCCATATAATAGAATAACAAATAAGGTGGAAAAGAAGGGAAGAGTGAAATGCTGATATATACATCATGTTAGTTCTCCACTGTTAGGAGTTTTAGTCTGGGGTTCAAGATACTGATGGAAGGCTAACAAAGGTAAAAGTCCTGGGGAGAAGGAGACAGAAGTTTCCTGGCACAAAAGATGGGAGAATAAATTCTCATGCTATCAATTGCACCTAGAAGAGGCAAACCAAGAAAAATGGTAATCTTAGATGGCAAAGATTAAGGCACAAAATGACAAAGTACAGGAAATTAAAGAACAGATGCTGGCAGGAAAAAAAAAATTGTGAAGAGCACTTTATATTTTAGAGATCAAAGTACAGTCACAAAGGTCAGTACCAACACATCACTGACAGAAGAGTGACGCTAATGATAAGCACTTTTCCCCAAAAGGTTTGTAATTACTGCTAGGACAAGCAGCATATGGAAAATTATAACTAATCTGAACTTTGGCCCCAAATGCACATCAAACACAAGCAATACACTTTTCCTGCATCCCTCTTCTTTTTCCTTCAATTTCATTGCACTGTTTCAAATCCTGGTTCTAACTATGATTGGGAGTATGCACAGTGAGCTGCTATATAAGCAACTATCCTCTTAGTGTTTTTGGTTTTGATAAAAGTTTATCAAACCTCTTTCCCATTGCAACACAGCATCATTTCACAGGTATGTCTAAAGGTACATCTACACAGCACAGGGCAGTATCGTGTAAGCTAAGTATAGACAGTCAAGAAGCCAGAGGTGAATTAATTCAAATCTTCACAGGTTAGTCTAATCTGAGTAGGTTGAGCACATAAGCAAGTGAACATTCACTTTTGATTCTGGACATGCAGCCAGCCATATGCCTGCAGTGGCTTGGGCCAGAATCCAGGCGGTGCTAGGGGACACCTTAGAGCTGGAAAAGATGCTTGGGCCAAGGCTAGCTCATCCGCCTTTTTTTCTGGGAGGGGGGAGTTGTAGGAGAGGTGAAAAAAAATCCTGGGATGCTGGGGGACTGTGAGTGAACTTGAATCTGGAGGAGATTTTGGATAGAAGTTCAAAAAACTGATTTAACCTAAATCAGTTAAGTCTGATACTACATCCATCCAGGTTTACCTTAAACTGGTTCCGGCCCTTTTGAAAGCAGTTTGTGTACACTGGACTTCTGTTGCACTACAGATTTGAACCAGTTTCTGATCACTTATACTGGTTTATGTGTAATTTCTGTCCCTAGCCATAGAGGTCCTAGAGTTAGCTCTGAACACATACATACCAAAAGAAGAATAGCCATATTGTCACAATGCAGTTACTGCATGGAGATATTTGAACAAGTTCAGGTACCAAAATGCATATAGCTATACTGGTATAATACGATAATGCATACGATCAGGTACTGGGAGTAATACATTTGCAGTAGTATGGCACTCCACCTGCCACTTCTCATTACTGCCTACTAGGGCTGTGAGAAATTTCATCAGCTGTTTCGTTTTGACACTGTTTCAGCCAATTTTGAGATCCAAACAGCAAAATCAAAACAAAACAAAGTCCCTCAAAATACTCTTGAAACAAAACAAGGCTGGTCAAAACTTATCAAAAGTTGAAATGTTTTGACCATAGGCTGGGGATAAAAAGTCAGTCCAGCTCGGCTGACTTCACATCCCCAACACAAGATCCGGTAAGGGGTGGAAGGCAGCCCAGCTGGGCTGCATTCCAGTTCCCCATGTTAGATCACACCGGGGCGGTGAGGAAGCATCGCAGCTGGGCTGCCTCCTGCCCCGGGAGCAAGCTAACAGAGGGGACAGAGAAGCAGCCCAACTGGGCTGCCTCCCACCTCCAGCGCGATCTAGTGTGGGGAATGGGAAAGCAGCCCAGCTGGGCTCCCTCCCACCTCTGACACAGTCCAGTGTGAGGGATGGGAAAGCAGCCTAGCTGGGCTGCCTCCCACCCCCAGCATAATCCAGCATGGAGGACTAGGAAGCAGCCCAGCTGGACTGCCTCCCGCCCCCCACACAAGCTAGTGTGGAGGACTGGGAAGCACCTCAGTTGGGCTGCCTCTTGCCCTGAACTGATCTAGCATGGAGGATGGAGAAGCAGCCTAGCTGTGCTGCCTTTTGCCTCTGGTGTGATCTAGCATGGAGGACTGGGAAGCAGCCCAGCTGGGCTGCCTGCTGCCCCCAGTGCAATCTAGTGTGGGAGATGGGAAGCTGCCCAGCTGGGCTGTCTCATTGACCCCAGCATGATCTAGCACTGGGGATGGGAAGTCAGTCCAGCTGGTCTGACTCCCAATCCCCGGTGAAACGCAAAACAGCCTTTCTGTTTTCATGGAACGGAACAGCTGTTTCAACTTGAAATTAAATTCAAGATAAAACACTATTCCGTCAAACCGTCAAAGTGAAATGGAATGGTGCCATTTCACACAGTCCTACTGCCTACTACAGTATTGTACTACTACAGTACTGCTTTCTGCTGTGTAAATATACCCTTAGTGACAGAAGGTGGTCAACATCTGTCCCAGTATTGCTCTGAGTATGGACAGTGATACAAGCTGAAACCTAACAGACAACACTGCTTACATCAGAATCCTTGCAATATGGCCCAAAGGCTATCTTCCTCACTTTCTGAACCGATCTGGATCAAAAGCTGAGATCTTGGCCTATTGAAGGTATGCTGTTTTAGCCAATTACTTGATGAAAAGGCTCTGGAGTGGAGATACCAATCTCACCCTAGGAGAGGAGGGAACTGGTGTACTTAATCCCGTATTCTATTCTGGGATTCTAATCCATTACAGGTTTTTATTAGGGACTATTTTTACAGCAGATTCCCATGGTTTTCTATTGGTCTGGAATAGATAGACCATAGTCTGCCTCAGTGATAGCACCTTCCATCCAAATGCACCACCTTTTTAGCTCTTCCCGTATCTTGCCTGCCTTCCATTGTGGGTGCTATGAAGGTGGATGCTATTATGGCAGGTGCCAAAGGGCTACATAAAAATCTGTTTATCCAGGGTACATATTATAAGGGGGCCCTGCTAGTTCCTTTTTTCCACAAGAATGGCATTAAGGGACCACAGTAAGCTTAAGAATGAGGGCAATCATGTTACAATAGTCTGGATAAAATAAACTGGGTACCTACTTGAACTGATTTGAGTGGCCAAACCATTTACCTGGTTCATTCATCACAAACTCTAAGTAAGGGCATTTTTGATTTATATAAACAGTCTACAATGCAGAGCTATTCTTAGGAACCCCAAATCAGACATGCATCCCCATATATGCTTTAGTTTATGAAATAAGCAACTGGATTATTGTAATACATCATCATTAAGTACAAACCTCAACAACAACCCTTAACTATGAACAGCAACTGTCAGCTCCTTCATGAATAAATCTGTGGAGTGTCCACCAGTGCAGCATTCAAATCTCAAAAAATAGCAGTATTCCTAATCCTGTGTGCTTTATTTTATAAACATTAATAGTTATTCCTCACACCAACTCCACAAGCCCAGCAATAATTATTAATATCCCTACCGTACAGAGAAAGAAATGACATAGACTTTTATCAGAGCTTGTCTGATAAAGGAGCATTTTATGGGGAGGTGGCAGTGGAATTGAATATTTTATAACAGTAATCACTTTAAATATTTTCAAACACACAGATATCTGCTGCAATAATTCTCACTTTAAGATATAGCTACTTTATTCAAAATTAAAAGGACTGTAAAGTAAAAATGATTTTTTAGCTTCTTGGAAGCATGACTCTAGGGTTTAAAGGATTGTTGTTATCTCCAGCAAGTAAAGTTCCATTTGTAAATATTTTAAATTCCTTATTTTTTTTCTGGCAACCAAATAATAAATGGTTCACATTAGCCATTGCACTTTAGTGCAAGCCAAGAAAAATTTTTAAATGCTGCAAACCATTAAGGTCACCACCATTTCTGACATTTAGTTGTAACACTTTTCTCTATAATTGCCTTTATGATTGTTTCACTGCTATACATCGGCACTTAAGGCTCCAGTCCTTTCTCTTTTACAAAAAGCTTTATACATTTTCAGTACTTTACGTGTATGTGAAAGGCTAGAACTTCCTATTGTATGTTGAAATCCTCTTCTTTCTGTTAAATGCAAAGATATATACTGCTCAGGGCAAAGTTACCCACAGTGAGATTCCTCTTTGCTAGATTCAGCCAACAAGCTGCTTGCTTTCTAGCAGATGTTCCTGTTTTTTAAAGGCCATTGGGAATATGAAGGAATAGCTATTGCCATTTTCCCAAGAGCAAATGCTAACGTGAAAAAAATTGGTATATATAAGGAATTAGAAAACATTTTCAAGGTGATGTCGATAGAGATTACTTTAATTGAAGTTCTGTTTATATACTCCAGACAGAGAATCCTCTTAACTGTGGGGAAGAAATAATTCAGGCTCCATTTGTCAAACCTTGGTCCTCCCAGCAAAGTGCAGGTAAATAGGCTTTGCAAGGCTGCCCAGCTTCAGTTCTAAAGGGGACTTGAAACTGTATGCAATGTCTATGTTGCAATCCAGCATTGTGATTGCAGAGGTAAACTCACATAAACATAACATGGTGGTCACCAAGACTCTGAATAAATGTACAGGAAACTAGCATTTCATTTTGTTTTGGGTTAATGAGAAAAAAAATGAAAATCTGAAATCTGTTTTAATAGGAAGCATTCATTTCTTGTCTGCTCATTTGTTTTTTTTATGTTTGATGAGCTGAAAAATCAATTATTCATACAGCTCCACACATGTTAGCAAGAAGTCTCAGAAGCTTCCAGAATATTTAAATACAGTGGTCATTTTGCATATTGTCTTGGCAGGGGTTTTAAAAAGCATTGAAGAAAACAAGTGAGAATGAACTGCAGTTCAGAGGCAAAACACTGATAGTTAACTGTTAAATACCACAGCCTCTAGTAAATACACATCTGCTAGATTAGCACTGTATATATTAACTAGGGCTGTGCGAAACAGCATCATTTTGTTTTGACTTCTGTTTCACCATTTCGAAGGGTTATTGTTTTGTTTTGCTGTTTTGAAGCACTGTTCCGTTTTGTTGAAAATGTTTTGCTGTTTTGATACATTTCAATGTTTCATCCATAGGCTATAATGGGGAATCATGAAAATATGTATAACTTTGTCATTTCATGCCTGATTCAGATGAAAATTGCAGGCATGGTAGCCCCTCCTGAAGGCATGAAGCCTATCAAGTTTCAAGGAGACAGGGGCAGGGGTTTTTGTGAAACTGCTCCTCAAACTGTTCAAAACAAAACTCATATCACTTGCCAGCAGTGGTAGCCTGCTGTCATCCTGCACACAGATCTGGGAGCTCACATTCCCCAGGAGGAGTCTGACACAGCCCTTCCAGCTGGGTGCAGGCCCCCGGATCTGTGTGCAGGATAACAGCAGGCTGCTGCAGCTGGCTGAGGCCAGCTGGGTTCTTCCCGGTGCTCATTGTGGATGTTCTGGACAGACTTGGGTGCTGGTGCTGGCCTCAGCCAGCAGCATCATCTTCATGCTGTCATCCACTTGCTCTGCAGTGCAAAGCTTTAAAAAGCCCCGTAATTACTGGCTCTGATAGCAGCAACTGGGGCCCCTGAGGGCTCATGACAGAGCCCCCCTGTGCAGCGGGGGTCAGCAGGGATCACCTGCACTCACCTTTTCCTGGCACCCACGCACCAGCTGCCCCATGCTGTGGCTGTAGCATGGCTTGACAGAGCACAATGCACTGTCTGGGAACTAGACTGGCTTCATGTGTCAGTCGGAGTTCTGGGTTCAATTCCCTAGCTCTCTGATCATTCTCCCAGTTCCTCCAGGGGGGTGTGGCCCCCAGATTTGAGTGCAGGGATTCAGCAGGCTGCTGCCATCAGCTGGGGAAATAGCCCAGAGCTGCTGCCATTCCCAGCTGGCAGCAGCAGCTTGCTGTCATCCTGCATCATCTTGGGGTGTGCATCCCACAGGAAGAGCTGGGGGAAGTGATCAGGGAGCTGGGGAATCAAACTGGGAAATGGGGGAAATGTTCAGGGACCCAAACATCCCTCTAGCCCCTGGGTCAATTCCCCAGCCGAGTGGCTGCCACTGGCCCCATCCTGCAGCAGCAGCCTGCTGAAACCCCATGCTCAGATCTGGGGGCCGCACCCCTGGGAAGAGCTGGGAGAATGATCAAAGAGCTGGGGAATCAAACCAGGAGGTAGATGTCAATATCAGAGCAGTTCTTCTCCCCTCTTCCCCTTCCCTCTCTTTAGTTTCTGCTTAGCTGCAAGCAAGGCCAGCTTTGAAACTCAAAATATTTTGACACTTTTGAAATGTTTTGAGTGCCCTCATGTCATTTCAAAGCTGTTTTGAAGCCTTTCATTTCATTTTGATTTTGCTGTTTCAAGTTCAAAATGAGTCAAAACAGGTTCAAAACAAAACACCCTTCAAAATTTGGCACAGCCCTAATATTAACACAACAAGCCATTGATAACCTGGTCTACTTACCTCTAATATTGAAGCTGTAGCCTCAATAACTGAAAATGGAGAGAGATCTAAAATAATACTTTTAACGAAAGTGGTAGTGTTTAGCAATTAAGTAGTATCTCTTTAAATAGTATCCATTTAAATAATCCACATACAGTAGAAGTGTATGTGGTTGGACCTTACATATTGTATGTAGATATTAATAAAGTTATTCAGATCCCACTGTGCTTTTAGGAGTTCTTCAGTTTGTTCCTTGATTCTGGAACTTACTCTCCAAAGTCTAGGTTTTATAACCAAGTCTATTTGGAAAAGAGGTTGGGTGGACATCAACAGGAATAAATAAATCATGGAGTTTGTTTCATTAGCAATAGCATTGATTATACTAGATTTATACTTGTTATATTTGATATTATGGAAGTATGAAAGTGCCCTGAGACCTGTATGGGTGCCTATTCATGTTAAATTGGAAAATAATAAATAAATGTAAACTTAGATGCCAAGAAAGAGCAGTGGGACAGGACAGGACATGACAGGCAGGGCTGGATTAATCCTTTAGTGGGCCCCAGGCCAACAAACTCATGGTCCCTGGGCCGGTCAAGACCCCTCTCCCCACCCCAGTGCTGCCACCTGCAGGGAGCAGGGCTCAGAGCTGTTGGTAGGGGGTGGCTGCCACATTGGTAAGGCCAGCAGAGGGGAGGGGAAGGGAGGCAGATGGGGCCATTCATGTGTGAGGAAGGACCTGGGGCCCAGGGGAGGGAAAGTGAAGAGAAGGGAGGTGGATGGGACTATTCGCACCCCTGCCATGGAAAGAAGGACCAGGCCTCCCACACCTCAGGGCCCTAGGCATGTGCCTAGTTTGCATAGGTGTTAAAATCGAGCTGTGAGGACAGGAAAGGTTGATTTTGAAGCCTGGTCTGAAATGAATTTAGATCTCTCTCTTACTCCCTTTTCCTCTCTCGATAGCACATTATAGAATGATTCATGCTTAGCAGATTGGATGGCTTATTATTTGATATTGCACCTACTTTTATGCATAACAACCCTCAAAACACTTGTGCGCCAACCTGCTCACCATACTGTCATTCCTATTTGCTTAAGTTATACAGTGCTTTTTTAGTCGAGCAGCCGTGAGAACATATATTATTTTAAAACAAAAATCATATACAGGCAGCTAACTAGTGATGCGATTCAGACTGTTCCTACCAGACCTGGCATCATCATGCTTTAATGTACCATATGCTATGTAGGAATATTGCAGATTATTGGATTTCATTTATGTTCTGTTTGTTAAACAAAGGTAAACAATCAATCAAAAACAAAAAAGCTTCTATGTAAAAAAAGACGAGGATTTCTTTTATCATGCTCAGAAGTTTGTTAATTTCAGCTCTAGTGGGCCTGAGTGGGAGCAAATTCCAAATGTGGGATCTTGTACTGAGAAAGTTCTTTTTTTCAATCATTAATATATTATCCTTCAGAAAATATTTGGGAGAAGAGGCATTGAGATGTCAAATAATTCTAAGTTTTAAAGACTGATTTATATGAAGTGATGATCTGGAAGTCAATTTAGAAAATTGAGTCCACTGCTTAATTGTGTACTAGGATTACTATCACTAGAAAACTACACTAAGGGAGGTATTTTCACAAGTACCAAAGCGATTTAGGGCCTTGCTATATGGTAATTTAAGGTGGCTCCTGGAACTCTTAACACTTGGATTGTCTGCGCATTAACACCTGAAACTATTTTTAAATTATGCAGCTCAAAGTTACACCACTCCAGGGCAGGATTATCTCTGATCTGTTATCCAGCTCATGTTACCTAAAGTGTAGCCACTACAGGAAACACTTTAACGTAAACACCCCACCCATCCCCCTGCCCCACTAGCTTGAATCAGGACCATGCTCCTCTCCACCTTCCCCAGCACCCCAGATCCAAACCTGAGACAGCACTAACAGCAATCAACATCTGAATAGCTCACAATGTGATGTGTAAAAGGCCCATAAGGAGCACATGTTGCTTCGTGTCATGGAATAACTTACTCATGGTAGAGGTGATATCTAATTAGACTAACTAGATTTTTGCAAAAAAATGTTCTGCAAAAATCTAGTTGGTCTAATAAATGATATCACCTCTATCACAAGTCCTGATTGCTTTTGCCTCTTGGCCAATATGGCTACAACGTGGCTACCATGGAGTAACCGATACCTTTGGAAATCCCAAGCTGAATTACAGTCTGATACAGAGAAGTTGTATTAATCATGTGTTGTTCACTGCTATTCTTCAGTCACTTTAGACATAGACAAATCATGTTCAATGTTGTATTAGGTGTAATTTGATTAAATTAGTAACTGTCAGAGCTGCTAACATCCAAAAATTATTTTTGCAGGGAATATGCATTATCTTTTCACCTAACCCTGGGCTGTGAAGTTGTTACATGCCAATAAACATCTCATAGTAAAGGCTTTTGGCTTTTTCAAGGTGTGAGGCAACGTTTGGTGAGAAGCTACCAGAAAAACTGTATGAAAGCTTGTCAACAAAGGCTACGTACATGTGTTCAGTTTCTACCAGGAGAATCTCCATTTTCCTGGTAGAAACCAGAAGTGTGCAGACCTTCCATCCCTTGTGGCCATTCTTGCCCTGGCAGAAAAATAACTTGAGAACAACCAGGGATAAAGTGCTCCTGGGAGAGTTTCTCCCAGAAGCCTGAACATGTGCATATTCTTCCCTGGCTTAACTCTTCCTGGGCACCAAGAGAAGTGGAGCTGGGGGAAAAGCTCCCATGCCTTCCCAATACTGGGGTCTGGAAAAGAGACAGGGGTCACCCATCCCATAGATTGGAAGATGATGCCCCCAGATGCTTCTTCCACTGGAGTTCCAAGAGCTAAGAGAAAGCAGTGCTTCAAGCCCCCTGCCTGCTTCTTACACCAGAATCCCTAAAGTGAGAATTGGTTGTGCAGGGTGGGGGGTGGGGAGGGGAGAGGGGTTGCCCTACTTTCCCCTCAGCTCTGATTCCTGAGACCAGGAGCAGAGCAGAGGAACACCTGCTCTGAGCATGGGCTTTGCCCACTACTCTGTCCTTTTGGACCCATGCAGGAGGGGAAAGAAGCAAGGAGGCACAGTCCCCCCCTCCCACCACCACACACACACTCATACTTTGTCAAGCTGAGAACTGCCCAGACTGAATGGCAGTGCCTGCCTTGGGAAAGAAGCAGGAAGCAATACTGCCTGCTCTCCCCCCCCCAGCCACTCTGGGAGGGAAGAGGAGCAGCTGCTACTGCCCCTTGGCTCCTCCTGAAGTCAGGCCCTGCTTAGCCTGGGGTAGGAGGTACCGGTTTTGCCCTAGTGCTGTCTCTGTTCCACTCCCCAGACCTTGGTTTAGGGCAAGTGTACGGACTCTTTCCCCCTCCCCCTGCCCCGCCGTTCTACTCCCTCCAGGGACCAGGAATAGTAGAGCAGGCACTGCTCCCCTCACCTTCCCCAGACCAGGATCACCCCAGTCTAAAGGAGGCAGCAACAGCAGGGGAAAGGGAGCAGATCCATAGATGTTAGGGTCAGAAGGGACCTCTATAGATCATTGAGTCTGACATCCTGCATAGGCAGGGAAGAGTGCTGGGTTCAGATGACCCCAGCCAGATGCCCATCCAACCTCCTCTTGAAGACCCTCAGGGTAGGGGAGACCACCACCTCCCTTGGGAGCCCATTCCAGACCTTGGCCACTCTAACTGTGAAGAAGTTCCTCCTAATGTCCAGTCTAAATCTGCTCTCTGCTAGCTTATGGCCATTATTTCTTGTGACCCCCAGGGGTGCCTTGGTGAGTAGGGCCTCACCAATTCCCTTCTGCGCCCCCATGATGAATTTATAGGCAGCTACAAGGTTGCCTCTCAACCTTCTCTTGCAGAGGCTGAAGGGGTCCAGGTGCCCTAGTCTCTCCTCGTAGGGCTTGGCCTGCAAGACCTTAACCATATGAGTGGCCCTTCTCTGGACCCTCTCCAGGTTATCCACATCCCTCTTGAAGTGTGGCACCCAAAACTGCACGCAGTATTCCAACTGAGGTCTGACCAGCGTCCGATAGAGGGGAAGTATCACCTCCTTGGTTCTGTTTGTCATGCGTCTGCTGATGCATGATAA
>NW_017729024.1:116239153-116247200 GCF_001723915.1 Gavialis gangeticus | reverse complement strand
GTTGCCCTCTGGTGTGTCCACTTCTCCCCACAGTTTTGTATCATCTGCAAACTTGGACAGAGTACACTTCACTCCCTTGTCCAAGTCACTGATGAAGATATTGAAGAGTATCAGTCTAAGGACCAAGCCCTGTGGGACCCCACTACCCATTCCCTTCTAGGTCGATACTGACCCATCCACCACCACTCTCTGGGTATGACTCTCTAGCCAATTTGCCACCCACTGGACTGTGTAATCATCCAAGTCACAGCCTCTTAACTTGTTCACCAGTATGGGGTGGGATACCATATTGAAGGCCTTCCTGAAGTCTAAGTAAACAATGTCAACCCCTATTCCTGTGTCCAGGTGTTTTGTAACCTTGTCATAAATAAAGACCAGATTAGTCAGGTATGACCTACCTGCTGTGAACCCGTGCTGGTTTCCCTTCAGCATTTTTCCTGCTGGGCTCTCCAATATATGAGCTTTAATAATCTTTTCAAAGACTTTGCCAAGGATGGAGGTGAGACTGACTGGCCTATAGTTGCCTGGATCCTCCTTCCTCCCCTTCATGAAAATAGGGACCACATTGGCCCTTTTCTAGTCTTCCAGGACCTGGCCTGTGCGTCACACATCCAGTCCTTCCAAGTGACTCTGCAACATCTCAGGGTCAATGCTTGGTAGTCTGGTGCCCAGCTGCTGCTTCTCTACAATCCCACTGTGAGACTTGTCTTCCCCTCCTTTAGGAACACTGAAGCAAAGAACTCATTGAGGAGTTCAGCCTTGTCCCCCCTGTCTGTCACAATTGCTTTTGCCAGAAGGATCGTTTCCTTAAGGCACAGCCACACTTCTTGGGCTCCTATCTCGCCAAATCTCTTACTCTGCAGTGCATCATTGACTAAACACCTGAGTTCGCTGAAGTCAGCCTTCCTAAAGTCTAGCACTTCCACCCTACTAGTTACCTTACCCACTCTACGCCTTATGATGAATTCTATTATTCATCCAGCTGAGTGTCTGTGCCCTGAAAGATTTCTCCTAGTATAAATTTCTGAGAAATTTCCACCAGTAGAAATGAATACCTGTTCATGGCCAAAAATAGCTTGCTTCTTATCTTCCTTGCCAGTACAGCTCACTTCTGGTCAATATTTAATCACCCAAAATTGATATTCAGCAAAAAATGATTTTAGTTATCAGTTTCTTTACCCTGCCTTACCAAGAACACAACATTTCATTCTTTCATGTTATTTTGCCCATTTTAAATTAAAATTCTCTAAGTTAGAGTGTGTCCTGCCGATAATGCCTTACCCTTAATGACTCATACATGCAGAAAGCTGTTAATTTCCTATCCCTCCTCCTAGTGATTAATAAAGTGAACCCATACAATATTGTTTCAGAAGATATATTACTGACATGCCAATATAAAAAAAATACATGGTACATTTTACTCTTGAGCTTTCCTATTACCAGTTCCTCTACAGCTACTTCTGGAGTCCTTTCTTACTGTTAGAGTAAATTATTCTACTATGAGGTTGACTGGAACAATTCATGGTATTAGGTCCTGGTGTGGCAATTCATTATATATGGTTGAATACATACCTGTCATGTATTAGAACAGAGGTTCTCAACCTATTTGTTATAGTGGGCCACACTTGCATCTCTCAATGTGTTATGTGAGCCTCACCTACACATCTTACTTCCTGTCTATCCATTAAAAAAAGTTTTAACAGGATGTCTCATGGGCTACAGCAGTGTGCTGACTGGGTCGCATGTGGCCTACAGGTTGAGAACCACTGTATTAGAGCCTAGGCATCACCCAGATAGACAACAGTCTGCCAATACATAGCAAAAAAAATGGTATTGTTGTAATCTTCTTCAATGAATAGTTAGAAAACAGATGCGCGTGTGTGGGAGGGAGGGGGCTTTTAAAATGGAAAGCAGAGTTTACCTTAAAGTGAAAATAGAACTAGTGACTGTGAAAAATGTCCATGACTAACTTTTCTGGTATTAGAGCTGATTGATACAGGCTTCCCACCTCAATGGAGGGAACTTCACTGTTTAAGTCCACAAGCTTTCAAGTACCAGCATTATATACTGACTTGTCTGAGCTTGCAAGAAGTTCTAGGTTTCATAACAGAATAAAAATATGGCCTTTCATGCTGGGAACTTAAATGGACTGTCAATCTAAATTTGGGACAAAAATTAAATTTTGGAAAAACAATTTTTTGCAATATAATCAAAAGAGATAGCTCTACAATAAACTAAACTCCCAGAGAAAACAATTTCTTTTACACTTATGAGCACTCTCCTGAATTGCTTGCACCTCAGATATGGTAGAACTTAGGGCTGTGTGAAGTTTTTCAGGCTGTTTTGTTTCAATGCTGTTTCAACTTGTTTCCAGCTTGAAACAGCAAAATCAAAGTGAAACAAAAGGATTAAAACAAAACAAGGGCAGTTGAAACATTTTTAAAATTTCAAAACATTTTGAGTTTTGAAGCTGGGCTTGCCTGCAGGGAAACAGAAAGTAAGGAGAGGGAGGGGGAAGAGGGGGGAAGGACTGCTCTGATAGTGACTGTGTAGCTGACCAGTGACTGTGATCCTTCTCTGATGTCCCTTCCAATCCCAGTGCTCTGGGGAAGGGATGAAAGAACAGCATAAGAAGCATTGTTTGAACTAAGCTTTTGCTGTGCCTTCACACTTACAAGTGAAACAAGTTTTGCTCTGAACAGTTTGAGGTGCAGTTTTCCAGAGACCCCTGTACCTATCTCCTTGAAACTTGGCAGGCTGCATGGCCTCAGAAGGGGTTACCATCCCTGTGGTTTTCATCCCTCTGCACCTTAACACATACACATACACACACACACACACACACACACACACGTGTCAAGAGTTTTTCTTGTCAGCCACCGGAGGGGCAGTTTCCCAGAAACCCCCGCACATACCTCCTTGAAAGCTGGCAGGCTTCATGAACTCAGCAGGGGCTAGCATGCCTGCAGTTTTCACCCTGCTGTGCCTTAACATGCATATGACATGAGTTTTGCTTTCAAAGCTTTGAGGTGAATTTTCCTGGAAACCCCTGTACCTATCTCCTTGAAACTCAGAATTCTTCATTGCCTCAGAAGGGTCTACCAGTCCTGCATTTTTCATTCAAATCAAGCACAAAATGACAAAGTTATAGGCAATTTCATGCTTTCCCATTATAGCCTATGGGAGAAATGTTGAAACAGATTTGAAACAGCAAAAGAGTTTTGATGAAACAAAACAAACCTTGAAACGAAACAATGTCCCGTCAAAACAAAATGGTGCTGTTTTGCAGAGCCCTAGAAGAACTAAACAGGAAACTGAATGCATTGATTTTGAATTGTCAGTGGCATGAAAGACATGCAGAAAGTAAAACAAAATAATGAGTAATGACAAGTAATTGAATTTTTAAAAATCCAAATATAAAAGGTAAGAGTGATGATGAAATGCCTTCACTTATAACCAACCGATTTTAAGTAGGCAGTCTTTTTTATTTTGGTCTAAAAACTACATTGAGATTTGTGCACTAATGTCAGCCAGCTATCATATTTCCCCAGTTCTCCAGGTTAGTATTCCTTGTTTTATCCATCGGGTGTTGTGGTGCAAGCAACTATTTAGCAAAGCTGAGAAACTAAAGAAAAAGCAGACTGTATTAAGTTGCCAATGTTTCATATTCATGGCAGTACACGTTAGTTGAATCACTTTCTGATTTTTATGTCGAGAGGTTTATAAATGTGTTCCTTTTTCTGTACTATCTCCCTGTTTTTTGACTGACTCATATATTATTATTAGAAGGCAGAAAGGTACAATATGCTACATTATTTGGCATGATTAATACCCATTGATTACTTATTAAATGGACCACCTCTACTCTGTACACTTGATCTAAAGAGCAACTGAGATACCAAGTATAAAAATGAGGGGCCTAATTTATTAATAATTATATATCTAATTTCTGCTTGATTCAATCATACTTACAAAAATGTACATAACATTTCATGAATTTTAGTAACTTGAAATTCATTTTTTCTCACACTCAAGTGGCCACCTTCTCCAGGGTAAAATAATTGGTACATTGCAGAGAGAAGCATGAAGTGTGCTTCCTTGTTGAAATATATGGAAACAAATTTGGTGTATTGCCAAAGCTCCTACAAGCTCCTTTCATTTTGAAACAATTCTAATGTGTCATCTTACAAACTGTTGTTTTCAAAGAAGTATAATGGAGTTAGGTGCTCATTTTCTACTGAAATTCAATGGGAAATAGGTGTCCTTACACTATTTTAAAAATCTCAGAGCTTTTTGGCAGCAGAATGAAATTGCATACATAGAAAGAGTCCTGCTGCACGTTACATATATTAGGCACTTAACTGGTTAATCATGCAATAAATTTAGACTGGCCAAATGTGCAAAGGAATTATCACACCATAAAAATGTATATCCACCTAGAAAAAGACCTAGCCATCTACAAAGTCAGAGCTTGAAAATGTGTAACAACTATATAGCTGATTTCCACCCAACTTTAATTTGAACATGTGGCAGGGCCCAAAGAAACATATAATTGTATATGGTATGGTTAGTGTGAGTTAATCTTACCATATGCACAACATATGAGAACCGCATTTTATCAAAGGTCTTTCATTTCTCTGTTAGCTTTACCAATGGCCCTTCTAACGTTACTAGATAGAGCAGCTTCCGATCTACCCTTTTGGATTGTATGAATTAATTTGATTTCTCTACATTGGTTATTAAAGCTCTGGAAAACCAATTTATTTCTTGTGTTCAGATAATTGAAGCCCTATATACACAGATCTGACCTGGGTGGAGGTATAATTTCAATTACTATGCATATTGTGTATATAACCTCCTCCCAGAACAATTTTGTAAAGTCATATATTTGCCATACAATTTTCAAATACCATCTTTCATCTGAGTATTTAAAAGCCTTTTTCAAACATTTTGGCCTCAGTCTTATGAAATCTCCAGGCCTTGTTTAGCCATATCACTTAGAGGGGAAACTGAGGCCAGAATGACTGAGTAATTTACCTGAAGTAAAAAAGGATGCAAGTACAGAGTTGTTTGTAGAACTCATAAGTCCCAAATCCTTATAACTACCATATCTTTCTATATGTAAGAATATATATTTGTTGGAAAAATCTTATTCTAGCAGCTTCTACTGTAATTGGGTGGCAATCACCTAATCTGATTTAGGGGAAACACTTGCAATTTGGGTTCACATTTGATTGTAGTTTATATCAATTTTTGTTTCTAATTTATATTAATAAAATTAGGCTTTGTAAAGGTTTTTTCATGAAATTTTATGAAATTTCAATCATGGCAAAGTCAGTCAGTGCCATATTCCATAAAAATAAGTTGCAGTGTCACAGATTCATCCCAAAACCCCCTTTGGGGGTTCATTGTGTAGCAAGGAAGAATATTCTTCCAAATTAGGTTTACTGTTGGGATGTTTAGTCTTCACTATTGTTAGTACAAAACTGTGTTGTTTTAGTGTTCAAATATCTGTATGCATTATGGTATCTAATACAAATGCAACTTTGATGCATCTTTATACTATGCCAAGGTTGTTTTAGTAAGACAGCGATTAACTTGAATGGCTGTCACCCATTTACACTTAAGAGTCAATGGCTAACAATAAGCATTTGACTTGAGTTGTTTACTGTTCCTCATACAGACATGCTTGGAGGCAGGGAGAAGCCAGAATCTGGTCAGTGATAAATTTGCATTTTAAAATAAAGGCCATTAAAATGATACCTGGCCACTCAGAGGAGAGACAAGCCACATACAAGAATTCCTTGGATTTGATCTATAATCATGTGGCTTATTTTAAACAGTGTGGTTGTACATTGGGTGCTGGATGCACATACATTTGCCAGTGCCAGGAGCCCAATATAAGTAAGTTGGGATGGGGGGAAGGGTGGGAGGGATTGGGGGTTAGCAAGTCCATGGTGGGGGGTCATGGGAATCCATTGTGGGGGGTTGGTGGGATCAAAGAGGCTAGTGGATCCATGAGGGTGGGGGATGGTAGGACTGGATAAGCTAGTGGGTCTGAGGGGGATTTGGCAGGGTTAGGAAGGATGATTTGGCAGGATTTGTGGGGTTAGGTCCTTTCGGGGTGGGGGAGGAGGGTTGGCAGGACTGGAGGGAAGGAGAGAAAAAGTGCAGCCCCAGGGCTAGGTAAAATGGTTGGACTTTCCCAGCCAAGGCTGTGTTATGAATGTGTACACGTGTTCCCAGGACCCAGTCTACAATCACACAGTGCACTTTAAATCACATGATTGTAGATCAGGGCCTGCATGTATACATGTTCGCTGGTCCTGGCAGTCACATAGGGAATGAGATCTAAGTAAGTGGGGCTGGGTGGGGGGTTAGCAGGTCTTGTGGGGGCTGATGGGTTGTCTGCCTACGGTTACACTGGCATGTATGTTCAGGTTAGATTGGACATGCAGTTCACCTCATAGGTAGGGATCTCTGTAAATCATATCACAAATGCCCCTGTCATGGCTCCTTTAATATTATTCATTTCACTGCTTGCCTTCCCCCACCCCTGATTGGCAGAGGGGCACCACTGGCTGGACTGTTTGCTGCTGATCACCAGGGAAGCAAAAACCATGGCATATTTAAAACTGCAGCTTTCACTTCCCTGGCAATCAGGAGGAAATGGTCTGGCTGGTGGGGCCCCTCTGACTGGAGGAGGCAAGCGGCAAAATAAAAAAACAACAGGAGCTGCTGCGGAGGTGGGGGGGGGGGCACTTCCAGCATGATTTATGCAGATCCCTACTCATAGGTGAACTAAAGTTAGATTGGGCCAGACATTTTTGGCCCAATTTTTAACCTTTCCATGTGTCTGTACAGATCAGCACTTAGATCTGTTAGGTTGATTTAAGTGTAATGTTCATCCATACCCAATATTAATACATCTACATGTCTAAAAAGGATGCAGGTTTGTAGTCTGGCAAATACACATATTCAGGGGTCAAGAAGTTACTGGCATAGTGCAAGTCTGCTGAGAAATGAAGGGATGACATATGATAATAGCCAATCTGGCAAGGGTACTTAAGCCTGCCTGGACAGTATGGCTTTCTCTTTAGTCTTCTTCATATATAAGGGAGAAGCTGAGATCCCTTAGCAAAGGAAGATGGAGAAAGGTCAACAGCAGATGAAGGAGGTCCTTATATGTAGGAACAGAGGCAGGAGCTGCATTTAGATCTGTAAAACTGACTAGGGATTGTACCCTTGGATTGAAGGTGCAGGGTAAGAGCTGGTTGATGTTCTGGTGTTTTGTTCATTTACTCTTATATCTCTGTCTGTATCTCAACATATGGCCAAACGATATTCCAAACTGATCCTTTCCATGGAAAGAATCATAGAATCAATGAGTGGGAAGGGACCTAGACAGATCACCAAGTCCGACCCCCTGCCATGGGCAGGAATGACACTGTGGGTGTGAGGGGTCACAAGACCCCAGCCAGGTGCCGATCCAGTCTCCTCTTGAAGATTTCCAGGGAAGGTGAGAGCACCACCTCTCTGGGAAACCTATTCCAGGCTCTGGCCACCCTTACAGTGAAGTAGTTCTTCCTAATATCTAACCTAAACCTATCCTCCCTCAGCTTGTGGCCATTGTTCCTGGTGACTCCAAGGGGGGCCCTGGTGAACAGACTTTCCCCAAGTCCCTGCTGCTGGCCCCTGATAAGGTTGTAGGCAGTCACAAGAGGGCCTATGATTTTCTCTCAACCACCCATAAATGGGATTTCTACCTGGGGCTAAGAGAGAATCCCTTACAGCAGCTTCAGAGACCAGTGTAAGGGCTGTGGAGCTGAGGCTTGCTGGGATAGGGAGCATTCTCAGGGCAACACTGCCTGCACAGCCCAGGCAGCGGTGCCCCTCTACCAATCAGGGATGGTGGGAGGCAAGCAGTGAAATGAATAACATTAAAGGAGCTATGACAGGGGCATTTGTGGTATGATTCATGGTTCCTGGGGGGGTGGGGGGAGTAGCACAGTGGAGAGAAACTAGGGGCTCCAAGGATCCCCTGCAG
>NW_017729024.1:116236937-116239129 GCF_001723915.1 Gavialis gangeticus | reverse complement strand
ATATATTTAGAGTGGGGAGAAAAAGAAAATTTCACTAACTGGCTTGTGACACAGAGTATTAATGGGAACAAGATATTACACTCTATCTACTGAGCCTTTAACATTTTAAAACTCTTTAACAGGCACATTTTTTCTGGGATTAAATTTTCCTTTGAACATATTCAGATTTTATTTTACTTGCAGCTGCTTTTTCTTTATTAAAAACAATTCTAAACCTGGGGGACTGAAGAACTTTGGGAATAAATAATGATATATGTAACCTCCCATTTCTCAGTCACCAATTCCAATATAACCAAGTTAGTAATTACCAGAAATTGTTACCATAGGCGTTTAAAATGGTCTACGTGAAACTAGTTTAGATTCAAGACAATATCTACATGATATACCCCTATGCACATAAAATAGCTGATACTAACTGGTACTCATGCTAAAAGTCTCAGCAGCAAAGCCAAGGAATGAGTAAGCAAAAATACTGAACTCACCCTTTAGCCCTAGGGGTCTCTGAGGTCATGTAAGATTATTTGAGGAAGTTTGCATTCCTGTTGCATAAAATATTTCTGAGTTTGGGAAGGATGACCCCAAACTATAGGGCTCCACATTTCAAACCATTCACATTTCCTACATTCAGTAGATACAGAGACAAAATTCTGTTTATTATATTTTAGTCTTGGATGCACTACAGGCTCCTACCTACAAAACATTTTTAAAAGATTTTAACCCCAGAATTAGCAAGCACATAAGGCCAAACTCTAGCAAATCCATAGATTTCTGTATAATTATTTTTATTTATTAAGTCAGGCTTTAAAAAGCTTTGCAGTAAATGAACTATGATTAAATGACTTCTTAAACTAATCTCAATCCTGTTGTCTAATTCCAACTAACATTATTAATCAATTAATCTTTCTATATACTATGGATAAAATGCTTAAACTGCATTTCAAATCTACTTAAGAGATTCTAAGCAAGCAATATCCTTAAATCCTGGATTAAGGCATTTTTTTTAAAATCAGATTTATTTCCAACCTGTGTTGCTGGACAATTGTCATAGAAATAAATAAAACATTTTTCATATTTAGTATTGGAGGCTACTTTATAGCATCTTGTTATATGAGAATTGCATTTTTGTGTATGATGGAATTCAAATGACAGTATCCCCTTAAATTATACTCACAGATAGATGCTATTTACATATCCAATGCATTTCTACAATTGTGTGTTAAGTCTTTAGAGATAAAAATACCCAATCCCATAGTACAGCATAGGTGCTACCAAAGCTGCATACTATGTACTGAAAGTGAGGATTACTTTTTTATGGCCCATGGTTTCCATGAATAGAATTAACCAGATACCAATTATCACCTCATTGAAAGGATAAGTCACTGTGACATCTACAGCTGAGATCAAACTCACTGCTTTTGTAGTCTGAATTAATTAGACTTGGAGATAGCAATATTAAAGGGAAGAGAAATGACTGCAAGAAAAGAAAATTTAACTTTGGCATTATGTTGGACTGAGTTTGGGAGTACCCATTTGCATAAATTCATCAGGATACAGCCAGTGATAGATTTCTCCTTTCCACCCCACTTACATCCTTAAGAATTAACTAGGTTACCTAGCCTAACACCTTGGTCTCTGATTAACCTAGAGAGCAAAGGTCACAGTATATTCTTTAAATACACAACTTGCAAAATGTTCAAATTATGGAATGGTGTTGATGTGAAGCTGGCTTATTTATACAAAACATCTTTTTAGGAAAGCAATTTAAAAAGTAACAGTGAAAATGGGGCCATAAAACAGTATTATTTCTAGGGACAAATGCAATTCTGCAAGTGTTTTTAAATCTGGCAAACAGACTACTTAGAGGGGGATCTCTCTTTACTTGAGTGTGTGTCCCTAGGTGGTAAGTAAAGGGAGATGCTTGGCTTGTTACTGTAGTTCCAAACATATCAGATAACTATGCCCACCAGCTTACTTGGACACAGCAGTGGGTTTGACCATCTGCTCCCAAATATGACTGCAACCCTAAAGCTCTTACAATTTGGCATGGAAATGCATGAGAAAAAGCGAGGGGTCCTAAGAATCACTGGATTCAGACAGGTGCCTTGGAAAGTTACCCTGGGTAACATGTGTTGTTGCAATAGTGATCTGCATTCTTTCCATGGTACTATGTCTGTGTCAGTGTAGGAAAGGAG
>NW_017729024.1:116234695-116236926 GCF_001723915.1 Gavialis gangeticus | reverse complement strand
GTCTGTGTCAGTGTAGGAAAGGAGGAAGTTGTCATTTCTGATTACTACTGCTTTCATTGGAAACAATTGCTCCACCATACTGTACTCTAGGCCAGGAGCCTATGGCATGTAACAGAAGAGGTGTAATAGAGACTATTACACCAAATTCATATACTCCTAAGTATAAACACTTTCATATCTCTTACAAAGAAGTGTTCTTTGGGAGACAAGGTTCTTCAGGTAAATGTGATATCGTTTATTAGACCAACTAAATAGCTGGAAAAATTGTTTTTTGCAAGCTGTCAGGCACAAATACACTTCTTCAGGCATGATGATATTCTGTGTTCGCCTGAATGGAATAGAAGCCAATATGCAAACTGCAGGCCTGTGAAAATGCGAATGCATGGCAGTGGGAAACAATAGATTTGAGACAGGTAGGTTGGGGGTGAAGGGGAAAAAGTTGACCTGGTGATAGAATGTAGCTGGTAAAATGTAAAGAGGTACCTGGAGGTTATTGGATGGCAGGAGGGTTATAATGTGCCATAAATCCAATGTCTATATTTAGTCTACGATTTTTTGCATACAGTAGGTTGATGAACTGACGCTTGTAGGCTTGTTTATGAAAGGTGTTTTGTAAATTAGCTTTGAGGATTAGAACTGAGAGATTGGAGAGATAGTGGTTGTTTTGTGAGAAGTGTGCCCCCACAGGTAACTGGGTATTTTGGTCTTTGATAGATTTTCGGTGTGTGTTCATTCTGGTGTGCAGTTGTTGTTTGTTTTTTCCTTTATATTTTCTAGCAGGGCATGTGTGCACTGGATGAGATATATTACAATTCTAGAGGTGCAGATGTAATGTTCAGGAGTGGTTCTGTTGTGGGGTGTAGTTATTGTGGGAGTGGTGATGTGTTGGCAGGTTTTACATTTCTTGTCCTGGCATGGTCTGGATTCATTCAGTGAGCTTTGGGCCATACGAAGTTTGCTGCTGGTGACAAGGTTGGTGAGGTCCAGTGCTTATTTAAAGGCTAAGATGGCTGGTTCTGTGAAGATCTCTTTAAGAATTGGGTTTTCTTCTAGTATAGGTTGCAATTGTTTCAGGCTTTTCCATATAGATCCAGGGAAGGATAGTATGTCATAATTAATGGTGTGCAATTTGTGGGAATTTTCTTTTGTACTGCAGCAATTCTTCACATGGTATTCGAGTAGCTCTTTCAAAAGTGCAATCTACATCACTGGAGAAGTGTACTTGTTGAATGAAAGCCATTTTGAAATTCGTGAGGTGATGATCATGGGCATTTTTCTCAGTGCAAATTTAAGTGGTTTTGTGGGGCTTGGCTATATATTACAGCTTTCTTGGTGTGTTTAGGTTGATTGCTAGTTCTGTGTACATATGTATGCTGGACCGTGGGTTTCTTGAATATGGTAGTTTGTGTTTTACTGTTCTGGATATGGATCATAGTATTTAAAAAAGGAAATGTTGGTGTGGGAGTATTCAAGAGAGACTAATGGAGGGGTGATGATTATTGAATTTTTTACGAAATTCAATCAGAGATTGAAGGGTTTTGGTCCAACTGATCAAGATGTCATGTATATGTCTAGGGTATAGTATGGGTTTGATGATGCCGTTCTTAAGGAATTCTTCTTTTAGGGGGCCCATAAAAAGGTTGGCATATTGTGGGGCCATTTTGGTGACCAGAGCTGTGCCCATGGTCTGGAAGAAGCATTGGTTATTCAAAGTGACGTTGTTGTGGCTGAGGATGAAATATAATAACTTTAGGTCTGTAACGTGAGTTGTAATCTTGCTCTTGTAGACATGTAAAGCAGGCTTGGATGCCATCCTGGTGTGGGATGTTGGTATATAAGCTGATAACATCCGTGGCAGCTAGGAGTGTATTGCTGGAAAGGTGATCTATGTTTTTAAGTTTTTGTAGAAAATCTGTTGTGTCTTGCTCTTTGGGTGACAAAAGATTTTAGGATGGATTCGATAAAACCTGATATTTGCTCAGTTAGGGCTCCATGGTTGGATATTATAGGCCTGCCTGGGTTCCCTTGTCTGTGGATTTTAGGGAGCATGTCAGAAGTCCAGGGGTTGGGTAGTGAGGGGATCACATTCTGGCTTTTTTTTTGTAGTTCAGATATAAATGATTTGATGGTGATTTTGAGTTTTAAGGTGAAAAGGGGAGCTGGATCTTCCTTTAGTTTTTTTTAGTAAGTTGTGTCAGAGAGTTGTCTGTTGGTTTCTTTTATGTAGTCTT
>NW_017729024.1:116229765-116234684 GCF_001723915.1 Gavialis gangeticus | reverse complement strand
GTTGTCTGTTGGTTTCTTTTATGTAGTCTTCATGGTTAAGTCTTCACGTATTCTTTGGGAGTTGTTCATCTACTCCCCTCCTCAGTGCATGGTTAGAAAAGTTAAAAAAAAGAACCAAACACAACCATGATCCCATTCACAACTTAGTTTCTTCCTTATTGGCAGATAGCCCTTTACTACACAAATATTCCCTCAAAATGAGAGTAATACTGCATAAAATCATACTCCAAGTAGGATGAATAATGGAAAGAATGTAAAAGCCTCTATGACATCACCTGTGACATTAGTAGTTAGATGAACTGGTTGAACATCTGTGTGATTGCAATGATAAGGTATATTGTGATCCACTTTGCCTATCATCAAAGACAGTTAAGAACCTAGTTTGCTCTTTGTTTCTTACCAAAAAATTTAGAATGTACTTATACATTTTACTCTATGTAAATGATAAACTGATGTCCTGTGTATTTATAAGGCCTTGAGTCAGACCTTCCTGAATGGGAATAAAGCTACCACAGAACTTAACTTTAGGCGTGAATTTTGAAAGTGTTGGCCTTATCCTCAGGCCTAAATCCAAGAGCTGCCTTGTAACAAGATCTTACTGACTACAGCTACTATTTCAGCTCTTTAGAGAAAGCTGGTACAGATAATCTGTCCTCTTTAATATAGGACAAATTATAGCAATGGTTATCTCATTACCTTTTGGAGGAGTGCAAGGGGTCCCTGGTACCCTTGTTTAAACACAGCAACACAACTTGGATTTACAGCCTGAAGACCACTATTCTAAAGCAGAATAAGCTCTAGACCTAATACCTCAGGAAATCATCTTAATAACTCATGTCTACAGTGAAGTAAAGAGCTGATGAAGGATCTACAGGTGTATCTACAGGAGCAGATGAGGAGAATTGAAATGTTTCTTGTTGAAACTCTTCTGCTATTGGCCTCTGTGACTAAAAGAACAAACATGGGCAGCTGTAGCTAGTTGCAGAAGGATACCTTTATGATATGCAAATTACTTTCAGGGGAAAGCTCATATTAATTCTGTCTAGACATTCATCTCTAGAATCTGAATCCAAGACTAGGGAACTTATATAGGAACCCAGGGTTGCATAATAATCCAGAATGTCTCCCTGAGCTCAAAGGATCTGTATCTAGAAAGCTGGAAGATAAAGCCACATCTCTTCAATATTTTCTTTATCAAGGCTATCTTTTATGACTAGAGGAAGATAACTGTATCAAGAAGGAGAGAACCAAAAAATATCTAGAAAAATTAATGAGGAGAAAGCTTTTTTTTTTTTTCTTATGCTGCAGAACCAACTCTTACCAACATATATGAAGGGAAGATCTGAGGTAAGGCAGCAAGGTCTGACTAAACCACAGAAGAACTGGCAGGCAAGGTAAAGCATTTGGAGTTTGAACAAAATGTTTGATGCTCAGAAAAAGAACTTAATAAAAAAACCCTGAAGTGATATGTCTGAGCCAGAATTGAAAAGAATGCTGATAACACAGGGTTAAAAGAAACTAGTGCAAGTATTTAAGAGGAAAGCCCCAAAAGCCAGCACGCATGTCCAAACATGCCCCACACATGGTCAGTACGTAATTTAAGTGAGGTATTTGAATTGGCAAAGCACGCGTGCCCAGTCATGCACTAGGCAGACAATCATTATGTAATCTGACTAGAACTTTCCAACAAGAGAACCACATGATTGGCTACTTAGAGAGTATTTAAGCCAGTGCGTTTCCACCCAAGGCAGAGACCAGCTCTCGCAGAAACCCAGTTCGCATGAGCCCAGAGCTACCTCACAGGCTGGCCACTTGTGATTGTCTCCCCGCCACCGCTATCTCCTGGCGTACCCCACCCTCACATGCTCGACTTCGTTCCGACCAACAACTTGTTCGTCTCCGTCTACTAGCTACCGATTAGTTCATTTTACAGCTGTCCTTGTAACCAAGCTTGACCTGCGCTACACTACTGTTACCTGGTGGCGTAAGTAAAAAGAAAAATAAAAAGTTTTTTTTACAACCATACGAGTATTCACCGCCTGACTCCTCGCCGCTAGCCCCCACCTGCCTGATCGTGTCGGCCCAGACCGTGACCAACCAATTTGGTCGCCACATGATACAGAACGGAAAATGGGAAGAACTATTGAATATAATAAGATGCATAAGGTCTGGTCATAGAGAATCACATATTGGACAAGTTCAATTAAAACAGGACATTTAAGAAAACTTAATATATGGATATGAGAAGACGATTGTAGGTGGTGAAGTGACACCAGCTCTTTTCTTTCAAGGAGGCTGATGGGGGAATAATTACAGCAGATGATATTCTTGAGAGCACATAAGACTTGTACTGGCAGCTGAACAAGAATGCACTTTCAAAGGTATGCTTATCATCACTGCTTTCCATGAAATCAAAGAATGGTAGCTAATAAAGACACAGACTGTATCCTTTAATGAAGGGCTCAAACAAGTAGTGAATGGGCCTGTTGAAGACCACATAACAACCAACATTAAAAATGAAATGGAGTCCAAACAGAGAAATATTATATATATTACATAATATACATATTATTGAGCAAGGCTACTGTGCCTTGCTCAAATGCTGTCTCTATATAGAGTGCGCAGTTGAGCAAGGCACAGTAGCCCTGACTTCTTATCAGCAGACAGAGAATTTGCTCGATGTTCAAGTCTCTTATTTTTAAACAGAGTAAAAGCAATACAGGGAATTAAGGCTCCTAAAATAAATCTAACCAAAGCTATAAATACATCTTCATTTTTGAGGGGAAAGAGGTTTCCAAGAGGGCACAGTATATCCAGTTAGGTGTCAAAGGGCTGGGTAATTACCTACTCTGAGTTCCATGTTTCCATACAAAATTTTATAAAAAACCCCCCTAAACTGTATTTTTCTCAGCTATAATATAAAGAGCTTATTCCTTGCTAGAAAAAAAAGATAATTTGTTGCTAAACCTTTCAGTCTACTGCACCAGTACATATATGTGTATTTGACACAGCAGAATATCAAAGGATTAAAATAATGAAAATAATAAAATAACACTTATTTAAAGAGATCAGGTAATTGAAAGACAAATTTCCTTCTGCCTAAATTTGCTGTCAAAAGATACTGAGACATTTGTTAAAATGGCCCAACAAACAGGCTTTCAAGAAGAGATGAGATTCTGTATGGTTATTTAATAAGTGAGTGTAGAATTTTTAACCCAGGATATACGTGGTCTAAAATGGCGAGAAGTCCCCTTTGTGCCCTCCCAATCTTAGGCTGCTCTAGGAATTTAATAACTATCTTATATAATTTAGATACCTCTGGTTTATTTCTAAATTACAGCAGCCTCCCTTGACTGACCTGTGGATCCAACAATACCTGCCTAGACTCTCCAGACCACACTGTTCTTCATGACCTACCATGCCAACATGAAGTACCAGGCTGAAGAATGTCCACAATGCCAGGACTTGTCAAAGATTCCGTAGATGGCAGCCTTATATTTATCCTCTAGAATGCCTTGGGGGCTTTTGAATAATTTCTATTCCTTACTCATTCAAAAGGATTAGATATTGGCTAGTCTCCTCTGCATACTGCCCACTAAGTCTTACAGGAAGGTACATTCCTTTTTCATGTTCCCTTTCCTCTGAAATGCTGATAAGCAATATTTAGTTTCCTTTTCACAAAGGTGCCATCATCCACCATGAGTCTTCCAACACTCAGATAGCTACTTACAAGGACCATAAGACATTCAATTTTCCTAACCAACTTGTATTTAAAGGTATCCAGAACTGCATAACCCTAAAATAGATACAATTTATCTTTGTGGAATATTAGTCTTTGCCCTCTAGGACCATTATACAGGCCTGTTTTTGTAAAGGTTTCTACTATTAAAAAATGTTTGGCTAACATAAAAATTGGCTCCTTCCCCACCCTCCAGTGTCAATATCTTCAGTGAAATAAGACATGTACTATTAAATGCATTTGCCTCAATCTATCTTCCTAAAATTGAAAGGTTTATTGGTTTGGAGAGGTCCATTCTAGGTATTTTCCTTTTCCTGGACTCCAGACCTAAGAAGCACAAATTGAATAGGAAACTTTTTCACCCAGTCTAGTTCATGGACACTACTCAACAGCAAGAAGCTGGTAATCCAGCTAAGAGGAAAATGAAAGACAGATGGATGTTACAATAAGCTCTATCCTGTTGTGGAAATATCCACTGTCCCAAAGAACTTAGAATCAAATGAACATTGTGCAGGGCAGATGTAAAAAAAAGGTATTATACACATACAAGGTACATGACTACAGAATCAGCAAAACAAGAGCAAAATCAGACACTGATTTTGAGGTTGCCAGCAAATTGCAAAATAAAGGCTTGGTCTATTGGTCTAAGGACAAAAGTAGCAACCAAGAACATCTACAGTTCTAACCCTGACAATGACTGCCTTCATTTAAACATTTCACCTGTCATTCTGAGTTTTATCAGCTGAAAGAGGCAAACCATTTATGTATCTGTTGTGAACATTAATATTTGCAAAGTTCTTTGAACACAAAAATACCTGTAAGAGAGGTGTTATTATGAAATGGGTAACTGAAATCAAACTGAATATAGTTCCTGGTGGTGCCTGCTTCATGCTGATGTGCAGCATATGCTGACAATGAGTATAGAAATATTTTCCCTGAGGTGTCCTCAAAAAAACGTACTTTGTGAGCAGCCATTGTTAAATAAGAATGAAAGCTGGCTAAAGCATTACTGCTCTGAAACCTGTGTCTCAGCAATGTGAAGCTGCTTATGCTATTAATTCTGCTTATGATAAAAGAAAACTGTGCATTGAAGTTCCCTTATTGTAAAACCAATGGAAACTATTAGTATCAAAAGCTCTGCTGCAGAAACCCTATTTTTTTAAGGCTTCCACAACTTCCT
>NW_017729024.1:116203958-116229754 GCF_001723915.1 Gavialis gangeticus | reverse complement strand
TGCAGAAACCCTATTTTTTTAAGGCTTCCACAACTTCCTTTTGACTGCTTTCACACTGCTTATCCCCTCTCAGGAAAACTCTTAAGCTAAATTCTGTTAGCAAAGTGAAAATGCCTTCTTTGCTTAGTTGGCTTTTAATGTTGACAGTAGATTAAAAATAGAGAACATGCGATTAAAAACAATAAAAAGATATAAAATATTCTCTTTAGCATTTTCCACCATAGTGAAATAAAATGCAATTACCTTGGGCTTCGTTTTTAGCATATTGAGTGCTTTTTTTCCCGGGTTACTCTAAAAATTGCAATTATAGTCATTTGTGGCTTTCACAAGATTATAGGTGACTGAGCATATCATCAGGCAAAATCAGAATTTCCCATGATACAAAACAAAACACTTTCCATAATACCCAAAGTTGCTTTTCCATAATGATCTGGGAGAGTAGATTAAATATACAGAATGACATGCATACCCACAGAAAATGTTCAGAGGATTATCAATTTAGCTTTTGAAAACTATTCAACTAGGTAAAGCTGATGCTTCTATTGCTACCTGCAACATTTTCTGTTTAGTATCTTTTATTTATATATTTCCCTTTGTGTATCAGTTGTGAAACTATTAAAATAATCACACAATTCTGCAGCGTAATTCCAGGAAATCCATGAGCCTCATTAACTGGTACACTACAGCCTTTGTAAACTGGCTCTGCTGATGCAAAGAGGTTGAAAAACACCAGATCTGAATGTCCAGGATATAATTGTGTCTTGAGGGACTCCAGCACAGCTTTTTTCTATTTCCTTTATAACCCTTAGCATGGATCTGTAAGAGTATGTCCAAGAAAAAGCAAATCTTCTAAAATGACCTTTTGGTCAGCAGGACAGAGCAGCACTTAGGTTTTACTAAGGACCACACTAGCCAGGTCATGAACAGGGAAAGTGCAGTTGTGACATGAAATGTACTTCTCTTTAGCTGTATGCCAACTCCACCGCAGCTGTTCACTGCATGAGTGTGGGACCCAACTTATCATGGGAGAGTCTCCATCTACCACAGGGGTGGGCAAAATGTGGCCCGCGGGCTGGATGTGGCCCACCAGGTCATTCCATCTGGCCTGCGGAACCCCTAAAAATTTAGAATATTAATATTTATCTGCCTCTGGCTGCCTGTCATGCAGCCCTCAAAGGCTTGCCAAACACAATAATAAATTGCCCAAAATAATTGCCTGCCCCTGATCTATCAGGAACATTTTTCTTCTATCACCAAATTGGCACTTATCACCAAAATGGAACCTCTTTGCAACACTTGACTGCACAAGGGGCATAAAAGAGACCCTGCCTTTGAATCTGATACATAACTCCACCTTATCTATTCTATTATTTTCTCACTATTTTCTACATGACGGTTCATTTTTGCTAGTCTTCACTAGACATTTAACTGGCAGACAGTATCCAGTTAGGCATCTCCAAAGCCCAGAGGTGGATCCATAGAAATGGATACACCACCTCAGACACCTTTCCTTTGTTTACTGGATCTCCACTGGGAGGAAAATCAGACGAAACCTCTACATTGCTTTACTCCAACTAGAAACTCTCATTTTTTTATGCATTATCTGACAAGTATCATCATATCAGGAATCAAGGTACGCACCCACAGAGAAAGCGAGAGAAGTAAAAAGCTGGCTAGAAAGTTAAAGTGTATTTACATAAATACCAAAGTTCCTTTTCTCTCTTCTGTATTTCACCTTCACAGTACAATTTTATTTGTAAATGCCACTTTCAATACTTCTCACCAATCTCTGCACTGCCCCCTTGTTTCAATTTTTATAGTTAAGCAGTTAAAACAATTATGTTTTTCTTCAACTGCTTTGCCGTGGCCCCTAGAAGATAATCCTTTAATTAAACCTTCCAGGTGGATTTCTAGGTGTTCTTGGCCCTGCTGGCAGCTAGGGCTCAAAAGACCCTTAGTCTGTCCTCTTCTCCAGTGTGCTTAGCTGATCTGTGCTAGGAGAGACAAGTCAGGAAAAAGCACATCAAACCCACAATTCCTGGCTCCTTTCCCCCATTCTTCTGCCCTTTTCCCATACTGCTTTCAAGCTACCTGCTGTCTTTAACCTCCAATTTAGTGTCAAACTTCACACTGTTCAGAAGCTCAGAACACACCCACATAGCTCCAGGGAAACACGCTGAAGGATAATGCTTACACAGGAAGGCCCAAGAAAGCTGGAGGAACACAGTCCTATTGTTGGGCAGATATGGGCTTAGAAGGCTTAAGTCCATTGTTTTATGAAGAGCACCCAAACCCAACATGGATGTGAGGAGATTTCAGTGTAAACTTGTACAGCATGGAAATCCTAAATATTAAGGACTGGTGCAGGGACTGGGTGAAGAACTTTAACAATGATATTATTAAGTCAATGAAACTGCAGTCTGTGAAGCAGAAATAGGTGGTTGGTTATGTCCAAGAGTTCAGCACAGTTCATCTGACAATTCCAACCAGTAAGTCAAGAGGATTTACATGTCCTGTCTTTTCTGTCGGGTGTTGTCATGCTGAGGATTAAAGAGCAGAAGAAGGAGACTCTACCAGCTGACAGAGAAATCTCTTACCAGTCAGGACTCCAGACTGACTTTTTCAAGCTGTCATTCCTACCGATGTCCTTGGCGACTTCACTGAGGAAGTTTTTGAAACCAGCCTATGGAAGAGGAAGCCTTACAGCTTCAACCTAGTGAGTGAAATGCAGCTTTTATATTTTTCCTCTTTACTTTTCCCCCTTGAGAAGGAGGGGGGAAGGGTGTGGATTTTCCTCTTGCTATTTTCTTCTTCTTCTTTTAGAGATACCATTATGTGATTTATAGACAGAGGTAGTCTCTGGTGATTCACTCGCCCCGACACTACCTCCCAAGATTTGGAAGCTCTCTGGTGAGGGAGGACAGGGATTTTTTTTTCTCATAGATGATTCAGTGTTTGCTACTGATGGTTTTAGTATTTGGTCCAACGGCTTCAATGATGGCAATGCCCCAGCCATTCTCTTTAGTTGCCTCTTTTGCTTTTCCCTCAGAAGGAGAAATAAAGACATGGGGTAAACTTCAAAGCAGCAGCTACTTAAGCTATTTATCATTCCTGGTATTGGCCCATTATTAAGAGGTGATGAATGCAAGCTTTTTGGGAAGATGGTACTGTAGTTGATTCACTCAGTTCAGTAGCAGTGCAAAATAACCCAGATCTCAGCACAAGTTGATCAAGGCTTGCGTATGTATGGGGCTGTTATCAGGTTTCTGAATATTTTCAAGGCATATAGCAAAGACATTCCCAGTGACCTGAAATGGTTGGTCCATCTGCCAGTAGGGCACCTCTAGTACTTGGATGGCCAGACAGAGACAGAAAAGTATCTCTGTTGTACCACTTTGCCACTCACTTCCTTCTCACTTCTAATTATACCAAAACCCATTTTTTCCCTCAAAAACCATGAAAGAACTTGAAGGCACAACAGCAGCACTTAGAGTCCTCTGGTGTTTCTATCACAACTCTCCACTTGCATTCCCTCAGATACATGTTCCTGAATGTAAGCAGGCATGACATAACAAAGGTGATCATTGTTGTAAACTGCAACCTTGTGTTGCCAAAATATTGTGAGGAAGAGGAGTTCATTAGTGACATTCCTGGGGAAACACATAAATGCCATCTTTATTACAGTTTTCTTCAAGTCTTTCCATAGAGAAGGCACCTTCGGCCAAGACTACCTGATCTCTCCATCAAGCCTGTGGCAGAATGCCATCTCTGTCTCTCCCCAAACTCTATCAGGTGGGTGACCAATCTGACAATTTGGTTACCTTGGTCACTGCAGAGGGTAGACACCCCTGGCTCCATTGGCTTCAGGTAACCCTGAGTTGTACCTTGAGCAGGATACATTCCTGAAGGAGGTGAAAACCTGCCCCCTCTGCCTCCATGACTGACCTCACACACCTGGGTGGGGGCTTAAACTCCCTATTGTTCTAAGCAATGTCATCATGACTGGGAGGGGGCTAGAGACCCTGCCAGTCTACCCAGCAACCAGTGATACATTTCAAATTGGTTGACTGGCAGCAAACAGCTGCTGGCCTTCATTGGATTGGGTAAATGAGGTCTGTATAAGTTAAGGACTGCCCAGGAGGCGGGGCAGCAGCCATGATGAGAAATCTCAGAGAAGCTGGACCATCTGACACTCACTCTCTCTCTTGAAACTCATGTTCAGTGAACTACTTGTCTCCAGAGGGAATCTCCACCCACTTCTGGATGATACTGGTGAGTAAGCTACTTGATATCTAACTAGATATATAGCATGCAGTAACTCAGATGCATGATCAAAAGCTACCATGCCACTGTTTGCTCTAAGGTATTTCTCTGATAGTGCTCTGCCCAGTATCCTATTCCAAACCCACTCCTTGTAACCAATAAAGTTCTCCTCTGTATCTAGTGTGGGAGACTTATTGGGAGAAGGTCTAGATTATGCCTTGGGGTCCCCTTGGTTTGGCTGAATAAGGGAGACCACTAGTTGTGCTTCAGACTGAGGGAAGCACCCCCATTTCTTGCAGTGGGTTGAGTATCCTTCAAGGACTACTAGGCCTGTATGTCCTAGGGGACACAGGGCCAAGATCAATCCAGACCCTGGGTGGTGGCGGTGTTACCCCCAGGCTTGCAGGTGTGCTACAAGAAGGGGGTCAGCCAGACCTGAGGCAACCCCAGGGTGGCACTTGGAGCCTGGAAGGTGGTTGGGCACAGTGAGGCAGGTGGCTCAGCACAGGAGCACCCCCTACTGGCCTGCCACAAAACCCATCCTCAAAGTCCTTTCAACAAAGAACCAAGAGGAAGTGTGTGCTTGGTGAAATCTTCTCCAGTCTTTGATGTGGCACCATCTTCCTTTCAATTCTCAAAAGCACCCTCCACTACCATTCTGCAGCCAGATGTAACTGAATGCTCAGAGAGTTCTCACGCTATTGTGATACAGCTTTATAAACTAGAGAAGTGAGAATAAGGTGAGTTTTTTGTAATACAGAAGAACACACAAAGACTATGCATATCCATATGGTTTGGAAGTTGAGTTCTTGGATTGCACAAGCAAATAAATGGCAGATCTCATTGAGACTATCATCTTGTTCACCTTTCCAGCGTGTCCATTAACGTCCCAAAGTAGTCTACTAAGCCCTAGGCTAAGTTCAGCCTCACGCTGCTTGCCTGTCTGTATCAATTCAATCTTCGCAGGTCAGTCTAAATTGTGTAGATTGAACCAATAAGCAAGTGAAAAGACACTCACTTTTGATTCCGGAAATGCAGCCACATGTCTGCAGTGACCCAGGCCAGAAGCATGCATCTCTGCTTGGCTATAGCAGACAGCTCGGGCCAAGGCTAGCCTGCCCACCCTGCAAAGGAGGTTTGCAGGGGGGGTGTGAAACATCTGGAGATGCTGGGGGATTGTGAGTTAACTTGAATCTGGAGGGGATCTGCGACAGAAGTTCAATAAACCAATCTAACCTAAATCAGTTTATTCTGATATTACATCCATCCAGGTTTATCTTAAACTGGTTTAAACTATTTTGAAAGTGGTTTATTTGTACTGAACTTCTGGGCTTAGTACAGACAGCCAAAAAAGCCTAAGGCTGCAGAGATTAAACTGAGAAAAAGCTGGACACACATTTACCTTTGATTCAGGAAATGCAGTCACATGGTTGCAGTGGCTCAGGCCAGAAGCTTGGGGTTACTAGAGCATGGCTCTCTGGCACGTAGCCAGTATGGGCTGTATGTTCACTTCCTCTTCCTCCTGACACTGAGGTCTCTGGGATTTGCAGTCCAGGACAACAGGAGTGGACTTTCCAAGGTTGCTCATCACTTCTTCTTTCTGCTTTCAGGTGCTCCTGGACTTTGTAGTCCACAGTCACAGCCAGTAGTACATTTTTAGCAGGGCAGGGCAGGGCAGGGCAGGGCAGCCCTGTACTGGGGGAAGGGGAAGTTTAACCCTCCACCGTGGCCCCAGACTCCAGCCAAGGTTTGCCTGGAGGGGGGAGGCAGTCCCTACCTCCCATGCATCTAACATTTCTCTGCCAGAGTAGACAACACAGCCCAGCCCAGGGCTGGAAAAAAAAGTTGAGATGCTGGGGCACTCTGATTTCACTGGAACCAGGAAGGGGTCTGGGGCAGAAGTTTCATAAACTGGTTTGACCCAAATCAGTTAAGTCTGATGCTACATTCAGCCAGGTTTATCTTAAAACAGTTTCAGCCATTTTGAAATTGCCTTATGTGCATTGATTTTCTATTTTGTTACACTTTTAAACCACTTTGTGATCACTTAAACTGGTTTATGTGCAACTTCTATCCCTAGCCCTGTTGTGTTACAGATTTGAACCAGTTTCTGTTCACTTATACTGGTTTATATATACTTTTTGTTCCTAGCCCTTGTGAACAACTTTATGGTTCACGTACTTCTGAGTTTTGTTGAAAGGACAAATATTGGGCACGTGTCCCCATTGTCTGTCCTTTCAACAAAACCCAGAAGTATGTGATAATGCTACGTCAGTCAATAACACTACTTCAGTTATTCAGTCAATAATACTTCCTCAGTCAGGTAACTCCATTCTTTGAACATGAGCTATTATTTCTGGCCTATTTCTGATGTTAAATACACAAGTTGAAACAGTTTTCAGTATGACATCACAAACCTCCACTACTGCCATCACCTTAATAATAGACTTGCCAACACTGAACTTATTGGCCAATAATCAGTAGCAGTCTGGGTTTGTCAGTTTTCACAGTGTGACCGTTTTCGGCCTCTGCTCCAGTATGAACTGTACTGTGTTGTAATGTTGATGGGTTGACAAAAGCTCTTTACAAAGGAAGTTCTGTCTCCTCGTGTTGCAATCCCATGACCATTGCTGGTCATCCCATTTTTTTGAAACAATGGTGAAATCCCACAACTGCATTAGATATGCTGCTACAAATCACTGTTAAACAGCATTGCATTGTGTGAAGAAAACTCAAAATATTCCACTTCTATGCTGCAAGCATAACTTTAAGTGGTGCTTTAGAAGTAGCTTAAGGGAAAGCTATAGCGTGAGATGCAGAGAGTAAGGAGGAAGGATAATAACCATGACTCATTCTGCTTTGCCGTTTGGGGCAGCACTACACTGCAATATAGACCTACTCCAAATGCTTTCCTACATATAGGATTGCAGCATTTTAACTGATGTAGTTAAACAAGTAAAAGAGACATGTGGACATTGCATTTAATTTCCATTTAGATTAGAGGTGGGTTTATGCTGAATCTTACACTAATTTAAGAGTGTATTCATATGGGGCAAACCAGAGAAAATGTGTGCATGGACAAGACCTTAGAACCACTGTACCACTTTATATCCATGGCTTATTTTCGGGGTTTTTTGCAAACAAAAATGATAAAAACCCATGATTTTCTAAAAATGAATATTTACATTCTGAAAGACAATTCTTTTGCTAATTTTGCATGTGCAGACTGGTAGAATACTTAAGGTCCTAAGAGGATGGAGTGCAATATTTAAATAGAAACAAATAGTATGCTTTGCTACTGACTGCTGAACTTCAGAGGTGAATCAGTTATGCTCAAATAGAGTTTTGCTATGGCTTTTGCATTTTGTATTTTGCTCCAGTACGTGAGATGTAGTTATAAAGAATGTTCAGAGCTTCACATATTCAACTAATATACATGCACTCACTACGGAAGAGACTTTGTACTATTTGCAAAATGGTATTTCCTGCATGAAAACAAACCCATGAGAGAATATACTCTTTGATACCAAGCTTTCATATTCACCTTCAAACCCATCATGGCTAACAGTAGGTTCCTATTTAATTTAAGCCATATTCATATTAATTGATGTTTGACTGTTCACATTCTTGTGAGGAAACACAGACATGTTGCTGACATATTTCATTCCAACTATACACAATAGAAAAATTTCCACTGATTCAAGCTTGTGAACATAGCAGAATTGGATATTTTCCTGCTGGACATGGCTTTTGATATTGACAACTGACCTGAATATAAAGGCATTAATATAATGTTGTTGCCAGAAGTTCTATGCCCTGCTCTTGAACTGTACATATCACTGAATTTTAATGGCAGAACTGATGCTAGGTTTAAAATAAATTTTGTGAGGGGCTAATGTTTGTATAAGTCAGGGTAGCTTAATAAGGAAGTAAAAAATAAACACAAAATGAACCCCAAGCCAGAATAGACTGCAAATTTCATGCGTTTTAGTTCCACCAGCAAGCAATATCTCTCAGTGTGATACAGTATAAAACTATAGATACCTTCCTTTTATCAAATAAAACCTTGATGTGCAGACAGAATCCAGTACCCTTGCAGCAGGCCAACTTCTATAGCTTGTATTCTGCATCTGCTTTTTCCTTTTGCATTCTGTTTTGACCTTTTTTGCTCTTGCTACTACCTTTCAATCACAAGTTAAATCCATAATGTTCCCCCTCCTTTCTGTAATGGCAGCATTTAAATTATTCCACCAGTTACACAATTGGTACTGATCTTTCCTGCTATGAGAAATGGTTAATGTTATACTTGCTAGAGAACTGCCTACACTATCTGATCTTCATGTGTCTTTGCTTCAGCTAACATCTCAGCCTTATTCTTGCACAGCTTCTTTAGTTTAGCTTCAGCTTTATCCCCTGGTAGCAATAAGTAGATATTCTTGGAATTTTGTTAGGACTTTTTTCAGGGCTTTTTGTTTTGTTTTGGGTTTTTGCTTGTTTGTTTTTTAACTGTAAGTAGCCTTTCTGCTTGTGACAGCTATTACTTAACAAGATTTTCTTCAATACAACTTCTATTAGTTCAGACATAGCAAGTGAAAATTTAAAAAATTAAGTTAAATACTGTTAGTATTTACTAGTGCCAACAGCTCTGCTGGAGTCAACAGAACTTTCTCATGATGGCAACCACAACACCCAAAAGGTCTTTGTCTTTAACATAGGTACTAAGTTACTGAGAAAATTGTCTGGCTTGAAATTCAAGGAATATAGACAGTGACAAGCCTTTACCCTGGGCCCAGTCAGAGTGTGTACTGAGCATGCTCAATTCTGTAGAAAAGTTGATGGAACTCAGGACTTGGTAGACTCAAGAAAGAAGGATGAAAGTGAACATTGGTTTCATTACATTCCTGACTGATGCATACCAGTTAAATGACTTGAGCCAGATAGCCCACTCCCTCACAATATTCATTGAAGATCAGATAAAAAGCTATTCAAATAACAAAGAAATAGAATACACATTTGGCTGACTCAGAATTTGTAATAGGATAGGAGCCAAAATCTGCTTCGCATCACCTTTGTGATCTGAAATGCTTTAAGCCAGAGGTGCTCAACTTTTTTGTCTTGTGGGCCAGATGGGTAGTGCCAGGTCCCTCTGTGGGCTGGAACTGGCCAGTTAGCCTGAACTGGCCTGTGAGGAGAGCATGGCAGGGGGCTGGTCTGACCTGAAGGGCATGTGCATTGTGGGGCCAATCTGGCCATGCAGCAGGGAGTTGATTCAACATAAGGGGTGGATGCAGCTAGGGGCCAACCTGGCCTTGTGATGGAGGGCCAATATGCCATATGGGGTGGGCAAAGCTGGGGCTTGGCTGGGCTGCATGGCAGTAGCCCAGGCCAACTGGATACCCAACTGGGACCCCAACTGGGTCATGTGGCAAAGATATAGCAGATTCAGTCCCATGGGGATTGGAAATTTGGATCCAGGGAGTTGTAGCAGTGTTACTTGCCAATGCTCCCCTGCTGCCAAATTTCCCATCCTGTGAGGAGCCTTGTGGGTTGCATACCATGGGTCTGCAGGCCAGATTTAACCTACTGTCCAGGGGTTCGGCACCCCTACTTTACACTGTCTTTAGCAGTACTTCTTATCATCTCCCAGAATCCAACTCAACATGTATGGACTCAAAAATTAGACATGTTCTTTAGGTGATGATAAGTTCTGTACTTCTAAGGCCAGGGCTGGTGACATTTCTGACACTTAGGATACATTCCCATTTCACACTGCTTGGTCACAACTCAGAGAATCATAGGGCTCAAAGGATCATTGGGTCCAGCCCCCGGCATGAGCAGGAAAGATGACCCCAGCCAAGTGACCATCAAGTCTCCTCTTGAAGACCTCTAGGGTAGATGATTGCACCACCTCTGGGGGGAGGTTGTTCCATAGTCTGGACACCCTAGTTGTAAAGGTTTTCCTGAACATTAGCCAGCCTTGACAACATACTTATCAAACAAATCAAGCAATTTGGACTCCAGACTTGAGAATGGTTCCTCTGCTTATACAACTCATGTACGGACAATAAAAAAAAATCCAAAGATATGGTAACATGCTCAGGTAGTGGTAAAGCCAGGGACCCAGAAATCTTCAGACCTCTCCCTCTGCTGTGCCACACACACAAATTGTAATAATACTGAGCTGGCTTGTCCCATATGAGGTTAAAAACCTAATCCCTTGACAGGGTGGCTTTTGCCCTGGAAAATCAACAACAAGCCAGCTACTCTATCTAGCTCAACATATTAAGAGTGGTTTTGAAAGAGGCCAAATCATTGTAACTGTGTTTGTCAAGATAACAGCTGCCTATGATATAGTCAACCACTGACAACTCCTCCACAAGACCCTAGGAGTGACAATACATTGACACCTTATGGAGATGACACAAACCCTGCTCAAAAACAGATTTTGTTTGTCAACTGGATGGAAAGTGAAGCAAATGGAGGCAACAAATTAATGGCCTCCCCCAAGGAAGCATACATGCACTGCTGTTATATAACATCTATACATATGACCAACCAACGATGTATACATAACAGCCCAAAACATCGGCTTCGACCATGTTTGACCAAAGCAAGGCAGTAATTAGCTTAACCTCATACTACGTTGAAAACCAATTATGCACCAACCCAACGAAAACACAAGTATGTGCCTTCCATCTGAAAAACCATGAAGCCAACCACCAACTCATGGTCTGGGACCCCAATATCTCACTGTCCAAACCTAATTTATCTTGGAATCACCCTTGATTTAACCCTTTCATACAAAGAACACATCATGAAGACAAAAGGAAAGCTGAGTGCTTGTGACAACCTTATATATAAGCTCACCAACTTGAAATGGGGACCTAGCCCCTCAACCATCCGAACCACTGTTCTGGCTCTCAGCTTCTCCTCTGCTGAGTATGCATGCCCTGTATGGGCAAGATCCATGTATGCTAAGCACCTTGACCCCATTCTGAATGATAGCTGCCAGTCTGTTAAGGATGTCTCATGCCTACCAGCCTAAACAGTGTGTTCTGTCTGACTGGCATCACTCTGCCTAACATCAGAAGAGCAGTGGCCCTGCAGGACAGAATGATCAAGACAAACTGAAGATGTGAGACAACTGCTGTACAACCACCCTGCAGCACACAAACATCTGAAGTCATGCAGGAACTTCCTCACCAGCACCCAACCTCTTGATGCCACATCCAAGGAGATATGATTACAGATGTGGAATGAGAGGCTGAAAAATACCTGATGGTGGGAAAATGTACATTCCAGCAACTGAGTCCCTTCCACCAGGGGCTGATGAACTAGGGGCACCATCAGGGGCAAAGGTGGTGATGTAACAACCACTTATGCACTCAAGTCAGATCCTCCAAGGAAGTAATAAAGAATTGGCTCTATACCATTGCTTGAACCACTTGTGACTGCAGTACAGAGCCTCAGACTATGCAATACCTGCTGCAATGCCCACTGCTTGCAGGCACATGTGCAATGAAGAATCTTGCAAAGTACAAAAAATGACCACAAGCATAAATAACAAAATGGTCAAATATGGTGAAGAGATGCAAGAAAAATGTTATTTTTTTAGTATATTACTAACATTTAATGAATGATGTCACCTAATATTGTTTACATACTTCTGCATTGTACCTTAAAAGTTATAGTAAGCTCTTGATGAAAGTCTCACATAAGCCTCCCTAGTCATTTGTGATGAAGATTCCTTTGAATCCTTCTTAATGTAAAAATGTGCTAAATGCATCAGGCAGAGGAAGAAATACATTTATTAACTTATCTGTCTATCAGGGTATCATTCAACTTTGGAAGTCTCAAATAATGGTAAGCCAGGTGTGTGCAAGAGATAGGAAGACACCTTTGTTAAATGTCTCTGGTCTAACTGATACTTTCTAAGGACCATTAAGAAACTGGTTTGGACTGGTTTTCAGAGACCCCAAAAATAAAATGCTTCCTGAAATTTCTCCTACTATTACTATCTCTATGAAAGTTAGATATGGACTTTGGTGAAAAAAGAAAACAGATTATTGACACAACATTCATTGCACTGCCATCCCAGAAGTCAGAAAACTCAGTAGGAAATTATACTTTCCAGTCGCTTATATTCAGTTCTTTCTGTAAAAATGCTTAATATTTAGTGCTATGTTAATAAAATCCATTTGGCAGGTCTGGTGTATATCCTAATAATTTAAGAAATCACTTAAAAGAAGTGTATTTTGCAGGGTATCACTTGGTTAACTGGCCAACAACCAACTGGTCTCCCTTATGCAACTTTTATTGCTGAAAAACACTGTTCCCACAGCCTATCCTCTGATAGGTATTGAAATATGGATTTTTATTAAACTTTATTTGGTTTGAGCACTCTAGACAGTTATAGATGTGTTTTGACGAGATCCCTATAATCTAAGATTTGGTAATTATGTAAAGGAAGAATGACTTTTTTAATATTCTGTTCTAAAATGTAAACGTACCTAACTGAACACAAGAGTTAATAAACTATTTAAAATTACTATATCTTGCATAGACCCTTAGGGAACAAGGGAATACTTTATGAGGTATGGGTCAGTTATGATTCTCCCCATTCTCACTCCATGACTCACCCCATTCTCATTAATAAATTGAGCGACTGTGGCATTGATGCCTACACAGTTGGTTTGGTAAAAAACTGGCTAATGGGGCACACCCCGAGAGTAGTGGTAGATGAGTCGTACTCAACTTGGCGAGATTTGAGCAGTGGGTTCCCCCAGGGGTCAGTCCTTGGGCCCGCACTGTTTAACATCTTCATCAGCAACTTGGATGAGGGGGTTGAAAGCACATTGTCCAAGTTTGCTGATGACACTAAGATGTGGGGCGAGGTGGGCACACTCAAAGGAAGAGAGAGGCTGCAACCACATTTAGACAAATTACAAAAGTGGGCAGATGAGAACAGGATGGGGTTCAACGAGGATAAATGCAGGGTGCTGCACCTTGGGAGAAGGAATCCATATGTATGTATAATCAGTATATCATAGTAGCATTCAGTCTGTGTCTTAAAAATAAGCAGATGTAAAGGAGTTATTCCACTAACAGAACAAACTACTTCTTTTAATATAACAATATGGATAAAAACTACTCAGTGTTCTGTGCCTTGAAGTAACTGAATGCATTTATACACAGCAGGCAGAAATCCCTCCAAAATCATGAGATCCTCTCTTTTTATTTTTGTTTTTCTTGCTGTTTATTAGTTTTAGTATATTTATGCTCAATATAAGCAATAAGCTAAAATTCTAACCTTAAAATTCAAATATAAGTTTATCTGTTGAAAATATTTACAAAGTAAATGGATTGGACTTCATAGGTATATGAATTCTGATACTGATTATAAATCAAAAGTAGAGTTCAACTTATGTATTTTAACATTTTCAGATTATCTTCACTTGCTTTTGCCATCTCCACTGAAATGGTGTATTTAAAACAAAATGTTCTTTGTGATTAAACCTTTGAATTAGGAGATTAAATTTCTGTCCTGCAACTGACTCACTTGGGAGGAGAGATTTCACTCCCTGGTGGCTAAATTTCCTTATATATAACATGTTTGATAATACCATAGGTAATATATACCTCTCACATATTACTGCCTCTAAAATATCTGGGTTTGCTTAAAATTCTTCTATTTCTCAAGTTTTACCTGCGTATCTGCACAGATTAGAAATCACAGTTTCAAAATACATAGTGTAGAAAGGGGTGCATTTTTGAGCTACACATTTACTGCACTATACTTTCGGATAGCCCTTGAAGCCCATTTCTTTGCACGCACAGTTAATTATATTGTATTTCACTTCAGTTATTATATGTTAACCCTTTGCTCATTCTAATTCCTATGCAGTGGAGTCAGTGAAAAGATTTGCACTAACTTCAGTAGCAGCTGAATTGTATTCATTCAAAAATTCACACGCCAGATTAAAAAATAAAATCAGAGGATTTAAAATACATATACTATACTTGAAGTTATTTTACCTGTCTTTTGGTGTTGGCACAACCTTTTCTGCTTTCAAATTTTTCTTCACAATTGTAAGGGCTAGTAGAAACATACTTTATAAAGGGGTGGAAAGCTGAGGTTCGCACTCAAAACATGTTTCCACCATTTGGAGCTTTACAAGAGCACCAATTATCAAGAGACATATGATACAGTTGTGAAATTTGGTAACAATTAGTGTATCAACTTTTCAGAAGCTTGTTAATGGCCTGATTCTAATACTTTTAATCTGTGTGATGAGCCCATCACTCCACTAGTAGTCACACTGAAATAGCAAAAGGTACCCATCAGCACTAGTAAATGTTATAAGAATTTAAGAATCTGGTCAGAAGTAGGCAAAGTGCACATACTATCAAAATGGCAGTATAAGTACTTGCACAGACATATTTATAATATACTAAAATTCAGAAGGAGAATATCAAAACAGAGCTTCACTATTTCTTATTCATGTAACAAGTTGCATAGTGGACTACCGGCTGTATGTTGGGCATACTGTATTATCAGCTGAGAGAGAGTGAAAAACTCTTTCCAATTTAAATTAATGACTTTCTGCAGCCCTAAGCTTCATCGCCTTATTCATAGCTAATACAAAACAAAAGCAAACCAGGACAATAAGAGCTATGGTGGCGAAAGAGTAATATACTGGAAAATGCAGACACTTCTTTCTGCCCAGAAATATGTTTGCTGTGCAGAAATAAAGTGAAATTTGACAAACTAACTGCAATAAGCCCTCTACAATTGTGCGCATGGCAGAGGCATGCATTAAATTCCTAGCTAGAAAGCATGATACTTTGTGTAAAAAAACAAACATAAACAGGGATCACAGGTTAAGAGGGAACTAAAATCCTCCTTTTAGCTTCTGCTTAATTGACTGTTTCCTGCAGAAGTTAAAGAAAGAGAGGGGGGAAAAATGCCCAATTTCACACTTAATACACACCGAATAAGCCCCCTGTGACCTTTTAGGCATACCCTAGCTACCTATTTACATTCCAGGGGGTCTTTACTTGTGCTGATGCACAGAGAAATTTAAGCAGGTAATTCCCTATTAACATTAATGGGAATTACCCGTGTAAGTCGCCTGCACTTTGATAAGAGAATTGACTCCCAGGGTTTTAGTTCTCCTCCATTCCATTTTATTGACAAAAATCCTGAAGTGTGTGAAGATGCAGTCTTGCTCTGTTAATATAAAAGGGACTCCCTGCTGACTGGAGGTTTACAGAAGCAGCTCTGAGAGTTGCATCTTGGATAGAAAGACAAAAGCCTAAGAATAAACTATGTGCACTCAACAAATAGATGTCAGTACTTTGGTTGCTTTAACAAATTTTAATGAAAGGAATTCACTATTTTAGCTGGAACCAAAATTTAGTTAGAAATCTGAGACCGTCTATTCTTTTAATACAGATCCCATTCCCATTTTAATATAAATGGAAATTCTGAATCTGTATATGAAATAAAACTTTGTCCGACTTCTTAGGAGGCAGTTTCGAATGTGAAATTTTAGGTATCATGGTTTATACATCAATTTATATGCACAGGACCTCATTTGAAAATACAAGTCAAGAACAAATGTTTACTCATTTCAGACATAATCTTTTACATGTGCAAGTACAAGCCTTACATAGAAGCAAAGTTATAGCTCATTTGACCATTTAGCTTCCCAAGTCTGAAGGATGTGGTATTAAAATGGGGTTCATCTCTACCATTTTATTTCAGAGATATTAAAGTTAAAATATTCCAGTTTAGCAGAGAAAGCCTAAGGCATCTAAACCAAGAAGAGAATTCTCTAATATCTTGTCTCTGGCACCACAAAAATAATATGTACAAGTTTTACTTTCAAGAACAGCTTTGCCTAGACTATGGTTTTGTTTTTATTTTTTATTGGAATGTCCATAAAATATTTGTACTATTTTTATTTGTTTGTCTGTTCACATTCCCAGCTGGTCTCCTGTCTTAAAATTGCAGGCTGTGCTTTCCTGTCCACAGGTTTAGTTATCTTGGATTTCATAAAATTTATATAATCTTATATTCTTTTTATTAAAAGATATTGTCTCTCATAGTTTTTCCCCTTACTTCTGTATTTGGGACCTGTTGTCCTTTCAAGTTAGATTTTATCAATACTGCAAAATTTTGGAAAATATAAAAATCAATCCAACAAAAAATCCTCTGCATCTGAGAAGAAAATTTAGTTTGCTTAAGAAAGAGAGGGAGATGGTTGCTATTTCAATTCTTTTTATTTAATGTACACAATTATGCTTTCTGCAAGTTGACTGCAACACTTGACCTCAACTACACTCCATAATGTGATGACATGTTAATGATATTAAGGGACACTTGTGCTTTAAATGTGTCCAAATGATAGTTTTTAAAATAAAGATTAGCTCCAATATATTTTCCTTACCACGTTGCTTTTATTTACACCATGACTGTAAATGAGTTCAGTATAAAATTATTCCTGTTGTACCCTTAAAAAACCTTAAGTTTTGGGGCAGACAGGAGCTAACTATAGCCTCATAAAAGGACTAAAGTTTTTGAAAAAGTTTGTGACCTCGTTATATAATAAGGTTAGGTCCCTTTTTACATCAGAATTTTCCACTGGCTTGTTACTGGGTCTCCTGTTCTTGGCAGTTGTGTTTCTTCAGCCCTGTGCAGATCAGAGCATAGGTGTTGGCTGCAATCTTAGTCTAGGCTTCCAGCTGCACTTCACTCTGAACTATTTTGGAGCAGCCAGCGACAACAACATGTCATCTTTGTACTATAAAATGCTTCAATCTGTTAACTGGACAGATGAAATGAAACCATGTAATATCCTATTAAAGAAACTATGCTTCAGCTTCATCTTTTCAAAATAAAACTAGGCCATGAAGCATTTCCAAAAGTCATCCTATTTACATATATTTATGCATTGTACAGCTACTCTATTGAAAAAAGAACATGTTACTGCTACCCTTTAGGTGGGTGCAGCTGTGGTTTCCTAAGATAGGTGACATGCGGTTTATACATTTGTCTAGTGTGAACAACCTTATTGCAAATGGATCTGAGTGATTCTATGCTTAAAAATAGTTTCAGAGGCTATGACAAGCTATAGAATAAGCTCTAAATTACAAGTCATAATATACCTGTTTTGTAGCTTTTATTTGGAAATAAAATAAGTGGATTTACAGACCTCCTATAAGTACATGCATAATTACATGAAGTAAAAGTATAATCTCTATGGCTATCTACAGGATTTAAATAACCCTGTACTTACCTTGAAAGGGTATGGTACTTGCTATTCAATTACCCTATTGATTGATCTAAACATTTTCCATATACTTTAAGAATAGCTGCTTGATATTTTCACCTCTAATTTTAAAAGCAGATTCATTCTTTAGCAATGGCCAAAAGCAACATCTCTATGTTCATTAACATTTTTAAATATTTTTTTAATGAACAGTGGACTAAATCAGGAATATAAGATGATCATTACTTGAATACATAGGTGTTGGTTGTACTATTGGCCCAGAATGTTTGGTCTCTTAATACTGTTCATGATGTTCCTACTGATAAAACATTGTCACTTCTCTCAGTCATGAAAGAAAGGTATACCTAAGGCATCTGTGTGCAGTGGTTAACTGAAGACAAAATGTATCAGGGGAAACTGATACCTCTTGAAAAACAGAGAAATTGTAAGTAGTTCTTGTTTATATTGTGTACTGGCTTGGCTTCAGCCAGCAACAGGATTCAGCATGGTGGATAAGCATACTTTTTAACTTCTTTCCACACACATGCATGTTCTTTGGACAGTGTCAAACAGTACAGTGTAGTTCAAAATGTAGCCCATAAGTGCTCTTCAGTTCCCACCTAGGAAGATTCAAATGCCTGAATTTGTCATATGTCAGTATGTCATACCAGCATGCAGTCTGCATCTCAAAAATGACTATAAATGACTCTACATGGCAGCACTACTTCTTTCTAAGCCTACTACTTATGCATGCGGTCATACATGTTCTTTATTGCAAAAAGCAACACTTCTCTAAATACTGTTGTCTCAGCTAAAAGAACTTTTGGAAACCACAGAGAAAAGTTGAATAGAATGTGATGCATAGACAGTCAAGAGAGGAGAGAAATCTGGTCCACAAATATGTTATTTTGCAAAAGCATTACATGTAAAAAATTAACACATGACTGAATAGATTAATAATGGCATGTGAAAGCCTTGAGCTTCTAACTTCTAGCAAAAGTGGTGCAAGTTGCAGGAAGCCTTTTGACTTGACACAAAGTCATATTATGACTGTTAGAAATTCAAAGAGAGACAATAAGCTGTATTAGTCTGAAGTCAGGAAGAAGGCAGGGTAGAGGTGCACCTTACAGACTAAATCAAAGGTGCAAAAGCTTTCCTGAAACCAAGCTCACTTCATCAGGTGTGTTAGAAGTGCAACCAGTTGAAGAAACGGGATGCAGAGATGAGCAACTATGGTAATTCCAGATTTCAAGACATCTTTCAAAAGATAAGGATGCTAACTTCGTCCTTCTGACCATTTTTGCTATCTTAAATTAACAGAGCCCTAGTGTTTCAAATGTATTCTTGGCTTACATAAAACTGTTATGAAGAATCAGTACACGCTGCTAAACATCTCTAGTTCTTTATCTCAGAAGTGCAGGCTAAAGTAACTCCTTTAGCCTGATGTGTTGTCACTCATCAGAAAGGCCACTAATAGAGCAGTGAAGCCTAACCAGAAAGGGCCTATATCGACATATGTTTCCAATTCCCCTACCCTCAGCAGTGCCTCAAGAGCTTCCCTTCCTATCCCAACACTCCTGCAATGAGGAGGGAGGCTAGACATGTTTCCCCCTAGATCACAGTGTTCATTTTCCAGTTGGAACATATATTATTTGGATGGACAATAACCTGCGTGTCATGTTTTCTTTGACAGTCCTTGATTAGATCCTAGTTTTAACATTTTGGGCATTTAATTAACTTGATATAAAATTCTGTACATCTATGAAAATGTTGTAGGAACAAACTATACTGTCGATTCTATTTTTAATGTACATAATGAGAGATGTACTTAAAATACATTTTGAAAGTCAGGTATAATTAGATGAAAACTAGCTTTGGCTGAGTGTTAAAAGGGTAATCAAACTGAAGCAGGCACTGCAGAAACTATGTTAATATAAGTGCTATTGTACAATTTATAAAGGAAATTTAGTGAGAGATGCACCTTGAGGATGCCCACTGTTTTTCCATTGTAGATACCAAGTAGTACAGGTACCATTTAAAAGGATAAATATTGAAAAAATGTTCATAGTCCAGATGTAGCATTATTGTCTTAATTTCTATAGACTGTCAGATATGCACTCAATTAATATGCTACAAATGTACAATAAAAGAAAAAATGTATTTAGAGAATTTGCACAGCAGCTTTATGTAATACTTCAACACATGTACAAATCAGCTATAGGTAGAACATTACTGTTAGGAACAGTATTACAATGAGGTTTTTAACTATGCCTGGAGTACTTTATTTTGTAGAGCTCAGTTGAAGAGTCCCTTTCCATCTATTTTTAATTTGGAGGGGTAAGGGTGTGGGGCAGGGGCTTTTAGCTCTCTAACCATCCAGGCATATTTTGGGGGTGGCTGAACTCAGAATATTTTTGCAGCATGTTGGCTTGCACAACATCCTTTTCCATTCAGTTTCCTATGCATCTGCATACATATGCAGGATGAACATTTCCCAGCTGAAGAGCTTTCCCTCAGAACATGGTGATTTGACAGAACAAATTCTGAGGTAGCTCTCACTTTCCTTCCTTCCTTTTGACATCCTTTGTTTGTTCCATGCACTTACTTGTATTCATTTATTTGATCACCCTTCAGTTGCTCCAATTCTCCTTTAATGGGTTCAAAGTGTGCCTAGCTCTTCTACATTGACCACAAGATACACAATTTGTGGCCTTCTTTGCAGGAACTCTTACAACTACACATGGGACAGGGAGAGGAAGAAGGGGTGGTTGAAATAGATTCACTCTACAGCCAATTGATTTAAAGGTACCTGAGACATTATGCTTCTGCTACCACTTGGCTTGAGCTACAACCTCCCAACTTAACAGTCCAGCTTCACTAAAGCTGGTGCCTTCCTAGGACTACACACTTTAAGCTTCTGTAAGTATGGGGCTCAGGGTAAGGTGGATGTTTATGGAATAGCTAGGAGTTTGGCAAGTTGTTCTCATAGCCTGGCAGACCAACTTCTTAGTCTGAACATCCAGTATGTACATCTCAAAACTTTCACCTGTAAAGCCTGCATATATGCATGCTCTGGTGAGAATGGAGAGCCTAAGGCAGCTGGAGGGGAGAAGCTGGGAATAAATGCATTTGAAAGTGCGTTCAGTTGAGAAGTAGAATGAAGGCAATGCAAAAGAGGGGAGTAGTAATGCTGCTGGGGACATGGGCCTTGGAAGGTAAATTTAATGGATTATTAGGCCAATGTCCAGACAAGGAAATTATTAGGTCAATTCAATCTGTTTTTGCTACATATATTATTATATTTATTAACTATATGTATTATATGGTCATTATAAACATTTCAACTTGATAATGAAATGGATTCCATTCCTACCTGGGGTTTTGCTCTTACACATCAAGAGAAAAACCTTTTGATTTGACACTGTTAAACACTTCTATTTATTTTCACCTTCCCTCTATCCCCTGATCTTCTTCATACCTGCCACTTACCTACCCCCTCAGCCATACAAAATCCTTATCATTACTAGAAAGTAACAATTCATCTTCCCTTTTGACTGTTATGCATCCTGCTTCATGCCTACTTCTGTTAACCATTTAATTCCCCTTCCACCATTCATTCATCCCACCATTTACCTCTAGTAACTGTTTGTTTCCTCTTTCTAACTTTTTTTTATTTCCCATTTTCAATCTCCCTAAATTAAGGATGAGGACAGTGTTCTGGATCACTTTATAACATAGATTCATTTGAGCCTACACGTATTTAAACAACACATGTATTAATATAGGCAATAAAAACAGAAATATAGGATGCTGGCCAGATTTGCAACATGGGAAACAGTATTGTAGGCTGCAATAATGCTAAAAAAAATCTCTTAAATAGTTTTGTTGGAAAGACAACTGAACATGAACTTAATGAGGGTGTTGGTGGAATCATCATTACCTGCTAGTCTTTAAATTAAGACAGAACATTCTAGATTGGTTGTAGAAATTCCCGTGGAAGGTTTTGTGGCCTATATTATGTAGAAGGACAAGATAAATTATCATAATTAATTTCTTTAAACATTAAGATCTCAGCCCTCTTATCCTGCCTCATCAAATCTATATCAATAGCAGCTTTGAGGAGGCTGTGCGACACTTCCATAAATGGTCAACAAGGACTAAAGTGCAGGAGAAAGGAGAATTCCTTGGAAATTTTTGGGTTGAGAATCTATAGTAGGGCATCCAATCTGCAGCCTTGACAATAACTGAAGAAAATATTAATTTAACCTGATATTTAAGTGGTTAGGAAACAAACTCAGGCACAGTATAATTATCTGCTTCCTTCTATGTTAGGAGGAAATCTGAAATGGTAAGGAAGAATGAATTCATGCCAAATTTAATTATAAAGGTTGTTTAAAAGGTTGGAAGTATTGTACAAACTGTTATTCATCTGCATAAAGATAGGTTCACGGTCTCAGGAGATAAGTCAGCATTGGTACTGTTTATTTTCTGCCATCAAAAAATAACTATTATGTATTTTAAATAATCTCTCTTGTGGCCTCCTGTCATGATATTTATGATAGGATTGGTTGGGATATTTTTGCCAAAACTGAAACGACTTACAGAGACAAATTTCCTAAAAATATGAGCTGACACAGAAAATGTGGGGATATGTGGGGAAGGTTGAGAGAGGCACACATATGAACAAATATGCATACATAAATCCAGGGGGTTCCAGTACTTGCCTGGGATGAAAGAGTGATCCAAGGTGAAAAAATATGCTCTGAATCAGTAGGCACTTTTACTTGAGTCTCCTACATCACAGGTCAGCATGCCCAGGCTATAGAGTGTGGCCCAATAACAGTGAACAGGTTTAGTGCAGTACATAGACAGTTAAATAGCATGGCTTGTACACAGGATTACATAGCTTCTGAACCTTTGTTTCCATATACGAACCAACATTCTTGGCCACATTATGTCATCTGCTTAACATTCTTATATTTACTATCTCATTCCTTAATCTCATCTCCCTAAACTGTATGTTAGGTATGGTAGACTGTATGTTCTTTTTGGATATGGTGAGAAAAATCACTATTGGATATTTAAAGAGCTATGCAACATTTGAGCAAAAAAAAAAATAATATCTTACTTTGGGTAGGTCTCTAAGGGCTCCTCTACATGTGCAAGAAAAGGTACAGTGGCTTCTAATGCATGATCCACACAGTTGTGATTCAGGCTATGTCATGTGCATGACTGGAAGCATGATTGCAGGATTGCACAGATCCCATTGCATCTTCTTGCTGGTGCAGGGGGAGACTAATTCCCTTTGCACTGGCTTGAAGTAAGCTCCTGCAGCTGGAAGCCCCATGCCCCCCTGAGGCTTTGAGATCACAACCACATCCTGCAGCTGCTGGGACCCATTGAATGCAGCTATGGGACTCTGGGTCCTGGCAGCCATGGAGTCCTTGCTGGGACTCGGGATCAGTAGTTGCTGGGCTGAGTCCCCTTAGTTGCAGGATACCCAGCCCTGGCTGGGCATGGTGCACCCCTGTGACTGGGAGCCCATGGAACTTACAGGGCTTCCAGCCACAGGGAATACCCTTCTACACATACAAATTAAAGCTGGATACTAACCAGCTACAAAGGGAATACACATTTTCAAGGTCTAACTTTATGGATTTTTATGGCATGATGGGTACTTTGCCCATGTAGCTTGTTTCAGCTAATTATGCAATTAATCAGCTAATTGTTCAATACCTGTAATGTGTAGAGGGGGCCACATATACTGATCTTACAACACCCAAACACAGTTAACTTTAATCATACAAGTAATCCCACTTAAAGCAGTAGAATTACTCACATGTGAATGTATATGAGTTTACATTGATGAAGAATTAATCAATTTAAAGTGCAACATAACAGTAACATGGGAAGACAACTGAATATGAAAAACATTAGTGGTTTCATAATTGAATTAATTTTATCTACACTAAGTTTGGATGCTATTCATAAACTCTTTTATCCTCAGCAAAGTACATAGGTATTTAACCACACAAATCCTATTAACATTGCTTAAAGCTGTATGAATAAATCTTTGAAAATGAAACTGTTTAGCTTTGAGAAATCAGAGTTCTACAAAAATTCTGATTTTGCAACATTTTATTACTGTCAAGAATGGAGGATGACCCTCCAACTGGGAGTCTAAACTCTTTGGGAGTAAGGAAATTTTCTAGAATAAAATGGGTAGCATTTTCAAAAGCTCTTGAGTAAATTATTTTACATAAGTTCAGTGGTTCTTAAAAAGCTATATTAAATCAAGAACACACATTTCCTATTATGTACTATTAGAAATGTGTTTAAAATCTTATTACTCAAATATACCATTAAGCACTTAAAAAAAAAATGGATCAATTTCTTAGTTTCTCATACAAAGTTGATTGTTCTGAGGCATAAAATCCTTATTGCATTAATAAAAAATAAACATTATCAGAAGGGAAATAGGTCCCTGATTCTCTAGTTTAATTACTGAAATGTTTGATTTTGAATGCTTCACTGCTTTCTCTTTTTACCAAGCTAAATGTAGAATCACTATTTCAGATACTGTAGGCAATTTTGCAGAATTTAAATTCTGTATTTTTCAGGGGAGGAATATGATATTTTAACATCAGGCTTGTTGCCACCCTTACCAGATATTACTTTTTACCTCCACTTAGCATTAATTAAAATGCATGTTCACATAGCAATACATTTAACAGTTTCAGTGTTAGAGGATTAATACTGTGACTAGTTACTGATCACATGTGGAGGCCCACTGAAGTAAAGATGTTTACTTTAGAAAGCTCAGAAAGTTTGAAGTGGTCCTATCATGATCTGTATAACTAATGCTGGATCAACAGTAGAACTGTAACACAGAGGGGAGTGACAGTTCTCTGGGCTAAATTTCTACCTGCTTTACTTTTTAATATACCTACACAAGAAGGCATTTTTAGAAAGCTAGTACCTTTTTACTAGGACCCACCAAAAACAATGCCACATACGCCTCCCTCTTTTGGAATTGTTGTAGCATCAACTGCCTAACAAACAAAAGGACTTCTTCTAGGTCATGTAGCCCATTTTATTACTATCAATCAAGCTAGTGATCAAAGATGTTTTATTGAAATAAGCCATCTATGTACCAGTAAATAGCAATAGTCATTGTTGTCAAACAAAAACAGGAATGTAATTTCACTCCCATTAAAAAAAAAGCACACAAAGAAAGATCAATGCTTGCCAAATGGAAAAGAACAAAATTGGTAGGTTTGGGTGAGGTAGAAAGGATGCATGTCAATTTTTTAAGCTTTTGAGGGAGTAACACAAACAATGCTGAATAAACAACAAATAAACACTCCAAAAAAAAGAAAGAAAAACAAAAACAAGCTCAACAGCATCCTTTTATGAAAAGTGGCCCTTAAAAGGTATATGTATAACCATTCTATCTGATTACTGAGACCATAGGAACAGTATTTATTCCCTGTGATAGGAGTCACTGCTTAGTTTACTGCAATTTCAAAACATGGGGAACATAGATTTGACTTTTGGCATAACTTCAAGGACTCTGTGAGAGAGGACTATGGACTAGGCCTGTGTGAAGCAGCAAGTATTAGATTCAGATTTGGCTGATTCGGAGATTTGGCCATAAAGAGGCAGCAGTCCTTGAGGACACTGGATACAGCTGCCTCCAGCTGGTAAGTCTGTTGTGGTGTGCGGAGAGGGGAGGGGAGGGGCATGTGGGGGGTGCAGATCAATGCTCCCACAGCAAGGGAGGGATGGGGACTGGGGCTGGGACAAGCTGCCCAGCTGGGGGGGGGGACACTCAGGGAATGGGGCTCCTGCCACTGCATGCTGCCAGTCCAGGAGGGCATGTGAGAGGGCATGTGCCCCCAGATCTGCATGGGGTGGGCTGGGCCAGGCTTTACTCAGGACAGGTGGTAGAAAGCCCTGGGAGTGGGGGCTATGCCCTCCTGCTACTTGCACAGCCTCCCTGTGCTTCCTGAACAAGTCATGGCTTTGCCATGGCTAGGGAAGCAGCGGCAGGGCATGGGGGTGGGCACATGCACCCAGATTGGAGCGGGGCCAGCAGCAGGGGCTATGGGGAATTTTAGGGTGGCTGCAGCCACCCCAGAGCCTCCAAGAGTGCAGCCCTGGCTCTACCTGCCCTGCAGAGCTCAGCCCAGCAGTGGGGGCTTGCGGTCTGGAGCGCAGTCCTGGTTCCAACCACCCCTGCAGAGCTCTGCCTGGCAG
>NW_017729024.1:116194314-116198958 GCF_001723915.1 Gavialis gangeticus | reverse complement strand
TGGCTGCAGTCCTCCCACAAGCCCTGCTCCACTGTGCTCTGCAGGGCAGGTGGAGCCAGGGCTGTGCTCTGGGCTGTGGCTCAGGCTAGCTGCCTGGTACACAGCCCTAGCTCCATCCACCCCATGAAGCGCAGCCTGGCAGTGGGCAGCTGGGGCTAGCCCCCCGGAGCACTCCCATGGCCTCCTAACAGCGCATGGCAGTGTACAGTGGCAGAAGCTCCCCTTTCCAGCTGTACAGCTTGTCCCAGCCCCAGCCCCAATCCCTCCCTCACTGTGGCAGCATTGATCTACCTCCTCCCATGCCCCTTCCCTCCCCACTCTGCCCACCACAACAGACTTAACAGCTGGAGGCAGCGGTGTCCAGTGTCCTTGAGGACTGCTTCCTGTTTAGTCTGTGGCCAAATCTCTGAATCGGCGCCAAATCTTTTCTGAATCAATTTGGAGGGTTCCGATTCCATTTGGAGCTCTTAATTGTTGTCCCGATTTGATTCGTATTCGGAGATTCAGGAACCTAAATTGGGCCAAATCTCTGAATCGAACTGGCTACTGAAGCTTCGCACAGCTCTACGTTGGACTGTGTAAACTGGCTAGATGCAACCAAGTGAACTAATGACGGGGAAATACCTTTAACTGGACATGTTCTCCATGTGGTGGCTAAATTAGATCCTGGGAATTATTTTAACAATTTTGTAGGTGGCATATTCAGGCTGGCATATCAGGAAAACTACTGCCTGGGGAAAGGGTACAGGCAGAAATCAGTGGGGAACTTAGTTCACAATGGTTCCAAGTACAGGAAAGTGAAGAACTCTTAAATACAGTTCTGACAAGGTTTATAGATTCATAGATTCTAGGGTCGGAAGGGACTTCAGTGGGTCATCTAGTCTGACCCCCTGCCCCTGACAGGCAAGAAAAGGGTCACCAAATCTGGGATCATATGATCCCAGTCAGGTGCTTGTCCAGTCTTCTCTTGAACACCCCCAAGGATGGGGTGAGCACCACCTCCCTTGGAAGCCCATTCCAGATCCTGGCAACCCTGACCATGAAGAATTTTTTTCTAATGTCCAGTCTAAACCTACTCTCCAGTAGCTTATGGCCATTGTTCTTTGTTGTTCCAGGGGGTGCCCTGGTAAATACCTACTTCATGTTGCTCTCCCCTTATGAATTTGTACGCTGTCACAAGGTCTCCTGTCTCAGCCTTCTCTTGGAGAGGCTGAAGAGGTTAAAGTCCCTTAGCCTTTCCTCATAGGGTCTTCCCTGCAGGCCTCCAATCAGATGAGTGGCTCTTCTTTGGACCCTCTCCAGGTTGTGTACATCCTGCTTGAACTCTGGTGTTCAGAACTGGACACAGTACTTCAGCTGTGGACTGACCAGTAATGAGTAGAGAGGGAGACTCACCTCCCTGGACCTGTTTGTGAAGCACCTATGGATGCACAACAAGGTGCATTGGCTCTGCTGACTACTTCATCACATTGGTGACTCATGTTCATCCTGGAGTCAACAGCAACTCCAAGACCTCTTTCTGCCACAGTGGTGCTGAGAAAGTAGCCCCCCAGCCTATAGGTATGGTGGCAGTTCTTTCTCCCTAGATGCAGCACCTTGCACTTGTCCTTATTGAATTGCATCCTGTTGCTCTCTACCCACTTCCTCAACCTGTCTAGGTCAGCCTGGATCCAGTTCCTCCTCTCCAGGGTGTTAGCTTCACCCCATGTTTTTGTGTCATCTGCGAATTTGTACAGGGTGCTTCCCACCCCCTCATCCAGATCATTGATGAAGATATTGAACAGCACCATCCCCAAAACTGAGACCTGAGGGACTCCACTGCACACATCTTTCCAGGTTGACACTGACCCATCCACCACCACTCTCTAAGTGTGACTCTCGAGCCAGTTTGCTACCCAGTCTAACGTATAGACATCCAAGGCAAATCTCCTCAGTTTATTTATAAGGATGGTATGGGATACTGTGTCAAATGCCTTCTTTAAGTCCAGATAGATAACATCCACCTCAAGTCCTGCATCTAAACATTTGGTGGCCTTATCATAAAAAGTAACTAGGTTAGTCAGACAGGACCTGCCTGTTATAAACCCATGTTTGTTACCCCTCCGCATCATATTAGCCAGTGGGCTCCCACAGATGTGTTCCTTGATAATTTTTTCAAGGATTTTCCAAAGGATTTCCCCAGGGTTCTTTTGGTAAATCTGAAATCTTTTATTAGAACAACTTCAAATAGTTGTAAAAATTTGTCTTTGCAAGCTTTTGGGTACAAATACCCTTCAGCAGGCTCAGGAAGCATCTGCAGTTGGTGTGTGCTCTTCCTGGATGGAATGAATAGTAAAGAAACCAGAGGCTGGTACGCATGCAAGAAAGCCAGTCAGTGAAGATGTCAATTGAGGAGTCAGTGGGTGAGAGATGGGTTGAGGGGGCAGAAGGTGGGGAGGGAAATGAATATAGATGGCAAATAGTTGAGAGGTTCCTGGGGAATCAGATGTTAGGCAGGTTATGCATCATAAATCCAATGTCTATATTTAGTCCATGATTTTTTGTATCCAGTAGGTTGATGAAGTCCATAGGTTCATCTGTGAAAGGTCTTTTGTAGATTCCCTTTGAGGATTAGAACCAATAACAGATACCAAAAGAACCTTGTCTGCCTATGTCCTTAGACCAACACGGCTACAACCTATAACCCCTACAGACAGTTCTTATATACACAGTGATGAGTTCTTATATAGGGTTTTGATTCTGCATTTTTAAGCCTAGTTCAGTATGAAAAAGCCTATGTATCCTGTTCCTACTAAAGTTTTGTCTGCTACTGTGAGGGGTCTGAACAGGATATCAAGTGATTAGTGAAATTAGGGCATGCCTAAAAACCTAGAAAGAGGCACAAAGGGCAGACATTCATGCTACTTGAGCAGTGCTAATATGTACCTTTCATTTTGGCAAAACCTAATGTTTGTCTTAATGTGACCCTCATATTTAACCTAACATATAAGCTTGATAGAGAGTATATTTTTGACATGAATGTTAATTACTGTGGGTAATAATTCTGCTAGCTCTAAAAGGAAAAATAATTAATTTTCTTTTCTTTCTTTTTTTAATTTATGGCAGGAAAATAGACTCCTCTTTCCTTCCCCCTCCCTCCCTCTGCAGTTGAGCAAAAGAATGCTACCTTTTTTGCATGTTAATGAAACATTAGTATTAATCCCCTGGTGTTTTGATGCCTTGAGGCATATTTTCAGCTTGCACTACTTCATCTAGTGTTGTATTGTAAGTAATTGACTGTGGCAAGAAGTCAATGCTCATGTTGCAGAAAAAGACAATGGCACCACTGTTGCAAGTACTTTGCCTTTCAGATTCATTTTAAATATTTGATTAAAACAACACTGTAATGAAAAAAATATTTTTAGGAGAGTGGCTTTCTTGATTATAATGGCTACAGCCAGTAAATCACTTTATATGTAGCATGCCAAAATGCTCTATCATTATTGACTTCTCTATATATTTGTTACAGATAACAGTGTTCTAGGATGACATCCTGTCAGAATTATGCTAATTATTTACTGTTCACTCAGAAACTTCTCTTTGTATTTTAACATAATCCTTGAACAGCCATTATCCTAAACAACTAGTTAATTCCTTTTTTACATTGCCCAAACTACCTAGAATTCTTTACAAAGTAAGTTAAAAATGTTCAGATCATATTAAAATAACTTTACACCCCCTCACATGGATACTTTGTGCCAGTTTTGCGTAACAGCAGCAGCATAAGCAGCCTGAGGCAGAGCCAGAAATAGAGCACCTCTCCTGCATCCTAGGCCCAGGGCCTCAAAAACAGTCCTTTTCTTTTTGCAGTCCTCTGACTCATTTCTCATTCACTGTCCCTTTGTGCACTAAATAAAGCAGGGGTATTGTAGAAGAAATAGCATGTGAACATGTATGTGATCACTTTGAAGGTGAGCTGAAGACTACTCTCCTTGGCACTTTTGAAAAATCCATCATAATGTATAATAATGCCAATGGAAAGGAACTAATTAGGATTCTACAGAAATCTAAATTATGGCATTTGCAGACTTGTGTGTACTTGGCTGTGCAAGCTTAATGTTTTAACAGTTCTCTTTTGTTTTTTCATCTCTGCTTTTAAAGAAAAACCTAAAAAACCGCCATATTTCCCATAAGATGATCCATAGAAGACTCCTAGCCACTCTTACCAAACTACTTTGTTGTAGTAGGAAATTAAAATGTTTCTATATGGACCAGACACTAGCTGCATACTATCTCAGAGCTGTGTATAACTATTAGAAAGCAAAGTAATGCTGGAAAACAGCAATTCATGACTCTGTAACAAAAGTTATAGATAATACAGCTAAGTATATAAAGATTTGATACTTCCTTCTGCAATGTGGCAAAAAGATGAGACTTGGATAAGTTATTTTAGAAATATGCGTCCAATGCCCCATCATGCCAGAAGTAATGTTTTGTACACAGTGATTTATCCCCATCACCTCAGAGATGGGTTTGATTCTTATCCACTCTTTAAAGTTAAGGTTTAAGTTTCTCAACCTTGCTCAACAGTCCAGGTTGAGAAAAGCACAGAATTATTAATATGTTTCATAGTTTCTAGGGTCGGAAAGGACCTGAGTAGATCAT
>NW_017729024.1:116182641-116189314 GCF_001723915.1 Gavialis gangeticus | reverse complement strand
ACTAGTTTGTAACAGGCCACTAGATCCCCCCTCAGCCTTCTCTTGTGAAGGCTTAACAGGTTCAGGTCCCTTAGCCTCTCCTCATAGGGCCTGCCTGCCCTGCTGCCCCGATCATGCCAGTGGCCCTCCTCTGGACCCTCTCCATGTTGTCCACATCCCTCTTGAAGTGCGGCGCCCAGAACTGGACGCAGTACTCCAACTGTGGCCTGACCAGTGTTGCATACAGGGGGAGGATCACCTCCTTGGACCTGCTTGAGATGCATCTGTGGATGCATGACAAGGTACGGTTGGCCTTCCTGACTGCATCCCCACACTGCCGGCCCATGTTCATCTTGGAGTCAACGATGACTCCAAGATCCTTTTCTGGCTCTGTACTGACAAGAAGGGAGTTCCCCAACCTGTAGGTATGGTGCTGGTTGTTCCTCCCCAGGTGCATCACTTCGCACTTGTCTGTGTTGAATCCCATCCTGTTCTCATTCGCCCACCCCTGTAACCTGTCTAGGTCCAATTGCAGCCTATTCCTCCCTTCTAGCGTGCCCACATCCCCCCACGTCTTAGTGTCATCAGCAAATTTGAAAAGCACAGAATTATTAATATGTGCTAGTGTAAGAGTTGAGATTTGAACACATGCCTACCACTCAACTGCTAGGCCAGTGCACCTTATTCTGAGTTAGAAGAGGACAAGAGGGCTGTAGAAGCAACTGTCCTGAACTAGGGTGTTGGCTCCGCATCTACTGTCCAAAAGACTCAGCAAAATTTAGAAGTATGCTTAACCCAGCTGGCATTAAGATGCTGCAGATAGGTCATTCAGAGATTTTAATTAGCAAACTTGTTCGGCTGTACTGGGCATGTGCAAAGGGAGACCTGTAGGCATCACACACTGAATACTCATAAGGGAAAAAAAGACTGTCTGACTTGATGGCTGTCATTCTGCCAAATTTCAGTTTCCTAATTCAAAACTTAGAGGTTCAAGAGCTTCTCAAAGAGACGATTGGATTTTTTAACACTGGCTAAACTTCCTTATCCCCATAACATTGTTCTTGGTAAAAAGACAGAAACATCTTTTGTTAAAACAAAAGCCCCCAAAAATGCAACCTGAGGCAGAGAGAAAGCATGAAGAATTTAAGAGTGAACAGTATTAGTCAATCTTAATTAGGCCAAGCTATCAACTCCACTTATAATTAATTCAGTACAAGCAAAGATGGACCAAGGCCACAAAACTTGTATTTCTTACAGTTTGGAGGGTATTCAGATCCAGAGTTCCTATTCAAGGCCATCTCTAGTACAAGGATATAATAAAGATGGTTAATTTCTGAAATGTCCTGTGCATTTAATGGGAACCAAGGAGGAGGACAGAAGCTGATGTACAGACTGACAAGTATAAAAATGATGCAAAGGAGCAATAGATTTAATTTCCTACAAAATAGTTTTCTTCAAGCTGTGAAAACTTTCTTTAGCTAAACAAATATGTGAAAAGTCAAAGACTTCACATTTTCAGTGAAAGGCAAGAAGTGACAATGGCCAGTATTCATACTCTCTAGAAGAGGTAGCAAACATTAACCAGAGCAGCAGTATTCAAATTATTACATTTTATAGTAGATGCCCTTCTAAAAAACACAAAGAAACCCATTCATGTTTTGTGATTCTGAAATGAATGTGTATTCACAAGCAGAATAATGTCACAGGCATCCAAGGCAGGATTTCACAGAATCATAGAAAAGTCGGGCTTGAAGGGAACTTCAGAGGTTACCTATCACAGCCCCACATCAGAGATGGCATCATCCCAGTGCAAACCACCCTATAGAAATCCATTGTCTAACCTATTAGCAAAACTATAAACCATCCCTGATACAACCAGAAGGCATAATACCCTAACCTGTGAGGGCAGGGGGACAATGGTGGTCAATATCTTGTTGCTGCAATGGTTTTTAAAATATGCTCAGGAGAGCCAAAGAAGAGGACCACCCCTACCCAATAGAAAGGAAGGCAACCTCTCCCCACCAGTCTGTACTAATTTGACTACAGGCTTAAATTCCTTCCTGACCCAGAGCAGAGGAACAAGACCCTCTAGCCAGGAACCTCTAAGTTTAAAGTCTCAGCAGGAGCATTAGCAAATCCCAGTCAGCATCCTCAGCCTTTGCAACACCCAATGCTTCTGCAGAAGGTGGAGGGGAAAAAAGAAGGCATAGGGGAGGAAAAATTTCTTCCCAGCCCAAGTAATAACCAACACAGCCTGGAAGCATGGGAAATAGAAATACCCATCGCACGACTTAGGCATAGCTACTCCTAGATCATCCCTAACTCATGCTTGTCCATCCTCTTCTTGAATGCATCCAATGTTGGAGATTCCCTAACTTCCACAGGCAGTCTATTCCACTGCCTCACTGAAGTTTTTCCTGATAGCCAATCTAAACTTACTTTGCTGCAATTTCAAGTCATTCATCTGTGTTGAGCTCTGTTTAACTCTTTGCATCCTGATCCTTGAACCCCCAAAGTGTGGCTTTAGCTGTGTCAGATGTACTGATGCCATAGTCTGTCCACCTGTCTCTCTGCTTTTCTGACTGAGGGAATATGAGATTTTAGAATAATGGTAAATGCTCTTCATTTTTAGTGGCAATGGGTTAACAGAGTTGCATATGGATGCAGAGGTCCTAAATCAGTTGCCAATCTCCGAGTCATTAAATTTAAAACCTTCAAACCATGATAAATATTTTTTTAAAGAATATGAGATTTTAAATAATAATAAAATGCATTCTTCTAATTGCTTTTTGTTTCCTAGGCTGTTCTGATAAATATTTTCATACAGCTATCCATAATCCTGAAAACTAGAAAGTAAATCTTAAAAAGAAAAAGAGAGAAAAAACAAGAAAGTAGTGAAAATGTAATCATTTTCACATAAATATGTGATTCCAGGATATGGGACTTAAAGAAAAATCCTAAATATTATCAGGATTGGGAAAAATCATGGTCCAAATAAGCTTATTTACTTGAAGCCTGATTCTTTCCCCATAGTTCCTGCTTCCTTGATACTTTGCATGGAACTGTCCTCTCCGAGAGAGTGATTAGTGAAATTGGAGGAACCTTCTTAAATTATCTTCTGTTGTAGGAGACAATTCATATTGTATTTTTTAATGTTTGTTGTTGTTGTTGAATATTTTAATATGTCCCAAGTAATAAGACTGACATCATTTAATTTAGCATAGCATTCCACAGGCTAATACCTTTCAGGGAGATATTTCCTAATAATGTGGCCTGTATTTTCCACCCCTTAATTCGGTCCATTGTCCTTAGATACTGTTATGTACATCACAGTAAACAGTTGCTCTCTGTCCTCAGTGTTTACAAATATTTTATATTGCTGACATGTCTTCCCAATATTAGTCATCACTCAGCCAAGCTATGGATATTTAACTCATTTAAAACATTTTTTACAAGTTGATCCTTTCAACTCCTGATATTTTTTTCATGCTTTTTAATGTGGTACCAGAAATAAGCATAACATTCCTTGTTTAGTGACCCCAAGACCACAGACTATTACTGTATGCTCTGTGTAGGGATGCCTTTCTGTATAAAATCCAAACTTCTCTTGGTCTTTTCCCCCCCCGTCATATTCCAATGCAAACTCATGTTTATATGCCCTAAGTCTGTCAGAATATCTATTTCTCAGATCCTCTTGTGCAGAACAGCAGTTCCTGATTATCACCTCCTCCCTCCCCGCCAACCCCTGCAGTTTAATTTTACAAAAGCTGAATTTCATTTTGTTATTTTGTGTCCACATTCCTAATTTCTGTTTTTCATTTGTATTATTTTTCTCCTGACTCTCTTCTACAACTCCTTTCAAATTAATAGCATCTGCAAATGTCATTAGTGTGTTATTTGCTACTCCATCCATATCATAAATTAAGTTACTATGGCCTCTGGCACACGTTACACTTAAGACATGATTAACCAGTTAATCACGTCTTAAGTAGGTACCTGCTCACATGTTAATTAAATTAATGCTGTCATAAAAAAGTGTCAAACATAAAAAATAAAGTGTAATACTTTTGTGGCTGATTTCTGAAGTTCCATTAACTAAATATGGAGCCAGAGCAGGGCTCCCAGCCATAGGGTACACTAGCTCCCAGCCTTGGGGTTGCATGTCAGGTGATAAGATTTCCAAACATGGGAAATTGCTATTTGCTGGTGTCAGGGAAGCCCAGGATCAGGATCCGGAGCTCTTTGTGTACCAGAAATAATGTGTGATGGGATTTGAGGATTGAACGCACAATCATACCTCCTGCTATGTACATGTGGCATGGCAGGACATGTGATTGCAAGGATTGTACATCCGATCCCACTGTGCCTTTAATTGCATCCCTGCCAGGGGCCAAAGTAAAACAAGTTCTAACACTAAATATCTGCTCTGTGCACTATTTACAGTGTTGTAATTTAGAGCACTTTTTTTAGTACTATAAAGTTACAACACTATTAAACATGACAAAAGGGTAGTGTTTGGTAGGGGTAGCCTCTGAGCCTCCCTGCACTTTCCAGGCTAGGAGGTAGGGAGCACTTCTCAGCCTCTTGGTGCTTCTCCACTGAAATTTGAACAGTGTACAGAAGTTATTTAAAGTGCTGTAGGTTGTTAAAGTGCTGTAAAATACAGAACTTCTAATTTATTACCTCATTTAACAAAGGTTAATTTAAAGCTCTGCACCCATTTTTAAAGTGCTGTAAAGCTGCGCACTTCAGTTAAGTCATGGCAATAAAGTGCTTTAAATGGCAAAAAAAGCAACTTCTGTACACACACCTAATTTCTATCTTCTCTTCCAATTGATATTAAACAGTGACAAATGATCCTCGATAATGTACATATACACATTCTACTATCATCATTGCATTAGCTCTAGGATCTTAGATGACATGGTCAAATATTGAACTATAGTTTACCAATTCACTAAGATTTAAGACAGAAGCCAGCTTGTGACATATGAAGTCAGAAAAAAAACTCATACAGTGCCAGTAAGAGTGCTGAGAGGGTTTGTGTGTACAGGCATGTGTGCATGAGAGAGACTGGAGGGAAGCTGGGGCTTCTTGAGAAGGGGCAGAAGGAATGATTTCATAGGGTAGGAGTGGGTCATTTTAAATATTTTGTGATTCAGTGGGAACCGAATAAAAAAAATGATTACCTTTGTGATACATCTTTAACAGACTATATAGCCAAAAGAACTGAGGAATGGATCCTTTGATATTACAAATATGTCATATGCAAAAGAAGTAGAAGATGATCATTTCTTAGGAATTGCTTTAAAATCAAATATTTTTTTAAAACTGCACATTGTCTCTGTATACCAAAAGCCAATACATAATGAAATTGTTTTGCTGTCTGACCCTTTTCAGTACTGAACATCTGTACTGTAACAACAGAAATGCTTTCCTTTCAATGCTTTGTCCATTCTTCCACTGAGATTTGATAAATCTGTTGGTATGAGATCACTTTCCTTTCCCTGCAGTCCCCCTTCTTCCCCATTCCTGCTGCCAGGGAAATGCTTAAAAGTAGCTATTGCTTTGAAGGCCACCCTTCTCGTGTAGAAAGTAGTTTTTCATGGTACAGATAATCTCTGTAGAAAAGGAGATAATGTATCATGTAAGGAACAAACCTATTACTCTTCTCCTGGTCTAACTGCACACTTTTGATGGAGGCTGTAATCCAATATATTTAGCTCTTTTTCTTAAGTTACACATGTCTGGAAATGCCCTATTTATTCATGCTAGCAAGTTTCCTGCAATTGCAAAGTAAAGTAACCTGGAAACTCTACTGCACTGGATCTCCCAGCACTGAGTAAAAACATCATTTCTTCCTTTTCCCACAGTCCTTGCACTCTGTTACTTCCTCTTTGAAGAGACATAGGAGCCATGATTTCTCTGCTATTTTCATAACAGTAAGTAGTATAAGGAAAGACTGTTTAGAAAAAGGTAAAAACAAACACTACATTTGAAAGGCTAGATGCCACGGTGGTTCAGTGCTCTAGCCCTTCTCCTCTGGCAACTTCTGTTCACATTCAGGTTAAGCCACAAGTCGGGTGACTTTGGTTCTCAATTTAATCTTCACTGAACATTTGTCTGTATCACAAAACCACCATGTATTTCTGCATGACTGGTAATCTCTGTTCATGAGAAGCTTAGGGCTGGAAAGGAAAGAGCTTACGAAGTACAGTACTAGATCCATCCAGGGAGTCTTGGACTATACCTAGCTCAAGCTTTAGTCTAATTTTCATTTTAGCATTAAATCTTTGTACCCATCCACCCATATCTCCCCCAAAAAGGAATCTTTTCAAAGCTACATTGTTACATTTCTAGTTAAGAATGTTATACTTAAACATACAGGATTTTCTAGGGCTTTTATGCGCGCGCGCGCGCACACACACACACACACACACACACACACACACACACACACACACACACACACACACACACACACACACCTGCTCCAAAGAGGAATCTTTACATTATTAAGATAATACAGGGCATGTGTAGATGAAATGGGGGCCCTAAGTTGAAAGGGTGGGTTTTTAAAAACATCACTTCAATTCAGGGCCGATTAAACCCCCGTGTCATGCATGCACCCAGCTGACTTACTTGACTCTCTGGCAGTGGGGAGGGGAGGGCTTCCCTCCATGGCAGCAGCGGC
>NW_017729024.1:116175894-116177641 GCF_001723915.1 Gavialis gangeticus | reverse complement strand
CCAAAGAGGAATCTTTACATTATTAAGATAATACAGGGCATGTGTAGATGAAATGGGGGCCCTAAGTTGAAAGGGTGGGTTTTTAAAAACATCACTTCAATTCAGGGCCGATTAAACCCCCGTGTCATGCATGCACCCAGCTGACTTACTTGACTCTCTGGCAGTGGGGAGGGGAGGGCTTCCCTCCATGGCAGCAGCGGCCCCACCTAATTTGGCACCCACCCAAATCAGCACCCAGCACAGGTGGTCCTGGGGGGACTGCAGCTGTGGAGGGAAGCACCAGGCCACTGCACAGCTCAGGCAGGAAGGCAGGCTCCGGGGGTAAAAAAAAAAAAAAAGAAAAATGCCAGGCTATCCACTTTTCTTAGGCAGAGCCTGCCTTCCTGGGATGCTGCCAGGCTGCCTGCAGGGCTTTCTGCAGAGCTACGGAGCTGCATGGAGCCCAGTGCTTCACTCCACAGCTGTAGGGATAGCAAACTAAAACTCTTTGGAGGAGTTTTAGTTTGCTGTGCCCCAAGCCATTTAAGGTGCACTATGCTGCCAAATTTCGTACAGTGGCCAGAATTAATGTGCAATACACTGCCAAGGTGTGCAAACACCGACACCATTAAAATGGTGCAAAAACATTTAGCCCACTTTAAAGCATCGTGCACACATGCCCCTTATTTCATCTGTACACGGCCAGTGAGACTGGTCCCAAGTCCACCGATATAGGTGGAAAGGTGTTCATGCCATTCAGTGAACTGTGATCTTTGAATCAGACTCAAAGTATATTGATTTTTATCAATGATTAAAGAGAGGCTAAGTGTAGACATTTGCAGGGGTTAGATCACATAAAAAATGGTCACCCAATCTGAATTAGTTTGCCCCAGTGAGACTTTACACTTCGGTCCAGTCTTAGTGACCAGAAATCAAAACTCAGAACTGTAACAGAAGTTTTGAATGCATAGCCCAGTCTAAAAATGTTGCAAACTGGTATAAGATAGACTGGATTGATGTGCACTCTAACTTAATTGATCTAGGTTAGATCAGTGCATCAAACTTCAGCACAGTTACCTGCACAGCCCTGGGGCTGGGAAAGCCCAGCCACTAGCCCTCTACCTATCCCCCTTGCACTGGACTATTTTTATCCCACCAGACCCTCACCCCCTTCCGCATGGACCAGCCAACCCGCACTCCAGCCCCCTGTCTTGCAAGCCACTCTGGGTTCCGGTTTTATCAGCATTATCTGCTGCCCAGAGCTGAAAAATAAGTAGGGGGGGGAGGAGGGATGGGGGAGTAGGTTCATTGTGGGGGGGGTTGCTAAAAATAGCATCTCGTCCCCCCCAAATCCCTTATGGACCCTGTAAGCCCCCCTGATCCAGCCAAATCCTTCCAGACCCCAGCAATCCCCACACAGATCATATCTTTCTCCCCAATCCCTCCTATGGATCATGCCTGCCCCCTCACCATTCCTGCAGATCACACCTGTCCCCCTGCAGATCGTACCTGCCCCCCCGTGAATGCCATCTGCCCAATGACCCACAGATGCCACCTGCCCCCTAATCCTTACCAGCCTATGTGCTCCCACATCCCCCCTAACCCTGATTTACCTAAGATCAGGTGGCCATTTTTAGTATGCTTTAACCTCCTCATACTCCCAAATGTTTGCACTTAGCCTGAGTATCTGATTCTAGCCCCAAAAAAGTATTCTTAATATTGGTCTTACTTGCATACTTCAGTTATGGCAATTTAGGTGTTAATACAC
>NW_017729024.1:116166847-116170894 GCF_001723915.1 Gavialis gangeticus | reverse complement strand
CCCCGTGAATGCCATCTGCCCAATGACCCACAGATGCCACCTGCCCCCTAATCCTTACCAGCCTATGTGCTCCCACATCCCCCCTAACCCTGATTTACCTAAGATCAGGTGGCCATTTTTAGTATGCTTTAACCTCCTCATACTCCCAAATGTTTGCACTTAGCCTGAGTATCTGATTCTAGCCCCAAAAAAGTATTCTTAATATTGGTCTTACTTGCATACTTCAGTTATGGCAATTTAGGTGTTAATACACAACATTTTTGATAGGATAGTTCAATGGATTAATTACGCATCATAAGACACTCCCACTTACATCTTTGCATGCATCTCTCTCAAAGATATGTAAGTTTATTGTACTACATTTCTAATGCAAAATCAGATGGGGGAGGCAGAGAATCAGTCGCTGTAAAGCAGTTAAGAATAACTCCAGTTAACAGAGATCTTTGAAAGGCTGACAATGTGAATAGCTTGGTACTCAAGCTTGACTATGGTAGGAATAAATATTATATACCTATAATATGCTTTGCTATTAAAATACTCTCGTGTACTATATCCATTGTCTAGTTAGAATATAAACAAAATGCAATAATCTGTGAATTCTATTACATGACTTATGTAAAGCTATGTGAGCGTTTTTGGTAGTTGCGTAAATTATAAAAATGTTTTCCACTTATTAGCGGAAGTTCTGTATATGAAGTTAACCTATACTCCGCCTTCTAAGGTCAACTCTTCCATTAAAGACTATGAAACCTTGGCAGTATAGCCAAGTTTTTGACAAATGAACATAGAAAGTATCTCTTCTTCTCATTACAGACTCATAAAATATGAACATTAGTAACTGTTAAATAAAGTGCGATGATGGAAAAGGGAATTTTCCACCATGACAGATTTTTATTTCCTTTACTTCTGCTATGTGACAAAAACATGAGCTGATATGTAATCTACAATGATTTACAAAGCACCACATAATACTTTGTAATAGTAGGAATAGTGCTAGGGTGCCTCAGAATGATTTACTGCAATTTGTCACATTTTGAAACTATTCCAAAATAGTCTGCTGACATGTACTAAAGAGCTTTCAATGAAATCTGAAATGGTTCATTTGTTATGTCAACTGGAAGGCATTAAGTGATATCTGAAAATCATTTTAAGATTTATTGAAGTGATTAAAAATATCCCTTAATGGTAATTTGGCACACTGCATAAGCAGTATTGTCATTAAGCAACATAAGAAAATCATTTCATCACATCTTAAAATTATTCATATAATTCCATGGTTGTTGCTGTAGTGCTAGTGAAATATATTACTTAAAAGCTATATCTGAAGTTCAACAAGCATTTTGGTCAACAACAAAATTGGCGAGCAATAACTCGAAAGAAGCTAATATTACGCATATATTTTAAGAATGAAGAAAATGTAGAACACAGAGCAGAATGCGACTAATGATTTCTCTCTAAAAGCTCTTTTAAAAAAGAATTGCTGTTGCCCTTAGAAGCAAATATCATCCACTGCTGTTAAACATATGTCATTGGCCAGGAGCAGTCAGTTAATGGTTTGCACAACATCTTTCCATTACACTAAAAAACAAAAACAAAAAAAAAAAGCGAGAGGTATTGGCTTAAACTGAAACAATACACTTATTGTGACAACTGCTATTTCTCACCTTGCTCCTATTCTATAGGACAAAGATTCTAGCCAAATTGCATATGCCCTCTAACTAAAGGGGCACTATTCTTAGCCATTCTTTCTAGCTTGCTTAACTTGTGGCTGTAAAAGGCATTAGACAAAGACAACCTATGTACATGCACAAGAAAACAAAACAAAAAACCTACAGTCATAACCTAATTTTAACACTAAGAGGCAACCCTGAAAACCACTGTAACTATATAATACAAACCTTTTTGTTCAGAAAATCAAAAATGAACATACTGTATTTAAAAAACCCTATTATATACAAATACAGCATATGTAAAATAAATCTCATTCTAGATCCAGGGCCTTAATATGCCACCCAGGCTGCAGAAAGGGATGTTTTCTTTTGTTTTTATATATTTTTTTTTAAGTACAGGCACATGGCATTATACAATGGAATATACCTCACAGGGCAGCAAATCCCCAGTAGCATAAAATAGTGTGTGTTAAGCCTGCAGGGCTGTACATGAATCTCATACTGAGATGAATATGTTGGATTTTAAATAGGCAGTCACATAAGTTTTATTCATCATCTCAGAAGACTATGGCTAAAAAGAGAACCACAGTCTGAATTCCATATTAGAGCTGCTAGTAAAATATTTTTTCCATCAGAAGAGTAAGAGTTCTTCAAACCAAAACTTTTTTTTGGAAAGGAACAGTTTTGAAAATTTTCTAAACATTGAAATTGTCAAAACATCCTGGTTTAACATTTTGAAACTAAAAGAAAAAATAATCTGTTCTTGCTTTAAAAATGGCTTCATTTTGAAATGTAAATTATAAGCATTTAAACATAATAAAGAAATTGAAAAAAGCAAAACACACATTGCCCTGACCTTTTTTTCCTTTTTTAATTGTTGGTTTGAGATTTATTTCAAAATCCAGATGGGAAAATATTTCCTGGGATAGGAAAAGGAAGTAGCGTATCTTGACTTGGATGAGCAGAGCACTAGCCCCAGGCACTGACTCAGTAGTGGCATCAGAATTGCCTCCTAAACCCTGCACAGTGTGTGACCTAGCAGAAGTAGCCCCTCATTGTTGCTCTTGCCTCAGTAGCCAGGTACATGGACACTTTGCTGCTGCTGTAGAAGCAGCAGCCGGGGCAGGCAGAGCTGTTATTTCTGCAGCAGCAACATCAGAAGTAGCCAGACACTGTTTTGAGACCTTGTCCTAGGTAAGATTCCCACACCTCTCACCCCCATCTTTAGAAGCACCTCCCCACCCCTGTGTTCCCCCTTTCTCTTGAAGGGCTTGAAGTGATTCTGCCTCTGGATAGAGCATTTCTGATCAAGATCTAGAAACTATGCCTGATGATTAATTGTTTAAATCTAGTTCATCAGTAATAAGTAATAGTAAAATGAAAACAAGCATCTTTTCTTTTTCTTTTCTTTTTTTTTTTTTTTTTTTACATCTGCTGTTCAGGGGATGTGGTACCAACAAAAAGCACTTATTAGAGGGAAACTCCTTTTTTCTCCTGATTTGACAACAAGGAACACTGAGCTGGCTTTCCTACAGTGACAAGGCTGAGGACAACCAGGGGCTTTTCATGCAGGAGAGAAACATTCCACGTACACAAGCGTGGACGGATCTAGGTTTTTGAAAAGGGAGTGCAGGTGGTGTGGTACATCATCACATACACCACAGCATATATTTTTCTCCAGCTGAGAAACTAGAAGCTTTACTAATATGCTAGAGAGCTAGTACTATATTATTCAGTTTAAGACAAAGCAAAAATGTATACAACTACTGGAACTTGCACTCATTTTTTAGATCGTATATTAAAAAACCAAAAGGAACTAGGCAATAAATAGCCAAAATAGTCAAAAGATATTGTTTAATTAGTCCTGTAGTCATTATAGTTAATTGTACATCTCTTATCCTAAGTCTTAAAACAAAATATAGGATTCTTGAACATCTTGACAGTGCTTTGACTAATTCACGGTCAGCCATTTCTACCCTGAGGTAATGTTACTGTACCTGATTTAAGGAATGACTAACAGACAGCAACATGGCAGAAGAAATGATATTTTGAATAGTGGAACATCAAGACCATTAAACAGGACAGAGGGTCATTAACACCTGTGGAGTAGGAAGAAATTAGCAGGAATCCGGGCAATCGTAATGAGCCATGAAGTCAATCAACTCTCTAAGCACTGCCTGAATAGAAATGCCACTGCCCCTCCCAGGCAGTTGGTGTTAAAATGGGTGATAAGGAATCAAAGTGGGGTGAAACTGCACCACTGCACACCCTGGATCTTTGTGCACATGAACAAACAATTTTCTCACACCTGAGTAACAGGCTCCTGTTGTAACAGCTGTGTAATTCTTATTAAGTCTTTTAAATCTAATATTGATAC
>NW_017729024.1:116159019-116161847 GCF_001723915.1 Gavialis gangeticus | reverse complement strand
TGTTAAAATGGGTGATAAGGAATCAAAGTGGGGTGAAACTGCACCACTGCACACCCTGGATCTTTGTGCACATGAACAAACAATTTTCTCACACCTGAGTAACAGGCTCCTGTTGTAACAGCTGTGTAATTCTTATTAAGTCTTTTAAATCTAATATTGATACCTGAAAACATTGATACTAAATTTAAAAAGACACTAGGCAAATTGACTGGTGACTGCTGTATGGGGCAACACAGAAATTTAATGTTTTATACTTGAATGTCTCTGAATCTCTAATTTCTCTTACACAATTCCTTTTCAAACTTCCAATTCTGGTATCTTATTATATACATACATAAAATGGGAGAGAGAGAGAGAGAGAGAGAATGTGTGGATTTATATCCTCCATTTTCCAAAGGGATTGAGAGATTAAATTTGTTTATGGATGTCAGATCCTTTCTGTGACTGAAGAGCACAACATGCAGGAACATATAGCTGAAAAGATGGAATAAAGCTTAGATTTGTGATCTCTTGATCACAGAACTATCTAATGGCTGTATATGCTCATGGCCATTAGATAGCTCTTTTTAGAATAGGGCCTGTCACTTTTTCCCTGTTTTTATAGCAACTAACAAAATGGTGGGGGCCCTGTTCCTAAGTTCTAGCTATAAGGAATGGCAGGAAAAGTACATCTTGCTCCAGAAATTATGGAATCATCTTCCATCTCTCCCACTTTTAGAGAACAAAATGGAAGCTTCTGCTAAGTCTGTTATAAGTTTCTCCTACATTATTATGAGAAATCCTTTCTAAGACCAATATTTCCCACTAGTTATACTATAAACCTGTTCATTTGGGTTCACAATTTAATCATCATATGGATTGGGAGCTCATGCAGAGGTAGATTTTATATTTTGTTGCTACTGTGTTGTTACTTTCCTAGAAAAAAAGTGACCTGTTCCTAAACAATGCTTATGCTTCCAAACATCACCAAGTACTTCAGCTTTAACATGGTTTCTGTTGTCTTCTCACTGCATGAGTTCTAAATATACTCACAGAAAGCACTTCAGTTAGGCCTAGATTTTGTAAGCATTGTTACAACTCTTCATTCTCTGCATAAATGGAAGGAAGTGAGAAAGAAGAGTTGATATAATCTGATGTTGATAACTTTTTACTTGGACGTGATTACTAAAAGATAAAATAAGTTGTTTTTTTTAAATAGCCTTACTGAAGTAACAATTTTGGGTAACACACCTGCTTTCTGGGAACGTGTTTTCTGAGAAAACATGATTTTTTTTTTGGTAAAAAATAAAAATAAAATTAGATTGGATGAATGAAGATACCCATGTCAAGCAATGGCTCCCTTATAACTGAGAGTTCTTCCACTTTCAATCTGTAAAATGCTACATATTACAGACTTTCACCATGATGCATTGTTAAAGGGATAAAACCCTGAGATGGACATGAACAAAAGTCAGTCTTACCATTCTTTGTAGCATTGCTAAGCCCAAGGAGACCCCAACAATGACTATGGATAGGGATTCAGTTCCAGTGCTAAGAATTTTTTTAGCACTGGAAAAGCACATCAGAGCTGGAGTGTACAGGCATTCCAGGCACCTGAATGGAGAACTAAAGAGGTGCCCCAAAGGTGAGTTCTCCAGCCAGAGAAGAGATGGGGAAAAAGGTAGTCGCAGTTCATAAAGGCTTGAACAAGAATAGTCCTTTCTCTGAAGCAAGCATGTACTGAACACAGCCCTTTGCAACCTCAAGCACACAAAAGAGCAACCAAAAAACATTGCCTAAGCTAAGATACAGCCCAGTAAAACACAGGGAGAGTACACAACTTAGTCTAACTTAATTGGAACGTAATAAACCAAAAGAAAAGTTCTTGCTTAGGCATTCCAGTCTCCTACCTTTTACAGCTTCTGCTTTATAATGTAAATGTACTTCACTGTATTCTTTTGTCACACCAGCTTAAGCTGTCTACAACCCTCCCCTTAGCTCCCTCTCCAGCACACACATATGATGATTATGCCAGGTCTTTGCCAACACCTCCTACCTCTCAGTCTGGTCCTGCAAGGCTTGGCTCTGTGCTCACAGGTGGTAGGTTCCCCAGCCTCTTCCCCCTCCCCCATGGCCTGGGGGAACAGAGGGGAATCCTGCCCCTTCCCCTCCCCTTGTCAACTGCTTACTTTAGTCTTTGCCAGATGTGGGAGGGGATGGAGTCATCTCCTTAAGAAGGGTCCTATCTTTTCCCTTCCTCCAATAAATCTCTGGATAGGAAAACACATTCTTCTAGGCAGGTGGGTCAATAATTGAGAAACAAAGCAGTTAGCCTTGTATTGCAGTCTTGGTGACTCTTGGATTAACATTTTAACTAGGTGTTAGTTACCTTTGCTTTGTAGGCAGTTGTTTGCCATGAAGTTGTTAAAGAAACGGCAGGTGTTGGCAAGGGGTAATAAACCCCCTCCCTGCCCCCTTCGCTATGCTGGCTGGCATCTGGCCACACCTCTGCCCCTGCTGCTGGAGCAGCCGAGGGTGGGCCCTAACAGGGGCTGCTGTGCTCTGGCCAGGCAGACCCTAGCTGAGGTCCCAGGGGGAGAGGGGTGGGAGGGGGAAATAAGTCCCCTCCCTGCCCCCTTCACCTCAGGGGGCCATGCCAAGCTGGCATCTGGGGGACTCTGATTTAACTTAAACCAGGAAGGGGTCTGAGAAAGAAGTTCTGCAAACTGGTTTGACCCAAATCATTTAAATCTGATACTACATTGAACCAGGTTTGTCTTACGCCAGTTTTGGCCATTTTGAAACAGGTTTATGTGCACTAAGCTTTTGTTCTGTTACAGGCTTAAACC
>NW_017729024.1:116155683-116159008 GCF_001723915.1 Gavialis gangeticus | reverse complement strand
CACTAAGCTTTTGTTCTGTTACAGGCTTAAACCAGTTTCTGATCACTGAAGCCAATTTGTGTGTGACTTCTGTCCCTAGCCTTAGTGAGCCAGACAATTGGAAATCTTCTCTCTCCCCAGGAAAGGATGCAGGCAGTGAATGAGCAGCTGGCGCACAGTGTGGCTTGACCTATTCCAGGTGCCCCAGGAAGGGCTGAGTTTTGCTGGAGTGCCCATCGCCCTTGCACTCCTAGTCTGTGCAGCAGGTGGGAGGTATTTCCCTGTGGTTAGAACTGTCCTGGGGAGCCCACAGGTCTTTGAGGTACTTTGCTACTCCTTGGGACTGAGAGTTGAGATGAAAGGGCTCTGCCCAGAACTGATATCTGTATGCCGCCTCCATGAAACCCACTCAATCTGTAATGGTGGATTTGAGAATGTCATAACTGTGGGCGGCCTCAGCCCCCAGATCTTGTATGCTGTTTGAGCTCCCCCAGTCAGGTAAGACCCCAGCTTGGTAGCCCACTGCTACCAGGGTCACCTGCTAAAAAGTTTCTAAAAATGCTTTGGGCTCATCATCAGGCCCCATTTTGGTAAGTGTTCCCTTTGCTTGGGGTTAGGGAAGTTGCAACCTCCAGCACACTTGACCTCACTTGCCACTGATGCTGAAACAGCTGCTGCTTCACCTGCTGTTGTCGCTGAAACACTAGTTGCTGAAGATGCTCCATCCATCCATCCATTGCAACACCACCTCAGGGTCCATTCTGCTGCCTCATGGCTGACTTTTGCCCACATTTTCCACCACAGGTTGATGTGCCTGCTGCTGCACAGATGGGCTTTGTCCCTCTAGGAGTTCTTCAGACAGTCCAAAAAAAAATCTATAATTGGGCTTCAGTGTCTGCAGCCTCACTGTCTGGCTTCTCTTTCTTGGGTGTTCCTGACCCAGTTCTCAAGATACAAGCAATGCTCCTTGGTCCAAACCGACAAGCGAGTAAAGCTAACTTTCAGCTTTTCTCTAGGCAGCAGCTGGGGGCCCTTCAGCTCTGGCCATTCCTAAAGGCAAGTGCTTCTGGAATTCAGTCTGCTCCCTGCCCACAAATTGTTGCTTCCACAGCTTAGAGCAGAAAGCCTTTCTCCCCTTGAGTGATGACCACTCTCCCCTAGCCTACTTAGAGAAAGAATACATTTTGGAAAAAGTCACAGTCCCTCTAGAATGTTTCTTGCCAGTTATATAGTACTTCTAGACAATACCGTGTATATCACTACCATGTTATCATAAGTCCCTGCCAGCACAGTGCCTGGCAGCTAAGGATAGCTGAAAACACAGGTCTTGCCATGCTGTAGAACAATGCTCTTAAACAGCACTGAGTTCTGACCATACTTTCATGTGTGTGCATCATGTTGTCCTACAAGTGCCTGTGTTGATAAAAAGTACAGAGAATCCTGCTGTGATCTAAGATGTGTGAAAAATTGCAAACCTTCAAAGTCTTCTGAACTCTCTACTTCAACAAGGTTTTTATCTTGGACTTCTCAGATTTAAAACAGTATTTTCCTCAACTGTTGTGTAGATGAAAGCAAAAACATAAAGCATTTTAGAAAGAAAAAAAATAGAAACCAAGCCACACACTTGTGCTATGAATGTATAATCTGAAATTCAAGGGAAATGTGAAATATAACTATCTTTTCAGGGACTCTGTGTGTGAAGAGCTTTGTTTGACAAAGCTAGGAGCTGGAATTTTGCAGATTTACACAATGCTAAATATTTTTGCATGTATATTGTTAAAGTTTTATTTAGTCACCACAGCATTAAATCTGTGTGGCTTTAATCCTGTGTTTGGATGCATCTGCTGGTTCAAGCAAGTCCATGTTCTGTCTCACGTGTCCTCCTGGAAACACTTACAACATTGTAGAAAGTTTATACAGCATCCTGGCAATTTCCTACATATCACTTTTGTAGACATTCATCCTGCAGATTCAGCAGTTCTACATTGCTTTGATATCTGAGGTCTAAATAGTGAATCAAGTTCAGAGCTGTGGCAGGCTGATGCGTCATGCTAAGCCATCAGAAAAATATCATGCTTCTGATTATGGGTGTCCTGAAGAAGTATTTGTGGTTCTGATGATGTATTTCTTACTAAGTTGTCCTGGCCAACAGAGAGACAGTTCTGAAAATACAGATGGTTACTCTGCAGGAGATCTTTTATACATGCATACATACATACACACACACATACATGCATACACACACACATATACATACATATACACACATACATAATAGCACAGCAAACCTCTGAGTTATTAAGGATCTTAGTTTGCTGTTTATGTGGAGCTGGTAATTGTCAGGGTTCTAGAAAAATGTTCTCTCTTTTGATAAGCAGCAAATCTGCCAGTTATTGCAAAAGGTAGAATTTCATTATTTTCTTTATCATCCCACTAAGTTCTACTAGACAATGAGTGCAACTTCTTTTCAGTTCTGTTCTTTACTATAACTCTACCCCTGTCATATCTCATTAACAAAAAAGTCAAGTCTGGTAAGTATTTGAATAAATAAATGTTCAAGAGAGATTGAAGGTGTGAAAGGAAGATAAATTTGCTACGCAGTAGGTTGCAGACTGCTGACTACTATTCCAGCACAACATGAGAGGTCATGTTTGTACTGGAACATCTTTTGGATGACAGGCAAAAATCCACTCTCCTGCCCATTTATTGGCACATGGTAGTTTTCACAAGAACAGGGAAGTTAAATCTGGTTCTCTGCCCAAATTACAACTTAATTAACTATATTTGATTTCCTTGAAACCAGCCTGTAAATTCAATTGGGTAGGATATTTTTAGCTTACTTCATCAAAAATCTAACACTGGTGTTAAACTATTGCTGTGTTTCACCCTGAAGATGATATTTGATATATAATCACATTGCAAACCTTCAGGATAAAAAGCACTACATAAAAGATATTTATTATCTGAAAGTATTACTAACAGCATAAGAACTGCTTTGGCTGTGCAGGATGATTTTTCCCACCCTAAAGTAAAATTTTATTAGTATTAACACACTCCTTGGCATTTTTATGCTTGCTAATAATAAATGGCACACCCTCTGGACAGGCATGTGTTACAGACTCAATTCAGTGATGGTTGTATCATTATGTTGTTAGTTTAAAGGAAAAGAGAAAGAACTGGCAGTGAGCAGCAGGAGGGAAGCTCATTTTGGTAAGGACACTATGTATCATGTTCAGCGGGTGCACTGTAATATTATATACTCATTAAGAAATCAGATAATTTTATTACCATATTTACTTGAGAGAGAGACAGAAGTGCACAACTCAAAAGAACCATGGATAGAAAT
>NW_017729024.1:116148565-116155672 GCF_001723915.1 Gavialis gangeticus | reverse complement strand
GACAGAAGTGCACAACTCAAAAGAACCATGGATAGAAATGGGACAGGTTTTTGTTTTTTGCTTTTTTTTAACATTCTCTGATGCTAAAACACCAAGGACATCCTTAAATAAAATTACAATAAGCTCTGAGCCAGGTTTTCTATAACTCTCCACTCATGTATAAGAAAAGTTAATCTACTCTTGAGCTTTTCAACAAACACAAGTGTAGCAAGGCTTAATCAGATTACTTAAGATCAAAACTAAGCAGATTGGTTGGTTTGGCAGCTCCAGCCAAAGGCTTTCATATGTAACTGTAGAGGTGGAACGGATAGTGCTGATGCAATGTTTCTTTATGTTGCTGTACTTTTTCCCCAAATAATAAATTAGAACCAACATTTTTTTTGAAGTTGTCGGGGGACACAAATGTTTCCTAAAATCAAGGAGTTGGATGATTAAGAGCTCCACATAGGCACAAGTTATAAGGTCCACAAGACTTAAACTAAGCTTTATAGGAGTAATTAAGCATCAGGCCTGCAGAGATGTAACAACTATTCTGAATGAAGCTTTGCTACTCCAGAATTTAAGACCTCCACAGGCAGGTTGCTTCAGACATGGCACCCCTGGACATTTAATTCATGGTTTTTAACTATAAGGAACTGTAGAAAAGTCACAAGCTGTTCTTCATATCCCTTTAATTTAAACCCTATATTTTCAGTAATAAATCTAGTGTGTGAATATGGAAGGAGTTTCCAAGTACCATACCTATAAATACATTTAAAGGATTTTATTTTTAGTGTGAAGAAGGAAAAAAATAGAATGGTTATGAAAACTAGGCATACAAGTTACACCTGATAATCTCACAAGAAGAGAGGTTTTTGTAAGCTTTCCTTGACTTGCTAGGTGTCACTGACATGAAATATATTGTGAAGAGTTTATTTTATGGAATGTCCTTATATTTCCTCCTGATCTTTGCCAAAACAAAACATTTGAAAATTAATACGTATAAATCAATAGTAAAAATTAACTTTCTACCTGGGAAGTCTGTAAGGTATGTGGTTGTTTTTTCAGTTGTGTGTCATAAAACTGACCAGGTCCACCCATTCCTCATAACTTTGGGCTTATTCTATGCAAAGAAAATACTGAGGTCCATTGTACATAATTAAGAAAAAGGCAATTAACTTTTACGTTCATTTTAATGAAAGAAACATAAGTACAGTATAGCAACTTGAAGTCTCTATCTTCCCCAGACATCAAACATTTACTTATAGATAAATATTTGCATATTTTCTTTGAGTCTTCTGAATATGTTGTCTACCCTATATCTTTGTTCCATTTATTAACATTTATGTTTTTAATGAGAAATTCCTATGGCTTTAATACATTTTGGTCATTAGTGTCTCTAAAAAACTTAAAATAATCAATGTATAAGGGTTACGGTATAAAGAAGGTAATAAACATGCATATTTTGTACTGAGCTGTATCAAAAATATATGAACTGAAAATTATGGGGGAAATATACCTCTATGGAAAATCCCTTTATAAGAAGTCAAGAGATTCCTAATTAGTTTAACTGGGCAAAGAGAGCATTGCCTTGAATTTTGCTTGAGTTTTTAGGTTGGTGGTATATGTAAGTAAATACACCAAATACAGGACTTAATTTTGCATGGAATTGTGGGCCGGGCAGAGAAATTCACAAGAAACTGGCCTGTAATCAATAGACCTTCAAAATCAATAGACCTGTAAATCAATAGACCCTCAAAATATCTCTAGATTTTTATCCAAAAAAAAAAGTCTGATAGCTCTTTTTGTAGACTTTAAAGCCATACTATGTCTTAATTAACAATTCAGTCCTATTTTCTTTTGAAACATACAGAACACGCATTGCAGTAACACCCAACAGCCATGGATGAGGTTGAACCTAACATTTTCCCAAGTGCTACACATAGTAAATGACGGTCCCTGGCCCCAAAAGCATTAAAGGTGAAAGATAAGATATAACACACGCATTAGTAGATATGGGGCAGATGTTGTAAGAGGATATGTATGCTTCTTATGTTCTTAGCAACTGTAGCCATAGCTTGCTACCTGCCAAAGCATTTTCAGGCTGTATTTGTGTTTTACTAGATGCATTACAGAAGGTCCTTGTTCTGAGGAGAGATTTGATGGAGGCCTAAGACAGTGACTTTAGAGATTTTATCTCAAAGCTTTCCATTCCATCCCATCCCATCCAATTAATGAAATACCATTAGTTCACCAACCCCAGCATCTTGCTGTTGGCAGTGATGAGTACTTGACGCTTCAAGCAAGCAATAGAAAACACCCACCTTGTGCCTGTTATAACTGAGCAGTGCCAAAGATACAGAAGAAAAAAATCCTTCTCTGTCCTAAACATGCCCATCTCACTCCTAAATGCATATGGTTTGATTGCCCTTCTCATGGCTTATATATCATAGTTACACATATTATTAAACATTTGTGATACAAGTTTGCTTTCTTTCATTAGCATATAAGAAAGCTTGTAGAAAAGGAATATTTTGACTGCCTTCTTGCTCTGGCTGGTCATTAGACCTTTTCAGCTGTCATACATACTATATTTTAAACAGCTGGTTTGCTTAGAATATTCATGTTGGAATAGAGAACCCCTCAGAGGAACTTTTTGCCAGATTGTGATACTCTCTCCCACCAAACAGTACCTTGCTCCATAAAAAGTCCTACTGTAGCAAAGACAGGTAGCTACAGTCCCTCCTGAAAGAAGAGCTTATTCTTTACCACCTGTGGAGCAAGGTACAGAGGCCATTTCACAAGCCCACAATTACATTTTTCTATTTGCAAGTTGATCAAATTCCTTAGACTTGGGCAACTCCTAGCCAGCCAGAAGGACCCAGGTTTACCTCATCTACAGTTGCTTTTGAACAGATTCTTATAATTCCTAGAAGGGAGGCTCTCAGCTTTTACCAACAGCAGATGATAGATATTAATTCTACATTCAATCACCATCTTTACATGAATTCATACAGGCCAGATACAGACATTACTTTCACCAGTATAAGTGATCAGAAACTGGTCTATACCCATAACAGAACAGAAATTTTACATAAAAAACAAGTCTATACCCATAGAAGAACAGAAGTTCAGCATGCATAGGTTGGTTAAAAATGGCAGAACCCAGTCTAAGATTTGCCCTCCACCCCAAAGGGCAAATGTGTGTTCTGTTCACTACCAATCTAAACTATACTGCTTACAGAAAACCACATAACTTAGATTGATTCTGCCTCAGGCTTTTTGACTGTCTGTACCTAGCCAAAGTCACCACTAGTTTCAAAAACAACACTGGTTATAAGAACAGAATTTAAGTGATTAAAATAGGACAAGCATAACCCTAGCACATACTGTAACAGGATTTTCAACATTTCAGATTTTTCAATGAGACTAACTGAAGAGGTAGAGAATCTTTGTCAAAGTCATTACTGGTCTTCAGAGATTGCAATATAATTTATAGTCTTGAGCTTTCTGTGTAATTACATGCCATGCTTTTTATTGAAAGTTACATTTATTAAAATGTTCACAAAGTGAAGAACTGAGTGTACATGATTTGTATTTGGACATCTATCAAGACACAGATTTTTTTAGCTTAGTATTAATTAAAAACAATACCACAACGCTAACATACATCTAAATGCAAAACTTAAAGGAAAAGAAAACCTTAAATATTCAGCATCTAGATAAGTAAGGAAAATCACCTGTCATCTCATTTTTCCCTTTCTTCTAGCATGTGTCACAGAACGAACTGATACCTATAGCTTGATCACAATTCATATTACATTGCAAATATTCTCTCTATATTAAGTAACAATAACACACGCCACAAAATTGTAGTGGACTTGGGAAAAAAAACAGTGTAAGGTATGAGTATTTGTAGAATAGAAGAAAAATTATCATTGAAAATATAGGTACTTGAACTAACCATATACAGCACAGCTGCTGGACCTGCTGCAGCACAGCACCATGTTCTCCAGGCTTGCTTCAGAAGTCTAACCATCTAGCAGCAATTCCAACAATAGATACAGAGACACTCATATGCATCTGTTTTGATAGGGCCCATCTAAAAACCCAATTACTGAAGCTTTAAGATCATCAGTGTTATTCTAAAGGGGTTTGTAGTTTGAACAGAGGGTGTGTTAATAATGGCATTTCTTTTAATTCAATGGAACTATTTTCTTGGGTTTAGGAGTCAGAGCTAATATTACTTAAAAACCAAAAACTAAAACCTGTTAGGCGGACAGCAAGAGAGACCAAGGTCTAGTCCCTCTTACTGAATTCCAATTGCAAGGTCAAACTAACCCATGCATAATCCCCAAGAGAATATGGAAGGTATCACTGAGAGCTGAATATGAAAGATGGAGTTGCGTGGGAGTTATGAAAGGCACACATAGCCTGCAGATCCTTATAACTGCCAGTAATGTGTGGGAAAGAAAGAACCCAAACTGAAACTAGGATCCAGCCAGGGCTGACAAGTAAAAGGCAAAAACAGAAACAAAATATTTATTTATTTGCAAACGGCACACATTTGGTAAGGCCAACCAATGGTCTTAAAAAGACCAACAGATTCCCACAAGTCAGTTTTGAAAGTCGGGATTCCAAGGAGAACTACACTGGAAATTGGAAGCTGATTCACAAACCGAACATTGCTGAATATAAAATACAAAGGGTTCTATAATATTGTACGCCAACTGTTCCACTTGAAAAGGAAGTTGAAGGGTCTGAGAAAAATAATCTTTTTTATGTGACTGACTGAAAAATTAGAAGTGTGCTCCTAGTAATCCCATAACTTATATCTCTTACTATATAGATGCCGCAGAGTTAATTATATCATTCCTCTCCTCACCCCTTCATCAGTTTTATTTTAATTTAACAGAATTGTGAATTAAAGTTCTGATTACAGTGAAAGTAACAAGCTGTGCTAGCTAAAAGGGCAGGTAAATAAAAAAATAAATATTTTGCAAGGAGCTTTCAGGGGCTGAAATGGCCCATTTTCTTTGTTATAATTTGCCTTACTTCACTTCCAAACTCAAAAAAAAAAAACGATATTTGCATTTAATGCATAAAATCTTGCATTGCTGCAGTACCAGCAGGGCCAAAGAGAAAGGATTTTTCTGTGTGTGTAGAGAAAAATGTTGCCACTTTGCCAGGATGACTGACTTCACTATCTTTGAAAAATAAATGAGGTAGACTGTAAATTAGACCTTCTGAGCTACTTGCAGCAATCCATTTTCCAATGAAAGCTTTAGTCAGGTGTACCTAAGAGTATCCAAGGAACTAGTCAATGGTCGTCATACACAGCTGCAGCTTTTCCACTCCAAGTTGTTTTTTTAGGTAACAATACAAAGTTCCTATTGACCGTATGTAATAAGATGATAAATTAAGGAATACTATGCCACAGTTGTATCAACTAATAGCTTTCAAAGCAATTATGATCTTTTATTGTAGCCCCACTTTCCTCTCCCCACCATGTTTACCAGACAGATCCAAATCAGCTAAATTAAAAAATGATGCCATTTTTTGACCACCTTGTCAGCTTCATTGAATAAGAAATCAATCCAGGTTGTATGGCTTTTCTGGAATTTTTGTTCAATGCTCATAAGTGTTTTAGAGCCATGTCTCTCCCTATTGATGGACTAGATGAAAGGCAGGATAGATTTCCACTATATAGACTGACCAAAGTGTGTGTATGCATATGTGCGTGTAATATGTATATGTATGTGCAGCCCAGATTTCTGAACCAACAGTGAGGTGCAGGGCATGGGGCTGCAGCCTGGCTGGAGCCAGGGCATGGCAGCAATGGGGGTGGCAGTGATGGCATGATTTCTGCTCCCATGGGCGACTGGTGCAGTGGATCACTGGCGGGGGGTGGGATTGCCAATTGCGGGAGTGGTCCTTAGCAGCCGATCACCGAGCCCAAAATCACCAGTGGCAAAACTCTTTGCTGGCACTTCCGCTTTTGTGGCTGGCATTTCTAGGGGGTGCATGGCCAATCTCAGGGGGTGCACATGCACCTGTGTGCACCCCCTACACATCATCAATGGTGGGGTATGGGTTGCCTGGACTCAACACCTGGCAGCAGCAGGGATGACACCAGTGATATGGAGTTCTGTGCCATTCCCTTATGCGTCATCTATTGTCTCCCATTCCCTTCTCATTGCCAAGCATTTTCACACACCTACATTTTGCATATTGGCTTCTACTGTATCCAGGAGAGGACACAAACACCAACAGACTCACCTTAGGCCTGAAGAAGGCCTGAAAGCTTGTAAAGAACAATTTTTCCAATTTAGTTGGTCTAATGACAAATATCACATGTACCCAAAGAACCTTGTCTACCTATGTATATGTACACATACTTTGGTTATCTGTAAGTTGCAAGTCTACCCTGCCTTTCACATAGTCTTCCCATATTTTTACATTTTATATATGCAACACCCACACATACTTGGAGTTCTGTATGGCGAAGTGTGTGCTTTTGGTTATTGTATATTGTGTTTTTATATGGGCAAGATGGCCCCTGTTGTTCTAGCCATGTGCTCAGCACATGGCAAGTTGGGGCCTGTATCTAGGCAAAGTATGTAAATCCCTCTGGACTCATTGGCCAGAAGAAGCAGAAGAACCTTCACAGCCAGATTGGTTGGGAGGAGGATTGGACTGTGGCATGCCCTGACCGGACAAGGCCAGGGTGATGTCATGCAGGGGGATATAAGGTCAGCTAGGATGGGTTGGGTAGGAAAAGGACCTGCTAGGGGCTGCTTGCTGAAGAGTGATATGTCCTCTAAGGGAGAAGGAATTTGCAGATAGCAAAAAGGGAAACCCAGGCAGAGGACAGAGAAAGAGAAAGAGTGAGAGAGAGGAAGACATTGTCCCAGTGTCTGGAAACTCCTCTCTCCTCTTTTTCTTCCTCTTTGTTTTTATGGTTTTAAGGGATTATTACTGGAGAAGAGAGTATTGGTTCCTCCAGATGGCTGACCAGGAATTAGGCCTGGCAATTTTAAAAAGTGTTGAAACCTGAGATTTTCTGATCCTGCCAGCTTTGGGCCACGGTTGAGGTTTGCAACATTTTTTTTTTTTTTTTTTTTTTTC
>NW_017729024.1:116145447-116148419 GCF_001723915.1 Gavialis gangeticus | reverse complement strand
TTTTTTTTTTTTTTTTTTTGCTTTCAGTGAAGCTGTGGACCCAAACTACCTGCGGTCTAGGCCTAGAGGGTAGGCCTAGCTTTTTCCCTTGTTTCTTTTGATGGTCCTTTGCTTTAGTCAAGCTGTGCAGTTGGGTCAGCTGTAGCCATTAATCAACCTGGTTTCTTTTGGGGTTTGTCCTGCAGTTTCTATTCAGCGGGGCATATAATCCAGCCCAGAAGTTTGGGGTGCATGCATGCTGTCTGAAGCCACTGTCACTCCCCACATACACACTCAGCCTCTCCGTGGGAGCAAAGATCAGCACTCTACTACTTCTCCAGTAGCAATGAGAAGCCCCTTGCAATGCAGAAGGACCCACGCAGCTCCCCATGGTGCAGTGAACCCAAGGATCAGGGATTAGGGAGTGCAGCCACCCCTGCAGTGCTCCCCTTTGCCAAATCTTGGATTGACCCCTGAAAGCATCAACTACTTGTTTATAAGATTTTCCTTCCCTGAAATAAAGATAATTGAATCTTTTGCAAAGAATATAGGAAACATTGCCTCTTGAGCCAAATATTTTGTCAGTTCTTGTTCTATTCACAGCAGCATTCTCTCCCAATTCCTAGAAAAAAGGTAAGTTTTTTTCAAACAAGATAAAAGTTTTCCCATGTTAGTAATTAAAACTGTGAACAGTAAGCAGTCTTTAAATCATATGTGTTTAGGTTTGCTGCAAAGACAATGCAGTTCACTATGGCAGGCCTTCACAGGTTTTTGTTCAGCAGTTCTGAGAAGTCATCATTGTCTGCTTCAGGGCTTATGGCATAGACATAAACAGCTACAAAAGCAACTGCACACACAGAGTAATGGAAGTTACTGATAAGCTAACTAAATTCTATTTAACAAGAAATCCTGATAACCCGCCAGGGGTTTGTAAGTAGCCACATTTTTTCATTGTGAACTCACAGGCTTGATTACACTGTCAGCAAGAACTGAAATGTCTCGACTGCAGAGTCACACATGAAGTACTACAGACATGCTGTCCATTTTAATCCTCAAAGATTGAAATAAACCTGAAATATTCACATGAGGAAATAGAAATGTTCATTATTTATCTTGGTTTATCTATTTGTCCTTGCATTATTGTTCAGCCACAGAACGTCTATTTCTGTTGTAATTACGAAATACCAAAATAATGCTGAAAAGCAATGGAGGTGTAGCCTACCTGCTTTACAGTGTAGCCTTTGACTTTGTTTTTCCCAAAGAAAGGAAGAGAAAGAGTGCACATGGACAGGGTAAGGACTGGACAGCTCAAAGGGGCTCAGAAATATCCAGCAGCTGGATGTGGATATTACCAGACAGCCATTTCTAAAACTTTATGAAATGCTTTATTGTAGGCAAGCAACCTAGAATGTCAGACTCAGTGACCCTCCTAAGATTCAGCAAATTGGAGCACAGAGGAGAGGGTCAGTTGACAGCCATATGGACTTAATGGCTGATTGATTCAGGGATAGATTTCCAAACCTATACCACTTTAGAAAGGTGAAAGTGGAATACCCCACTGGTCTAATTTGCAGAGCTCTCTGTTAGATTATGATTTGTCTATAGTGGTGTGTTTGTACTCCTACACAGAGAGATAGGAAGTCATCAGCTATCATTGCTGAAAAGCATAGGTGGCGGAAAGGGAGGAGCTAATGGGACTTAGCCCCCCCCACCAAATGCAGGGCAGCTGGTACAGCTGGAGGGCCTCCTGGCTGCAGGCTGCTGTAGCAGGGGGGGAGCGGCACACACTCACATACGCTGCAGATTGCAGATGGCTCAGCAGGCAGCTAAGTTTATTTGCCTCCTTTCTTTATGACTGCCTGGGCTTGGAGGGGAGGGAAGATCAAGACACCCACAGTGTAGGAGGCAGTGGGGTAGGGGCAGGGGTGAATAATTTGCCCCTACCCCACTCCCTGCAGCACTGTGGGGATAGTCCCATGACCCATCCTGGCTGAGGCCCCATTCATGGTTAATGGAGCCCCGGCCAGGCTGGGTCATGTGGCAGTTAGAGCCCTGTGGCTCCTCTAGGAGTGTGGGCAGGCAGCTCCTGCCACTGCACACAGGGGAGCCAAGGGGTAGGTTACATTTCTCCCAGGAGCATACGTTTACTACCCACTGTTTGGGTCCCCCGCACCTGATCTCTGATGATGACATGACCTGTCCTGGCCAGGAGACATTCAGAGCCCAATGGCTCCTCCACAGCTGTAGTGCCAGGGAGCCAAGCGGGTGGAGCACATGGCCCCCTGATCTTTGCACGGGGCATGGGTAGGCACAGCTGCAACCTGGGCTCTGCCTACTCCACGACTTGCTGCCACTGCTTTGAAAGCAGTGCGGTGCAGCGCCATGTACCTCCAGGTGAGGCAGTGAGGCACATGGAACTGCACCATGCTGCTTTCCAAGCATCAGCAGCAAGGTGCAGAGGCAGGGAGCAGAGGCTGAGCCCAGCTCACAGCTGCAGCCTGCCCTTGCCCCCCCCGCCCCGGTGCCCCAGTGACATTGTTGTGGAGGAGATGCCAGGCTGCACTGGGCTTGTCCCAGGGACAATGCAGGTCAGGGCAGGTGCAGGGGTCCCATGGACTCTGTTCTTTCCAGTCTGGTGATGCAGCCAAGGCTGGCCCCGCTCTGGCCCCTGGCTCTGGGCTCCCTGGCAATGACCCTGGGTGCAGGGGAAGGGGTGGCTGGATAGGTGCAGTGGGCCCTGGCTCTGCTCTGATCCCTGCCCAGCCCCAGCCCCAGCCTCACTCTCTCCCCCGCATGTCCCTTTTTGCTCCCCCCACCTCTTTCCCTGCACTTTCCCAATGGGGTGGTGGGGATGTGAATATGAATAACGTTCTTTCCCTCCCTTTCCATCTAAACAGGTATTATTCATTTCTCATTCAGTATCTTTTCTCTTCATTTTTGTTTTGGTTCATCTTCACATTCCTTCTCTTTTTTAATTCCTCCTACTCCAGAGT
>NW_017729024.1:116137202-116140447 GCF_001723915.1 Gavialis gangeticus | reverse complement strand
GAGCCCCCTCCCCCAATCTTTTTTCTCCCTCCTCCTATGCTAAAAAGGCAACAGAAGCACAATCGTAAATGTGGTGTAGGTGTATACATTCATACAAGACCTAAGGTGAGCTTAAAGGAAGAAGATGGTACCCTGCAGTGTTAGAGACTTAACAGAAAGCTATGAGCAGGTATTTTATACATTGCTAACCAACCCTGTCCAACTTCAGATATATGCGACTAGTTACTGGCAGAGTACTATCAAATTTGAAAAGTACTGGGCTGCTGCCATTCTTCTCAAGAATAGAGAAGATCAGGTGACAAACTCTGGGTCAAGTGATAAAGACTGAGACATGATCCCAGATAAAAGTATTTTTGGCGGTGCACTAAAGGACTAAAGTACAATATATTGAAATCTGATTTGAATAGACTTTTCCAGATGAAGTAAGGCACTCTATGGCAGAAACACTGCCTAGCTACATTTTTATAAAATTATTAACATTACTCCAAATAATGCTTAGTCCTTTATACTATTTACAGTATTTTCTGGGTACACTAAATTTTGTATCATTACAAAATATTACGGCGCTTTCATTGACATTTGTCTGGGTATCCTTCCTGAGGTTGTGCTGTCCATTTGCAAATTTCTGAAAGAATAAAAAACTTGTGGCTTGTGATTCAGGAAAATGTTGAACTAAGATGCAAGAAGGGGCATATGATAGTTATATATAATATTGACTCAGCAATCTTTTACCCCATTATAGGAGTTTCAGGATATTTTTTATATTTTGTAGTGCTGAAGGCACAGAATTAACTTGCACCAAATCAAAAAGCAGATCCATGAAGGAATTGGCTCCTAATCCATCAGGGATAAAGTATTTTGCAATTTTCAATACTCTGTATTTACATTAGTATTTCTCACTGACATACCCAACTTAAAAAATGACAAAATAGAGTGGGCAGCTTGATCTTAGAACAAAAAAGTCTTTAAATGAATCTTTCGTTTGTCTGCTCTTGCTACCTCATTAATCCTAAATGGTGTCAGTCAGCGAGTCTAATAGCTATGAGTGTTAGTGCCATGGTCAGTTCCAAATTATAGTATTGATTAATTGATTCTCTTCTTCCAGTTGTGAATTATATTAGTGCTGGCTCAGACTGCCTGGCTAGAGGCCAAAACGTAATCTCTCATGGAAGACAACAAACAGCTCTACAATTTTGTTTCTGTTGTTAAGTGACCAACTGGAAAACAAACTTTTTGAGCAGCTATCTAACAAAAGGAATATGCTAAATATAATAAATATGTAGAATCACAGAAAAGTAGGTCTAGAAGGGACCACAGGTCATGTAGCCCAACCCCCTGCTTACTTATTCTTAAAACTATATGAACAATCCTGTTGCACAACTACCAGGCACACTGCCCTTAAAATACCAAGAACACCCTAGCCTGCCACAGGTAAAAGCAAAGGTATATTTTCCAAATAGTTATATTAGTTCATTGCTTTAGCTCCATTAAAAGAAGCCACACTAAGACAGGAATTCTCTTGTGAATTTATTTTACAATACCTACAACTTTTGAGTTCTCTACTTCAAATAAAATAGTTTAGTTTATGTTTTAAGGAAGAGGAAAAAGTCACTCCCAACAAAAAATATTGGACTATCCAGGGCATTTTCCCATAAATTAAGAAGTTAAGCAATTTTCTTTTTGTTACATATGCAGAAAAATACATCAGCAGTAATACCTTTTTGATTTGTCTTAATATAACAGCTGAATAATGATTGACTTTCCTTCTGAAAGCAGCCACCTTTTTCATAGAGTATATTTCCCATATATTATTAAAACAAATTTTGGAAGTGTTGAAGATAGCTACAATCCAGAAATGCAATAAGATAATTCAGATAACCCAGAGGAAATGCATTTGAAAAACTGGTTTAGTAATTAATGTGCAGGAGTGCTACCTTTTAAAGACAGTTAATTTATCCATAAGAAATTTATGAATGACTATATACTTTCAAAGAACTCTAATTGGTACAGTCCCCCTAGACATGATGAAAAGAATATGCGAGTTTACTTTCCTCAGCCTTTTCATGATATTCAGTCATCAGATTTGGTGTTCTAGTGGTAACATTGTGTCACCTTTTTCAGTGACCTCATGTTTGTTTTTATAAAAAAAATGAATAATGTGATTCGGTGAACACTCGCTTCATTTTTTATGAAGCAATACACAGTAGATGAAGGTGTAGTGTTAAACAGGTTCATGCAGAATTCCATAAACAGCTCACACACAAAAAAAGCCTTCTGAATGTGTTCAAATGAGTAATTAAGGGGATATTCTCATTTATACCAATTTACACAAAAACAAGAATGCCCTGACACTCAGAGTTAAGATTATGCTTAAATCTTTTTTAAAGTTATGTCAGCACTTGGTTGAGACTGCTTGTTTGACTCTAACTCTGTCCCTACAGTGGGCACTAAACTATTAACTGGGTTATTGTTAACTGTAACATCCTACTTCTAGTCATACTTTTACTGAGTCAAATCACTATTCTCTGCTACCAAACACAATGCAGTGAACAAGACGCATTTTACCAATTCCTGACAAAACAAAGACCTATAATTGATGCCCTTGCTCATTTCATTAAGATTCTAAAAGTATTAGAGAGCTAATGTTCTTAGAGATAGTGTTAAGCTCAGATAAGGAAAAAGTAAGGGAAAAACATAAAGAAGGAAAAAGAACCCTAAAATCCAAACACCTGGTGAAAAAACAGCACATTTCACATTTGAAATACATAGGTTTGAAACTAATGATTTGGTAGTTATTTTCAAAATGCTTCCAAATCTTGACAGCTTTCTGTTCAAATGCAGGGTGGCTACAAGGACAAGCTCTGGGCCTCTTAAAGCCAGTATAAAGAATGCAAGAAGAGTCAATTTACCACTATGATTATTTTTTCAAGTTTAACACATTAGTATCCTATATCTGTATACTTCATGAAGTAGCTCTTAAATGATACCAGTATGATTTTCTTAGGTTAGGAAAAGATAAAACTTACAAAATGGCTTTAATAAGTTACTGGAAAATTGGAGACGGGAGGAAGAATCAGCACTGATCCTGGGAACTTAACTGGGCCAAGGAGACATTTCCACTGTGGAGTAACAAATAAAGTCTGAACCTAAAAAGTATGCCACGGACCAAGGAAAGCTTAAGAACAACTGGCTCTAGCAGGGCAGCATCATAATATTGCAGCTGTAACCAGCTGGGGGAGGTATAT
>NW_017729024.1:116130653-116132202 GCF_001723915.1 Gavialis gangeticus | reverse complement strand
CTGTGGAGTAACAAATAAAGTCTGAACCTAAAAAGTATGCCACGGACCAAGGAAAGCTTAAGAACAACTGGCTCTAGCAGGGCAGCATCATAATATTGCAGCTGTAACCAGCTGGGGGAGGTATATGGGGACTGAATAACAATTTAAAATTCAGATCAGAGTGCATAGTAGTGACTAATGCCTTATATAATGAGCTTAATCTCAGTTAACAGTTTAACATTTACAAAAAGTTCTTATGTGTGTGCTGATTTCTTTTCTTGCCTTATTTCACTCATTAACAGCACCATTGTTCCAGAAGCACCAACAAAGGATGTAGTTGAGACTGCTGCCCAGGGCTAATAAATTTCATAACTGCAGCAGCTAAGTTCAATCAGCCTTGAGATCTAGAGGCATCTGCTGCTTCATTGCAGAGCTTTAACTCTTTAGTTCTTCTACTTGCTTTCATTCAGTCTCATTGTCTCTTCAGGGATAAGACATTTCCTACTATTTCTATTTCTTAATAGGTTTTCATTGGCTTGTTTGTGTCTGGCAATAGTACTTTGTTTATAATAGGAGGGAAAATAACTGCCAACAATAGAGAAAAGAAGGAAAACTGCTTTGAGTCCTGTCAGCTTCCTATGATACAAAGCAATAAATATTAGGAAATTAAAATTGAAGGCTTGCATTTTCAAGAAATGAAGATCTCTCTTAGCTACAAACCCTTCCATAGTTCCTGCTTGAATCTTTGTTTTACATGTTACATATACACTTTTGATTAATGTTGTAGCTGGAAACTAAGGGACTGATGGCACTTAAAGCTAAAATTATTGGTTATTTTCATATTACAAACACAGGTGAAGCAATCCCTATAATGAGATCTTTGAGATGACTCTAGGGGTGAGATTATATATTACAATTAGATAATGTTAAGAACACTTACAACTTAAATGATCACACATTAAGGCTCCTTAACAAGTCCTAAGTGCCCTCCAAGTATCTTAGAGCTATGCCCCTTCAGGCAAGGATTATCTTTGAGCTGTGCTACCTACCTTGAGTTGCCTTCTGCTTGTTCACCTGAGATAAAACAAACAATTTGTGGTCCTCCAGCATCTCAGGAGACACTGCTCCCAGGTGGACTACCTGTCATACAGCTCTATAACTCTGCATTGACAGCTAGGCATGGCTGTGCAACAGGTAGATAGGATTTGGGATAAGGGGGGAGGCAGGAGGGCTGAGAGGGCAGCGGATTTGGAGGAAGGAAGAGGGTGGGGGCAAGGGGTGGCATAGAGCAGGTGGGTGTGGAGTTGAGGGGCTGCTGCTGTCTCTATCCCCGAAATTGCTCCCCTGACTCCCAAATTGCCTCCTGCATTCCTGGATTGCTCCTTTGCTACCCTATTCATCTTATCTACCTCCTATTAACTACTCCACTCTCAGATCACTGCTCTGCCTACTCCATCAGCCTGAGATGGCAGAGATTTTCCCTCCCTGACTGTCCCTCGGATACTTGTAGAGCATGTTGACCTTGCATGCCCAGATCCAACCTCTGCTAGGTCCCACAACTGAAGGAGGG
>NW_017729024.1:116127708-116130628 GCF_001723915.1 Gavialis gangeticus | reverse complement strand
GAGGGGTTGTAAAGAGCTTCTGAGCATCTGCATAGCCTGGCAGTAGAGGCTGAATCTGGGTTCAGGGAGCCTGGAACATGCAGGGAGAGGGAACCCTTCACCCCCAACTACTGCCATTGGTCTTGGGCTGACTGGGGTGGCAGGGGAGTGATCCAGGGGTGGAGCAGCTGATTAGAGGGTGGAAGAGGGATCTGGGGGCCACCAGGAGACAGTGATGCAATTAGCGGGCAGAGGGGATGATTCAAGCAGTGTGGGGGACCCAGCCCACACTACCCAGCCTATACTGTGGCTAGAGAGCCAGTGAGTAGCGTAGGCATAGAACAGATTTCCATCTCCTAACCATTCCCCTGATCACCCATGTCATATCAGAGCCGTGAACATTAGAGAGGGTATTAACCCTGAATATGTGACTGATAGCTAACACTTGTTAACTTTAACACAGAGTAACATTCCTTAAAATTAGCACCTGCTAACTCTAACATGTAATTTCATCCTAAGAGGCCAGACTTACTGTTCTACCTCCAGCATTAAGTTGTGTGTCTCTGGATGTTTCCCTATCTAATTGTATCTAACTGCTCTAAATTGTATAGCTCCATTGATAGTAAGCAACTGAAAAAAATCAAAACACAAATGCTATTCACATAACTCAGAAAAAATAGCAAATACTGACAAATATAAATATCAGCTCATTTGTAGGCATGAATCATTAATACAAAGTCCAAGTACGGTAGTATTTTCAAAGGATGGTAATACTTGCCATAGTGTATGTAAGGCTTGCAAAGCCGTTACAACTAGAATATAGATCAGTTTTACTCCTGCAGTCTTACAGCAGGAACACATTATGATCTAGTCAGAAGAACTATCTCACGGTACTTATTTTTTTTAAAAAGCTACAAGTTTCATTTGAGAAGGTGGGACGCTAACTAAACATTTAGAAGCTTTAAGAATTGTCTCAAACAAGACTGGGAATTATTTTAGTGCTTATTTCTGCCTGGGGAAGATGAATCTAGAGATGCTTGGGTTTACACTGGTCTGTACTTGGGTGCATGTGACCTTTCAGAGACAGGGGACCTTTCAGAGACAGACTATTATTCAGAATAGTCTAAATAAAACTGGCAATTAGTTTGGAATGAAAATGTTAGATTTGATAAGATACCTGAAAAATAGCACACACAGTAAAGGAAACCTGCCTGTGTAAGTGACATATAATATATATAATAGGATCAAAATAGGCAGATTTTGTAATCATGAAAGTATTACAGCAAATGAAGCTGTTAATTTTTTTCTTTAATTCTTTCAGTTTGGTTCATTTTAAATAGGACTGGTGCTGGCAGTGTTTCCTATTTTCTATTTAAAGGCTCAAAAGTTTCATAATGTATTAAAGGAAGTTTCAAAGGTGCATTGGATTGACAACTTGTGATTGAATAATGTGTCCAATGAGGTGAGAAATATTGCATGTTGTTTGTTGGGTCTGCCAAGTTAGCGTTATGCTTCAGAGTTACCTCCTTTGCCAACCAGGTCTCGACAACATCATAATGGAAAGAAGGGAGCTTGTCTGAGTGAGCTGCAACCATGTCAACCCTACTGTTTATACCTTTCCATTTTGTAACAATCTCAACCTGGAGTATGACCTACAGTTAATGCTATTCTACATTTCCCATTATAAGTTCTTATCTTCAGTTGTTTCTAAGACTGTAAAAATTCAACCTCCTCAGCTAACGCTTTCCATAACAGTGGTCTGCTTCAGAGAGAATATTTTTTCTGGAAAATCTCAGTCAAATTGTTTCAGTTTTCTCTCAGAATAATGAAGGGGAAATTGACAACATTTTGCCTACCTTAAAAAAATTCTAATACATTTTACTATGGAATGCAGACTTGAACTTTGGCAGGGTGTTGTCTAGGATGTACCATTCACTGTTCCCATGAAAAAACGTCTACAATTTGCCAAGTCTTTGAAGGATCTCAGTTGAGAAATATTCAGTAAAGACTTATTTTGGCAACTACATTCTCCAAAGTTTCAACTGCTTTGAACACACTTAAGCCCCAGAAAACATGGACTAGGCAGAATTTTCCCAGCAACTGCTGTTCCTGTCTCTTCAAACTTTTGTGGTCTGAGCACAGGCCAAATATCTATAAAACCCAGTCAGAAAATGTGGGCCTTCTCCATCTTTGGTTGGGTATAAGCATTAATTCAAATTCTGGCACCCCAATTGATTGAAACTTCAACCTTGTTCAACATGGTGGAAATATTATTGCATCAGCCATTTTTTAACTGTCTGAAGTTCTGTGAATGCTTGTATATAGTACATTTCAATAAGTAGAACTCCATTTCACCAGTAGAAGTGTAATGCTTATTTATACCCTGTAGTTCACAAAAGATGAGAACCTAATATTAGTCACTCTGTTAGCTCAAGTGGCAAAATTGGTGCTGTGGATCTAAAAATGCCATCCAAATGGGGGTTTCAATAGGATTCCACAAGTTAGAATTTCTGTTCTTTGAGTTAGGCTTTTAAAAGTATTTATGAAATGGCACATAAAACTATATTAAAAAACCGATGAATGTTGCAAACTCAAGCATTGAAATAAAGTTGCTTGCGTTTATTTGTGCCTTCTGTAGGATTAAGCACATCATCACCAGAGTAAAAATGATACAAGTAACTCCCCCTTTAACCACAAATCTGAAGTTTATTTCTCTCTCCTGGATCTGAAATTTGTAGAGAAACCAAAATCATTTTGATTATCCAAAAATAAAAAAAAATTAAAAAATTATACTTCCTTAACTATATTCCTATAAGGTTTTAAATAAAAGTATCTAAAGTTGCAAGAAATCAAAACTATAATTGGCCCAGGTACATATGCATATGATGCCCATCTTGAGCATTTGTATAAATATAAAAATACATTATTATGAACAGTGGAG
>NW_017729024.1:116105805-116122708 GCF_001723915.1 Gavialis gangeticus | reverse complement strand
AAATAAAAAAAAATTAAAAAATTATACTTCCTTAACTATATTCCTATAAGGTTTTAAATAAAAGTATCTAAAGTTGCAAGAAATCAAAACTATAATTGGCCCAGGTACATATGCATATGATGCCCATCTTGAGCGTTTGTATAAATATAAAAATACATTATTATGAACAGTGGAGTCAGCAATTACCACTTTGTTTGCTATGGGAATACACTATATTATTAGATTAAGTTTTATTACATCAATTCTTGAAACAAAAAAGAATAGTGTAACCACTGCGTTTTTCCCAGAATGTGACCAGCTACTTGTGCTTTGGCTGTGGAAGACCAACTTACATACATCTTAAAGGGTTATATGAAGAAGACACACATAAAAGCTTTGATGATCTTAGAGGAAAATAAATCTTCAGAACCAAAATAGAGGGATTGTGGATTTGTAGAGACCATCTTTGCCAAGGCATAGCACCATGCCAGCTAATGGCTCAAGCGAAATGTGGGTAATGGAATGAAACAAACAAGGAAGGCGAGGATTTTGTGGCATAGATTATTTCATTTCTTTGTTTTCTGCCAAGAATCAGCAGAATAGTTGTGGTTTGAGAAAACTTGAATGATACAGAGCACAGACTATTTCAACATAAAACTGGTTAGAGATGAAGTATAATTTGTCCTGATACCATGTACAGTATGTACATATATCCCTGGGAATAAGCCCTAAAAACGTTGAAGGTTTCAATTTATTGGAAATGTATACCATAAAAAATTATTACTTTTCTTTAGGGGAAGTTGAATATAAACCAATCTTTTGGTAATTTATTGCAGTTTTTAAACGTCAATCAGAACATTTCAGTTACAATGCAGTATACTAACTGTATTTTTATTCCCTTACTTGGGTACAAAATAGTATCTGTATCTGACCTATGTTGTACTTCTCTCTAGTGTACAAAAAAGGTCTTGCTAGGCATTTCAGTTATGCTGATTGCACACTCGCCATGCTGTTTTGCTGATGCTCCAGCTGAGATGTTCTCAAGATGGCCCTGCTTACCTCCACACACTTGCTGATTCCAAGCCCAGAAATAGGCTACTGAGTCACCCCCCCGGTGGCTGCTCTGAAGACCTTGGTCTTCAGTCTTCTGGGGAATTGCTATTTGGTCCGACTGTGGAAGACTATTTTCACATTTTGAGCTTGTAAGAAGGGTATTCTTGGGGTTGTCCTGGCTGGGACATACTGCTGAAGTGTACATGTCATCTTGGTGAGACAGTTTACCTTTCAAGTTGAGACTAGTTCCACTGATTCCAATGGGATTACTTGCAAGTCCTATTAAACATCCAAATGTCTGCACTAAGAATAATGGCTTGTGCAGTTGTGCAGTGTTGCACACCGAGATCAGTGGAGTTCAATCACTACTTTAAGGCCTGTTTCTTTTTAAGGCATTAGGAAGTGTTTGCCTAAAAGCTGTCTTCAAAAAATCCACATACAAAAAGCAGTGTGTTCAGAGAGGATCAGATTCCTTGGTTTTCCAAACTATGCCAACATTTCCAAAGTACTATGATAGTACAACTCTGTAATAACACCCCGCTCCTGTGGCAAGGAGAAAAAAGAATAACAGACAGCCTGGCATCTCACTATTTGTGGCATGTAAAATAGAACTGTACTTATCAAGTAATTAAAAGTGGACATACCAACCATGCTAATTTTTTTTCAGGCCTTTACGAAGTAGCAGAAACTTACAACATCAAGGAAAATGATGCTTGTACAAATAACTACTTCTTAATGTAGTCCGTTCTTAAGTGGTCGCAAGGTCATAGATATTCAAAGCTATCAATTTGCTTAAAAATCTCTTGCCATAGCAATTTTTTTAAAGTTAAAATGTAACAAGACAGCTTCAGATCTATTATATGTGAGTAGGTTAATAATTAAAGGACATATTTAAGAAAGTATCTGTAAACTACAAACGATTTAGGCATGTGTAAAAAACATCCCTCTAATGATTTTACCAGCAAATTATACTTATTCAGTCAATAAAGACAATAGGACTCTGGCAACCCTAAAATATCACTGGATAAAGTGATAAAGCTCATCGTATAGCACATCAGTCTGGTTATTATGATAGCATACTAGTCAGTAGTGTACATATGGTATACTACTCATTGGATGCTTATTAAAAGTTAAGCATCTGAACTGACTTACATCAGTAAAATGCATTGCTTGGTCCAATTCTACAGACTCTGAACTTATGAATTCTCCCACTGACCTCACTAGAACTACCCACTTGAGTAATGAAAATTACCTTTGCCTTCTCTTCCTATTCTGATGCTGCATCAAATAGATCAGCCACACCAGAGCCACACCTGCAACATTGTTTCAGGAATTCAAATATAAAGCCTAAAGCAATTGGCTCTAATAGAGGAAGCAAAGTTCAAGGCTGTATATGTACATACAAATCCCTTGTAAGGGACTTTATATTTGGAAATTATATTTTTGTACATATATAGGAGTGCATGCGTGTGTAGAGTATACATGGCCTGGTGAGCGTGTATATAAAGATAAAAAAATGTAGGCTTAGTATGGGAAGAACAGATATGCCAAGTGAAATTAGGAAGGGAGGGAGGAACTTACTAACATGGCTATGCCCCCTCATTAAAGGGGACAGAAGTAGAGCTTGGGAGTTGAAGGCAAGGGAAGGAGAGGGGAAAAAAATGCTATTCAAATTGCTGGTTCCAAAGCCTTCAGAGAAGCATGGAAGCAGCTTCTTTCTCTGCTATTTAGAAGATTCCACAGAGTTAACTTTAGATTCCTACTGTTACATACCAAGTGTTGTGTGTGTTATGCATGTGTGCAGGGGCAGATTCATTGCGGGGGGAGGGGGGTGAGCAGGGAGAGGACTGCAATCCCCCTTTGATTTCTGCTTCAACCAAACTTTAAAATTAAAGGCTCTAGAAATGACACTGGCCTTCCATTCAGGCAGTGCTGAGTCAATTTACTTCATGCAGGATTATAATCTAGCTGATTCCTGCTAGTCTCTCTTGACACCACAGGTGTTAACAACTCTGTTCTTTTTATTGGTCTTGATGGTTCATTAATGAACCTATCCCTTCTTCTGCACTTTTGCTCTCTGTTAGCCATTCCTAGTAATCTTTCTCATCTATTTCAGAGATGTTCATACTGATTTTAGTTCCAGCTAAAAACAAACTCACGTGTGGTAATGACTGACAGTGAAGTCTCCAATGCACTGGCCAGATGTTCAGGAAGCTTAGATTTTGTTTTACAAAACAGAATGAGACATACTTTTAACTATAAGGGCTATAGGATTAATAAAATAGTATCTGCTGACTATTTTTACATAGTTTGTTGTGGGTTTTAAGTGTCATATCCAGCAAATCAGCACACTTTTCAATAAAGTTGCATTTGTTTTTGTGTTGATCTTAAACTGAATAATATAGCACTGGGCCCCTGGCATATTAGTAAATTTTCTAGTTTCTTTTTAACTGGATTAAAATGTGTTGTGTTGTGTGTGATGGTGCACTGAACCATGTATATCCCACTTTTCAAAATCCTATATCTAGCCCTACAGGTATAAGAACCCTGTTTAATCTCACTGGGAGAAACAACTTATATAATACACAAAACTGGCTGTGAGTATGGGATCTCCATAAGCAGGAAGGTTCCAGTACTTCTTCCTAAACTGCCAGTGCCAAATGGCAGCTTTCCACTATGGCTACCTTGGGCAACACTGAGGAAATTGACATGGCTGGCCATCTTCCTGGGACGCCTCAAGTGGCCAGCTTATCTACCTGGAAGCCAAGCAGATCACTGAGTCTAACCAGAAATATGCAGTGCTACTGACTGTCATTGGCTCACAGGCTTTTGACATTACTTGCTTATTCACATTCCCCAACCAAACCTAATGACAGGTCCTGCAATGAAATCCTCACACTAAAAAAAAAAAAAAATGTATACTTTTCACTTACTCCATCTGAAAAAGTTAAGAGGAGTCATTTCAATCAGTGTAATCACCCACCAGGCAGACTACAGCATACATTGCTGAGTTGTGTCATTCCTTTGAAAACTAGTTTTGGTTCCTGTCCTGAGTCTCTGCAGCGGGATTGACTCATGTATGAGGTTGAAGATGCAGCCCTAAGACATCAACTCCTCATGAAGCAACAAAGTCAGCACCAGCACATGAGAAAATGCATTCTTTGTCCCAGGAATGCTGCTTTAGCTGTGGTTTGAGCGATATGAAGCCATGATGTGTGCTGTTTCTGTAATGCCAAACATTATCTGTGCCAGGGAGGATGTAGAAAATCTATGTCCTTGGAGGTTTTTAAGACCCATCTAGACAAAGCCATGACTGGGATGATATAGTTGAGGGTGGTCCTACTTTGAGCCAGGGGTTGGACTAAATGACTTCCTGAGGTCTCTTCCAACCCTTATTTTCTATGATTATCACTGCAAGTGCAAGGGTCACATTGAATGTGTGCATGTTGTCACAAGTTTATGCCATCTGGAAAGAAATAAAGTAGGGTATGCCTTCTGCTGGCACAAATACTATTACTGATCCAAATAGAATTTCAGCCTGTGGAAAGCTCACAGAATTAAAATTTTATTAGTGAGGTTAAAAAATAGTATTTACAAGACTTCATAGATAGTGAACAGAATGTAAGACCCCACGCATGGGAGCTATGTGCTACATAGTTGATGTATGTTGATACAATTGAGAACATGAAACCTACATAAGACTGGAATAAAGTGTTTCAACATGACACTATGGAGAGAAGAGAGAACAATACCCTACACATAGTTATCACATCAGTACAGAGTTGTAAGGTGGAAAGACATTCTTAGACAATGGTTTACCACGTGGCGTACAATTTCTGGGGTGGGGAATAGTTTAAGGCATAAAAAGTCTTTGTTTGCTAATGACGCATGTGGGAGAGGCTCAGACTGTCTGTCTCCTTAGTCTTGCTTCTGGCCAACAGTCTTAGGTGCTTCACTTCATATTAGCAGTAGCCTGTGATATGCTTGATGTAAATGTCTCCCAAGCATTGGATAGTACTGGATACCATTAAGGTACCTTATCAGTTTTGAGTAGTGGCAGGGTACTCTGCAAGGTAGCAGGATGCTCTTATTGATTGGGTCCTTTGCTCCAGGTGCTCCAAAGATCAGTGGCCTGCACCATCACATTATACTCTCTCTCCCCTAGGGGACTGGCTGGTGGCTTCTACTTGGACAACTTTTGGTCCTAGGCTTTGGTAAAAACTTGCCACTGGCTCTCAAATGGGATAGTCACATTGATAGTTTCAGTTTCATAGTTTCTAGGGTTGGAAGGGAACTGGAACAAATCATCAAGTCCAGCCCTCAAAGGTTATCAGGACCTTTTTGTTGTCCTTATCTGCTACAACAAGGTCCAGATGCAGCTGACTGTTGCACCCTGGGGGTCTGTCAACAGTGTAGCAACACCATCCCTATGGAAGACATACAATATGGGGATATGCCAAGATCTTCTATGCATCAGAGAGGCAACTCAGTATCATAATTCACTTCAGTTTTGAAAGAGACATACACATTGCTGTGGCCTCAAAGTCATCCACCTATTATCTTGTGTGAAACAAGATCTGTTGACTACAGTAAACAAAGAGCTGCCTTGAAGGGAAAAGTGTTATCTCTACAGGCACCACAGAAAGGGTCAAGAGGTTTTCTGGATTGTAACTTCCAAAAGACTGAGATTGCTAGGAGAAAAATTGCCAGATGGTAAATACTTTTCAGACATGTCAACCAGATGCAAGGCTGACTTCCAGATGCTGTGCCATCAACAGATCCAGAAGACATCCTGCCACCAGCAGGACCAATTCCTATGAGTCTATCAGCTGCTCTAGACCTGTTAAACCCTCCAGCTGCTGAAGCAACTCAAAAACCTCCAAAATAGTCTGCCTCTTTCTCCAGGGAGATGACTCCAAACCTTAAACTGGAACATTTAAGGCTAGTCACTGGTCAGTTCTTAGAGGACTTCATTATATAGGGGAGATGGGTGGTACATGAGTGCTGTATGTATTTGTACATGTTCCAGAAGGTGGGGCTATTCCATGTTGTGTTATCTCCACTTCCTACCTGCTGTTTTACTTGAAACCTTTAGTTAAATCCTTTATACAATAAGGATGGTTGCCTTGTTGCTCCCTGTCTGACCTCACAGGTCCAAATAATATGCAAACCTACTGTTCTTATCTCTATAAAAGTGCCCCCTTTTCATAGTGGAGGAGAATTTTCCATTTCTTTGTTGCTTTACAGAACTAGCAACTTCACCTGGCTGTAATTGCTTCTTTCTGCTTCTCTCATTTGCAGTTATGTCTTGAACCCTTACAGTAGCTTTGGCATTTTACAGAATGCTCTCTGAATCCCATGAGGATTTGCACCATCTAAATCCCATGGAGCTGCAGGTGGAGGGAAATTGATCCTTACAGTCTGCCTGTCATTGCCTAGGAAGTTTCTAAGATTTCTTGGAGCAAAACCCAAGAATTTCCACCCTCAGAAGGTCCTGCTTCAACACAGGGCTTGCCTGAACTCAACCAAAACAGCATTTATTTTCAAAGCACTGAACCCATACTTGAGCTCCTTTAATACTAAGTAATCTCATATTTAATTATTTGCCCTTTAGAGCAGTAATTTGACACGTTCTTCATCCTGCATAACTATTCAGGCATAATTTAACAGCAAGTACAGGGTTCTTATAATCCTGTGAGATTTGAATTCACATTCAGCTTTTATGGGTCACTAATTGCTTCACAGATGTACTGATACAAGCAGGAATTAGACAACAGCTACACAGGAGCAACTTAACAATAGTAGCTTGAGGACTCAGTAAAGTTCAGGTAAGCAAAAGTATTTTCATTTAGTCAGTACTCACAGCAGCAGATAAGATAAAATCTAGTGCAATATGCAGGAAGTAGCAAACAAAAAGGTTTTTTTTTCTTTCTTTCCTGAATACAAGGTAACATCCATTTCTAACAGTTACTCGCATCCTTTTCCAGAGTTTCATCACTCTGGAAACAGGCATATTTGGCAACTGAGGCTTTTCAGGTATTTTGAATCGTCTTAATATAAAAATGTGGGTAGTAGCAACCACACTTCGTAATTCTCTGATACAGGCATCATAGAAAGTGAGCAATGCAAAGCAAATGAAGGCTAGGACTAAGTATGGAAAAGGTATATCAGAGGTGGATCAAGCTATGAAGCAGAACTATCATAAAGGAAAAGCACCTTTCATAATTAAAAAAAATACAACTACTGGTATATGAATAACAATATTTTGGACTCTTGATTCTGCAAGAGTTTTAGATCAAGGGTGTGTGTATCATTAAAGATTTTTAAATATACCACTCACCTTGACTTTATAACAGCTTCTTGAAGATGTACACAATTGCCCACATGCCCCAACTTTCTTCCGTGCAAATCCCTAATGAATACTATCTCATCTGTTGAAGACAAAATGTCTGTATTTCAATGCAGGGACTACAACAGTTCAATTCCATGGACCTTGATAAAATGATTATGAAAGGTGGGTTTTTGTTTGTTTGTTTGGGTTTTTTTTTGGGGGGGGGGGCAGAAAAGGGGTTTCAAATACAGACGGTTGTAATCATGCATAGAACATGGACTATACCACTCATTACAAATGCCTCTCCAAAACCAATAATGATATAATATTCTTCTTTAAGGAAATTATAATGAAAGGAGGGACAGATGCAGTTTTCAGGGAAATAATTGATTGGCAGGGTGGGAGGAGAGAAGCAGGAAAGAACAGCATCTACAGGAAATCAACTGTTAATAAATATCAGACTGCAGTCAAGTGACAAGATAAGCTGCAGCATATGTTCCTCTAGATACAAAATGGGAATCATTTTCTATAGAAGAGATGCTGATAAGTCTGCCTCCTCCCCAACAGGCAATCATTTTACATTTTATATTATTTGAAAAGAGCTTGATTATTTTCCTTTGAATGAAACAAGATGATTCACATTTACCTGTCAACAGAATTTTCAATTCCTCTGTTTTGCCTGCTTGCTTAAAGGCATATGACCCAAGCAGAGGATGATAGAAAGAAACCTTCAGTGAGATGTAAATAAATAATAATTCAAGGCCACAAATGTTGTTTTACCTTTGCCTTGTTTCAAATTACAGTAAATTAAAACCAAAGAGACTATTAAATGTGGCTTTTTTTCCAGTAATGGATAACAGTTACATATGCTGCTCTCATCAAGGTCAGACATAATATCTTAAAAATAATACCCATCAGGGAATGCAGCATGTGAAAATGATAATGATGTTATTTGAAGTCTAGATTTAAAAAGAAAATATTTATTTTCTTGTGTATGCTCTGTACTTATCTAGACAAAATTGGCATAGAAATGCCTACAGACAGTTGAAAAGGGAGAACAAGTAGAAGGATCGACAGTAAAGGATTAATTAGCCATCCAGATGTCATTACTAACACATTAGCATTCTAACCTCCTTTTTATTAAGCAGGAAGCGTGGAACTGGAATCTGATGAACAGTTCACAGGTTTGTGGAATTTTTATGTTTCAACAATATTTCCCAGGCCATCTCTAAAAGAGGCATGCTGCCTTGATACCACTGCTTACCACCAAGCTCTGAGGCCAAAAAGGGATGGATAGACAGATAGACAAAATAAGGAAAATATTTTGAGTTTAGGTTCATTTCAAAGTGAAAAACAGAAGATGGATATAAGAATCAGACTGGTAACCTAGGTCCAAGTCCATGGACGCAGATACAACAAAAGATAGTTGTTCAAAGGGTGAATTCTTTGATTTCTGTGAATAGGCTTTACACAGAAATTTATGAGAGGAGAGGAAAACCTGTCCCTACAGCTCTGCGATAGTTTAGTGTTGGCAACAGCCCTGTGCTGTCCTTCTACAAGAGGTTTTGGGCAGCAAATCTTCAGGGCTCAAATCTGTTGGTAGTCAATGAAGTGACAAACTCAGATTCCCAAACCTTTTACCTGTGGTACCTCAGAGACCTCAAAGCAAGCTCTCCAAAGCCATCACACTTCTACTGGATTTAGGATTCTGTGTACTTGCAGCAGTACAGGAAGCAATTCACTTAAAAAAACCCAGAGAGATGGGTACACACATGGGGGGCACGTTCCTTCAGTGAACTAGGAGCAGGCATTGCAAGATGCTCAAAAAACTGCAATTGACATTGCAGGTTAAAAACAAAAAACAAGTGAATCACAAGTCTGTATCACAATGTGTCTGAGGTCACTTATCTTTTTCAAATATATGATTAATTTTCTCTTAGTATAAGCATGAAACAGGGAGTCTAAATTATTCATATTATGACAGCCAGAAAGCTGGACTAGTCTGACACAAACAGGAGCAACTGTAGGAGAGAGTGCTCAGTTGCTTCTAGACGATAGAATGAAAAATTTGAAATGAAGTGGCACTAATATTGGAAGGAAAGAAACCCACAATTGACAAAATGGGAGGGGGAAATAAAGACAGCACAAAGTAATCAGCTGAAATCAGAAGCAACACACTTGTTAGGTACTTAAACGTCATCTACTTCTCCCTGCAGGGTCCTGACCCAAAAGGTAATCTGGAGTAAGAATTACCCACTATTCTATGAACAAATTTACTGGCATGGGTCACAATTTTCACAGCTGCTGCCAATTCTTTTACTGACACTGACTCCAAGTCACTACAGGGAATGCCCTTAGAAAGGCAAAAACCTGTTGCTAGACGGTAAAAGGTCTCTTTAGAGACTGACTGAATTGACCATTTATATGCAAAATAAATGTGAAGATTAGTAAGACTTAGCCCTCTTTGCAAAATGCAGTGGGATCCTTGGATAAAAAATACATTTGATACTAAATATATTAAAATGTTAACATACATTGGGGTCACTTAAGATTTGAACAAATACATATTGGAGAAGGGCATAAGTTTATTTAATGTATTTCTGAGCAGTATTTGGTTGTGATCACCAAAGGATCTGAAGTTCTAGATGGACCGGAGAGACAAGGTACTCTCAGAATCAGCCATTTGATTCTTGAAAATCTACGTAAATCTGTAATCTCACCATTGCTCAAGTAATTCCCATCATTATTAATCTGAGTTTTATGCCTTGAAGCAAAATACATAATTATGCTAATAGAGGCCTTCTTTCTTGTGACAGGGACTTAGAAGTACTTTTATCAGTGATTTTCTGATTGAATTTGCAACTAGTGCCACTGTGACTTCATAATTTCCCTCTGCTCTGCATGCCTTAGTGAGATGACCCACAATCACTAATACAATACTTTAAAAGAGGTTAATTGAATAAGAAAGTTATTATAATTCTTCTGGAAGACACCAACATTAAAGGATTTTTCAAGTGAATTTCATTTAATTTAAATAAAGACATTTTATTAGCACTCCATTCATATAAGACATTAAGGCTTCCTACCCCATGGTGCAAAAGGTTTTAACTGCCTTTCTCCACGTTTCAAATGGCCCCACATAGAAGACAACCAACTCAGAAATAAATCGGGAAGCTTAACTGATGGATTTACATCCTCACCAGAAGGATGCTTTTTCTCATTTAAATTATGCCATTTTTAAATAAAAATTAAAATGAGTCGAATGATAAACATGCAAGATAGTGAGCAAGACATTCATCAGGTAAGACAAAGGGTTCTATTCTGTATGACAGGAATCCAAGAAGTGTCACAACAAACAACAAGTGATCATAATGAAACACATTTTGCTTGAAATAAATTTCTCTCTTTTCAACAATTGCATAAACCTTAGTTTAAAAAAAAAAAAAAAATCAAGTGTTGGGGGCTAAAGCTGGGCACCTTCATCCACATTTAGTTTCCCACCCTCAAATCTACTCATCAATATGGATACAAACTTAATTATCCTTAGTGACCATAAGTAAGGCAACACTGACTGAAGGTAGGTGTATACAATTAGACTACACTTATCTTATAGCCTTGCAGTATGTTTTCACATGAGATGATACATCAAATAATGTTCTGACTGAAAATGGAGATAGTTTCTTATGAACTTCAGAGTTATGAATAAATTATCAATAGAAGAAATAGTGTGCGAGGAAATTAAATGCTCCAGGCCTTTATTCCTTTCTTTAGGCCAATGCTTAGACAGCAATCTAGTGCACTTATCCCATTTCTATTTATCTCCCTATCAATAGGAAGTGACAGAGTGCATGCTTTTTCCCCTCCAAACAAGCTGCATTGCAAAGCACAGATGTGTACAAATCTGATTAAACATGCACAATGCCAGTTTTCAGTCTTTTAAGGTACAACATGGCTGAGTTGTTTTTCCAAATCCGAGGGCATTTTCTAGGCGACAAGGTTCCAGCTGCTAGGTGACAAAACTAATGATGCAGAACCCCCAAATATAAGTGAGCATCAGTAAACAGTTGCTAGATACATGCATGTGTGTGTTTGGGCAGGGGGTGGACTTAGCTTAATAATAATAATAATGAAAAACCTAACAAAGCTTTTATCATTATTGTAGCAATTCTCAAGATACCTATTAATATCTCATATCCCCTACGATATTTAAGGGACAGTGTCAATAGAGCAGGACTACAATTTTGTTCTGTGTTTTACAAAGTATAGCACACTGGTGTCCTGGGTCTGGATTTAAAGGAGGTGCTCAGGTATCTAATCATGCAGATATTTGCCTAATAGGATTTCCATGCTAAGTAACTAACCCTCTCTCTAAAGTCAAGTACCTCAGAAGATGAGTTGCTTGTATTATTTAGGGTTAGATCTGGAAAGGAACTTTAAGTGAAGTACAATGCTTGGTTGCAGGTGCTCAATTCCAGAAAACTCAGACGCCATGTTAGGTACCAAGACTTCCTATACGATACAGAATGGAGTCATAGCAACTAGCAATCTCAAAGTGAGAAGTGCTGAAGACAGAAATGTGTTTGAGCTCAGTCATCTAGGCTCTGGAAAGGGACTAGACGAAAAGGCAAAGGGAGATGTGTCCCTCCAGCTGGGGTTCACAGCCTTGACTCCTTTTCATAAAGTAAGCCAGGGAGAGGCAATAAAAGCCTCAGTTTTGTATAAGCAGGTCTTAGAGCAGGGACTGGAACTCCAAACTGATTCCTTCTCCCCCCTGAAAAAAATAAATAAATAAAACAAACAACCAAAAAACATGCCAATCACTTGGGTAGGGACACTAAACAAGTCCACTCAGGGACTGTAAGTAGAGAAAGGTTTAGGCCTGATACTGACATTATACTTTTTCCAGTATAAGTTATCATAAACTAGTCTATACCCGTAACATAACAGAAGTTTGGTGCACACAGATTAGTTTAAAATGGTGGATCTCGGTCAAAGACTTGCCACCAAGTGATGCCACCCCAGTAAAAAAAATCATGCAAGTTCTTGAATGTCTGTACCTAGCCTTAGTTTCTGGATTCTAAACGAACTTATGAGCAAGCTAGACAACCTGCCACCCAGCCCTGCCAGGTCTGAGGTGCTCCTGGGTATTCTTCTGTGTAGACTTTCAGGCAGCGATGCAATTTCAAGGCTGAAAACTAAGGTGCCTTTTGGCATTTAGGTGCATCAAAGGACTGCAAAAGAACATGGGGCTCCTTGGGGACACATCTGAAGTAGCGGTCTTTTATTATCTGTCACTATTCCTCTTTGTATAGTGTAGGGTTCCAAGAAAACAGAAAATTCATATTTGTACCTCAAGGTCCTGGTTCTGGTCACTAGTTTGAAGTGTCCTAGCTTTCCTTCACACATCCTCTCCTCAGGATTCAAGCCTAGGGATGACATGCTAATCAGCAAAGGCCCATTTCTTCCTATTGCTCACTGCTTTCCTGGGTAGTTTCCTATGTTTTCTGCCTGACAGTCTTACTCTCAGTGTTACTTTCCCCAGCTTCTCTCAGGCTGTCACTGAAACCTTCCCAAGCAGCATTCAACCTCTTCACTAACTATCCCTAGTTTCTCTGGGCTTCAGACTTTTAAAGCAGCTAGTTCTAAGTGATTAATTGGCCACAGGTGGGGGCAATAATTGGGAGAGCTAATTAACCTGTGCCAGGCTGCTGCCTTATAGGATGCATATTGCTTATGACAGGGTACCTCTAGGATTACATAGGCACTGATTGGGCATTATCAGGATCACTGTTTTGAATACAAGGGGAACTGTGGTGCTTCTATAAATCCCACTAGTCATCTACAAAGTTTAGCACCTCTGTAAATCTGTTCCCCGGCCTACTTACAAATAATAAGTCATAATAAAACACTAACTGGGTACTTCCAAACTGGAGGAACTATTATGACTGTGCCATATTCCAGTAGTAGTGTGGATTAGTATATGCTTCCTTTGGCATTCTTACAAGTGCCACCTTAAAAGCAATACTTTTTAGAATGACACTGTGGTTTCAAGTTGATGAATACTTCCTGAAATATCTTTTCCTCTCTGAGACACATTGATACCATTTTTTAATGGTATTAGTCAAAGCATGGAGGGCGGTCTGTGCACACATTACCTTCCCTGTTCTCCACTAGTACCTAGATTCCCTGAGAGCATCCTGCATGTTCTGAACATGAACAAATGGAAAATAGATATTTGTATATCTGTTCATCTTCCATTTTTAGCACTTGCTTTTCTACAAGAGAGAAACTGTTATGGTATTACAGACTAGAATAAGTTCAGCCCTCAATTTATTTCATTCACATATGGAATCTTAAGAGATTATTCAGTGATTAAAAAACCCCATAGTTCAACAGCATCCTATTTTTCAGTAAAGAATACTACAGAACCCAAACCTTATATCATATGCAAATTCATGTTAGACAACTGGAAGAGTTAACAGGGGTAACAGTTTATTAGAGGAAGAAAGGGAAAACACATAGTAAATAGAGTATAATCTTATTATTGAAAAAGACCACTGAGAACATTAAAGGATCGTTGCTGTAAGAAAACATGCTGCGTTTTCACATTCTTTCATGCATATTGCAGTAGCAGAAAGATGGAAGAGGTCTGTATGTGTAAATAATTGCAGAAAACAGACAACAGGGAAGACAGAATCTGGGCAAGAAGGATTGGAAACAGAAGCAATGCTGTAAAAGAAGCAGTGGCTATATCTAAGATCACTCTTACTGCTAAATACTTCAGACTGAAACCAGACATAAAACTCATTTTTTTACTAAAGGTTGTTTGATAATGCCAAGATAAAACAGTAATATCAGCAATGTTAGAAACACAGAATCCTTTATCTTCTGTAGCTTATTTCCATTAAGAAGTTTGTAAAAATAAATAAATAAAAGAAAGAGAGAGAGAGAGAGCGAGCGAGCGAGCAAATATATTTTCTTTGTAGGGAGAAGGGTGAGGATGGCAGACTGTTCTTATTTATGAATCCCAGAGGCAACTCACCTGTTGGAAGAAAACTGCCTGAGAAGCATAAGTTGCAAGCACTTAAGTGTGTGCTTAACTTGATTCATTTGCTAGAGTGGTTCTGAAGACAACATTATGCATCTACACACAATATTAAATGAGTCAAATACATGCTTTAGCCAACATGAGAAGGAAATAAGCCAGACTGCTGTTGTGTTCAGAGGGCAGAACATAGGACAAGACAGAGCACAAAGAAGATAAAAAGCAGGCTACTGTAATTTGCAAAGACTTTTTCTGTCCTATGATCTATTTTCAGCCACACCCATGTGAAGATGACCCTAAAATGTAATAGTACCGGAATTATTATGGTTCTAGAGAATGTTAATAGGGTTCAATCAGACAGGATTTAAAAAGTAATAGAATGAAATACAAAATTATTAGACATTTTTAAAATTAAGCTATTCAATTTTACAGCAGAGATATAATTTTGTACTAAATATCATAGGATGGTTCAAACAAAGTATAGAGAAGGTATGCTTTTCTATTAAATTCTCCATGACTTTTCAGGCAATCAAGGGATCCACTGTCTATACTTATAGACTAAGTACAGCTGTTCAAGAAGCCCAAGGCAGAAGCACTCCAAGTATAGTGCTTTATTCAAAGCGCTCTAAATTAGGTCAGGACAAAACTGGACACATGTGTGCTGTTTGGTGAGGGCTCAAAGCCTGTCTGCATAGGCTGTGGCCAGAAGCCTGGGGGTGCCCCTGCATGCGTCCCAGGATGCTGCAGAAGCAGCCAGACATGCCTGAGTAGCCAGTGGGGCCCCTCTCTCCAGTCCTCCCCATTATGCCAACTGGCTGCTGTCAGCACTGGTGGATGGGGGCCTGAGAGGGGGAGAGAAACAGCGGCTCTTTGTTCTGTGGACCGAGCCCCAAACCAAGACCCATGTCCACAAACTTGGGGTGGGAGGATCTGTGAGAAAGAGAGGTGCATTTTCCCCAGACTCCTGGCTGTAGCTGGGAAAACAGAGCCTCTCTGCTACGCAGGCCCAGCCCATGCCCACAAGCTTGATGGGAGGTGGGGAATTCATGTAGCAGAGAGACTCCATTTCTCCAGCTGCACTTAGAAGCATAGAGAAAGAGAGCCTCTGCCACATGGACCCAGCCCTTGCAGCTGCTGGGAGACCCCAGACTCACTGGTGATGTGTAAGGGGTACCACAGCATGCAGAGAGGCAAAGACAGTTCAGCACTTCATTGAGCAGCCTGTGTCCCTGCAGGTGGGATGGCATGGGCCTCTCACACCCCAAGAAAGGTGTTTATGTTGGTGGCAATGTCCTCTGTGGTAGTGGAGGGCAGGGATATGTAGTGCTGCCACAGGTAGCCCTCCAGGTGGCAGTGGAGGTTGCAGGACAACCCAGACTTGCCCCCCACACCATCGTAGCTCAGAGTCCTGAACCAGGAGTGCAGGTGTGCCTGGAGCACCATCAGAATCATCATCAGCAGCAGGGCATAGTGGCTCAAGCCTCTGTCTCTCTGTTCAAACAGCTCATTGTGCATTGCCCAGAGCATGCACAACAGGGGCAAACTCAGGTTTCAGTGGTGGTGTGGGGCTGACCCTGGGGCACTTCCTCAGAGAGGTTCCCTGCAGGGAGGGCAGGGGCATGGCCATCCCTCACCCCAGTTGTCTGGCAGCCCTGCACACCCTGAGCTCAGGCACTATGGGCTGGGCAGCAGTGCAGCAGAGTGGTTGACTTGCAGGGAGAGAGGTGGGGGCAGTGGGGTGTGGAGCCATGGCAGCAGGTCCTGCCAGCAGCCTAGCCTGTTTGCCCTAGGAAAGGGGAGGGGGAGACAGGCTGTCTGTGGCTAGTACCCAGCAGCCCACCAAACTCAAGGGAGCAAAGGGTGGGGTGGGGCTTGGGAAGAAGTTGTCTGGGCCCAGGCCTGCCCGGTCAACTTACTATGGTCCCTGGGCATCTGTTCATGACTGACCCCCAATCTGAGGCTGGGCAGCCCATAGCCTCTGGTGTAGAACATCTTACCTCTAAAATGTTGCAAACTCTCACAAAAGGCTATGATCTCTTGCCTCTGCAGGGCCAACATCTGGCCACAGGGCGGAGTCCACCATCCCCAGTGGGGATGCAGGCTCTGGATTGCCATCACCTACCACTGGAGCCATCCAGATGAACTGGCTGTGGCAGCACTGCACCATGGACTGGACCTTCCTGCTCCAGTGGCTGGTAGTGGTGATGGAGGAGCAGGAGGCCCAGGGAGAGGCCTGGCAGGCGGAGGATGTCACTCAGGTGGAGGCACCGAACTGGGCGCAGCGGGCCCACTGGGCCCAAATGGAGGCCCTGGAGTAGGTGTACCTAGAGCTGCTTCGGCAGCAAGGGGATGCTGACCACCAGGCCCTGGACACTGTCCTGGGCCTGGTGGCTATGTCTATGTCCCCCACTGCCCAGTCTCTACCTATGGCCCCACAGGGCCCCTGGGCCCCACCTGCCACCCTGCAGCAGGCCCCCACCTGGGCCTGGGAGAAG
>NW_017729024.1:116100184-116100805 GCF_001723915.1 Gavialis gangeticus | reverse complement strand
TGTCTGTGTCCCCCACTGCCCAGTCTCTACCTATGGCCCCACAGGGCCCCTGGGCCCCACCTGCCACCCTGCAGCAGGCCCCCACCTGGGCCTGGGAGAAGGTCCTCAGGTACCTTCTACCCACAAGACCCCCTGTCCTGGCCCCCACCCTGGAGGTGCTGCCACCCACCTGGGCCTGGCCGTGGCCCTGGCCCTGGCCCTGCAGCTCTGTTCCACAACATGCACCTGAAGATATGGCCATGCATTAGGCCACTGCCCACTGGGGTTGCTGTGGCCCATGGACCCACAGGGGAATGAGCCAACACTAGGGTGCTAGGTACCTGGCCCCAGGTTCTGACCCCTGCCCATCCCCCCACAACTCTTCATTTAGGGCTCAGAATCCAGACATATTGTAAATAGTTTTCCAGTTATAAGCAGGTTTTTTTATTATTGATGGATGGGTGCTCTTCTGGGGCCTGGGCAGAGGCAGCAGGGGGGCTGCTAGGACCAGCACCATGGTCAACAGGAGCATGGGGTGGTAGTCATTGCTGGCAGGGGCAGGGCTGGAGCAGTGGGGCACTGGTCATCCCTGGCAGGGGCAGGGGCATGTTACATCCCAGACTAGCGAGTGTGCTCTGGGAG
>NW_017729024.1:116096707-116100173 GCF_001723915.1 Gavialis gangeticus | reverse complement strand
AGGGGCAGGGGCAGGGGCAGGGGCAGGGGCTGGAGTAACTATGGTATGGGGTGGCAAATGGACAAGGAGGGAGCTGCTGTGTACTGCCCCTGCACTAGGCATGCAGTTCCTGGGCAGGGAAGGGGCTAGCCAGACACCAGAGTTTCCAAGATGGCTGCCAAGTGCTGACAGTTGGCTGTAGCTTCATCATGGCTGCCAACCATGTGGCTGGAGGCTGGAGCTCCCCTGGGTGGCCACAGGGGTGCATGGCATAGCTGAAGGGACTTAGCACTAGATTTAATCTCAAGTCTCTGCACATGTATAGACCTGCCAAAAATTGTTTACTGCACATTAGCTTAATGTGCATAAATTTAGTAACACTTAAATGCACATGTAGACGCACTCTAAGGACCATAAATGTCTGTTCAGTTACAGGTTTAGGGCACTTTCTGCCTGCTTAAAGTGAGATAGGTACAGTGTCTGTACCTAGGCATAGTTTTACTAAGACAAGACAAAAGATAGCAAACCTTATGTGTTTTGTCCCCTTCCCTTTATAAAAAGTAAAATGAAAATGTAAGCACATGCAGGGCCCCCATGAACTAACAACATATAGATAGCCCTGACAAATAAAAGTGAATTCATTCAGAATAAGATTAGACTTCTTGTTGATTATTGTGTACTATTTTATGCCATGAATCTACAGAGTTCACAGTTAAGACACATGCAAGTTAGATCATCTGGAGAGAGGAAAAATGGTGTTATATATTATTCCCAAACAGAGACAGACAGATGGACGGACACATACACACACGTACACAAGTACATGCATGCACATATTTTCTACTGGAAAAATTAAATTGTGGTAAAAGATACCAAAAATATCCTGCAATACCTCCCAGAGAGACAATTGTTTCCAGACAGCAGCTTATCGTAAAACTAGCAATGTTCATTATGAGCTTGCCTACATGGAGAAGTCAGTGCAGAGTAAGCAAGGATGTGCATTTACCAAACACTAGCTCCTTTATGCTAATTCTCACATTGGAACTTTTAGTGTGTGTCAGTTTCCTCTACTTTGAAAATGGAGAAGGCTACCTCACAGGTTGCATATGCTAAGTGGATCTATGAATAGTGTGTGTGTGGAGTAGCCAATGAAATATAAATTCACACCCTGGCTTTCTTTATAGGAATGCAAGGACAAGGCCTACAAGTTAGTTCCTTGATGATTAGTCACTAAGACCTAACACAGCTCCACTCTAACTAGAGATATATAAATTTATCCAGATACAACAACTGAGAAAAAAATTGCAAAGGGCTCAGGTTTTCTGAATGGAGGTACAGAGAAATTTGGTTTATTTAAAAAACAAAAACTGCAATTTTTCAGTTAGGGTTATCTGGGCCCTAGAGTACAAGTGATGAAAGATGTCAAAAAAGGCTGTAATATTTTTGGAGAAGATGAAATTAGAAAGTGCTGGGGAATGTATTTAAAGATATTCTTGATATTAAGTCTAATGGGGCTCAGATACATTTGGATGAGCTAGGGAATCTAATCCATATTAGAACACAATCACAGAACCTTCTGAGATTCAATCATCCTTAATGACATTGGATCTAATGCATACTGTAATTCAGCATGAAAAAGATGCTTAAAAAGGCAGGGCCTTTAAGGTAACAAAGATTGATTCATGTTGAGCAGGGCCTAATCTGTTTTTTTAAAGATTTTGGTGTAAACTGTTGTAGTTTATGCCTTAAAATTATCAGTGATATTTAAGTACAGGTGAAGAAGATGGTTATTGAAAGACACAAATTAATTCAGAGCAGTTGTGTAGATCTTGAAGGGTGGTAATTTAGTCTAATGGGAACTTAATAACTCATATTAAGCACATTACTAATCTGATGTTTTGCTTACAGTAAATTAGAACTAGTGAGATTATAAATCACTAATTTAAAAGGGGGAGAAAATATCTTGAATTCTACTGAAAGCCCCTCTTAGCTGAATAACAGCAGGTAGGATGAGGTCTTGTTGTTTCCAAATGAGTTTCAATCAATTTTTGTTTTTATGTCTGTACATAAGTAAACACAGTTAATTAAGGCATCTTGCACTGCCTCTTATATAGAGACTGTAAAAGCTAGGAACTAGACTGCGGCATTTAGCCATAGTGCTTTTTTAGGGGAGGCTACTCAGAAGCAGCACTGAGAGGCATTCTGTGGCAAGTGCAATATATGATTCTCATTTTGGGGGTAAAGCGCAGCTATATCGCTGCTGTGCAATCACAAACCGACTTAGGAAAACAAGTTGAAAGCAGGGGGAGAGGTTGGAGAGGGTCATGATCTGCCCTATATGAATACAACAGATAATCCTTAAACATGTAAAGGGTAAACATGTCAAAGGAGTTGTGTCAGCAAAAAGGGAGAGAGTATATTATATAACCTTAAATTTCTGCGTGTTTTAACTTTACTAGTAGAAGGAATGGTGTACAATTTAAAACTGAGCAAGAGAAACAGATGTATGTGTTATGGATATTCAAAAATAAGGTAAAACTTTTTGGGTCAATTCTGTCTGGATTTTTATCCCTTGCCCCCTTGCCATTAAACTCACTAGACTTTGCTAGTGGGCTGTACAGTCATGATCCCATTCACTTATTTAATATCCATCTAATACCTAAATACCTTAGAACAATGGTTCCTAAACAGTGATCCTTATATATCTTTACATTTCTAAGATCCTTCAGTGATTGATGATGATGATTTAAAATTTTCCACTGTAATGACTAGCAACTAAAGGAGAAGGTATGTTAACTATTGCATTATTATTTCCATTGCTGCTGATTCTCTCAAAGCACATTTTAGCTGCAGCCTGTGTGCATGCATGCATATATACATACAAAATACACACAATCTTTTGGTTGTCATGGGGGGTGGTATGATCTTTATAGGTAAAAATACTGATTTAATTATCTAATTATCTTTTTACATTCCTTTTTCTCTTATGGGACCTTAGTACAAATAAATATCACATTTTCTTGAATGCAACTGTAACAAGTAGGTGTCCCATGGCTGGTCTAAATGTAGGCCCATTCACTTGTCTTAGGGCCAACTGCCTGCCTCCTTGTCTGCCACACCTTGATGCTACTAATTATCCGATGTTAATCAGGTGGGAGGCTGCCCATTTATGTGCCTGGAGGACAAGAGCCTGTGTATGTGACTCTAGCCTCCCCTTATCATATCCCATGCCTCACAGATGTTTCCCCCAGTGGATCAAACTGGGAACTGAGCTGTGGAGTCTCACTGGGACACTCACTCCTCACTGGAGCTTGTGGTCCCAGCACCCCCACCGTGGGTTCTCTACACACACACATGCACACACACACGCGCACACACACACGCGCACACACTGAGCTCCAAGCCAGCACACACTCTCAGGGCTCCAACCCTGCCTCTGGGATCAGGGCTCCGAGCCCTGTCCCCGAGCCCTCCCTGGACTATTACC
>NW_017729024.1:116066175-116091707 GCF_001723915.1 Gavialis gangeticus | reverse complement strand
ACACTCTCAGGGCTCCAACCCTGCCTCTGGGATCAGGGCTCCGAGCCCTGTCCCCGAGCCCTCCCTGGACTATTACCTTATCCCTGGCCCCAGGAGCTTCCTTAATAGCTCCCCAAGGCTCAGGGACTTACTCCCCTGGAGCTTCATGCTGGCTCCTATATGCAGCCTCAGACCTCTACTACAGAATCTGGGTGCTGCCACAGATCCCTCCACCAACCTGGGCCCTGCCTCAGTACTCTCAGTGAGTCTGGGTTTCGCCTGCTCAATCTCGCCCACCAGGGATGTGGGAATGGTGTTAGGAGGTGCCCCATACTTGCCTTTCACCAGGGCAGTAACTGGCCTGGCACTTCTGGGGGACCTTTTGCCATAGACAGCCCCACCAGGCCACCTGTCCCCAGCAGGGTGCAGTTTTATGTCATGCACAGGACCATGGGGCCACCTCCTTCCCCACAGCCCAAGCTTTTACCTCCAAGGATGTTCCATGGGCAGTAGCTCAGTCAAGTGTTGTTCCTTTGGCTGCAGCAGCAAACTGCTGCCTCTTTGCAGTTCAGGGCTCAGCTCTTATAAAGCACAGCTGGGCCCTGCTCCCAATCAGGTAACTCTACCTAACTGGCATTGCAGGCAGCTGCAGGCTACCTAGCTGCTAATCAGGCCCCTGCTAGTAACATACCCTGAAATATGACATGCACCCTGTTTCTGGGAGGCCTTAGGAAGGAAAGAACATATTATGTTGAAGTACAGGTAAGCAACTGATACCTAGGATCACTGAGTTTGGGCCCATGCACCAGGCCCAGCTGTGGACTGACCCTGAGTGCTGTGGCCTGATCTAGCATGCTGGGTCTAAGGCCACATTCCAGCTCTGGCACCATTAACTGGGTCTAACCCTGCATGCTGGTCCAATCCAGTGCACTGGGGCTGGGTCCATATGCTAAGTCCAACCCTATGCATCAGCTCTGACCCATGGGTTGGGGCTGTGTGCTGGTTCTAGTCATGGACTGATTTTACACACTAGCCTGAATTGCCACACAGGGCCATATCATTTGGTTGGAGAATTTGTCAGCTGGGTCATGATAGCAGTGTTACTTGCTGTGGCTCCCAGAGCTGTGGCAATTAGTGCTGCTACCACTTCCCCATTGTCAAATTTCTGGACCATTGAGGATCTGTATTTCTTGCCTATATACACCCAAATGCTCCTCAGCAGGTTTGGGACGGTGGGCGGGGATGCATGTTTTGCATGAGTACACACAGTACTGTATATCTCTGTAGCTGAAAGCCATAATAGAAAGTTGCAAACATTTTTAGGTATCACTCTGCACTGAAAGGTAAGTGAAATGACCACTGGGATGGTAAATAATCTGAAGTTGATACATAAGATATATATTCATTAGTCACACACAAATGAAGCCACACACAGTCACAATCCAAATGGCAGAATTACTTCAAAAAAAACTTATGGTCAGCTTGTATTCTTGCAAAGTGGGTGCCAGTATATGTATAGATTTCAGATGTGGACTAGATTTTCAGGTTAAATCCATCATTAGACAAGTTTTGAGGAAAGTGACATATTTAACTGCACTGTTTCTTTCTCTGGAAGGCTCTTTATTTCATTTTGTCTTTCACCAGGGGGACAATTTGTGAATAGACCAAAATAAGATCACTCAGATAACTTCCTGCCAAAGCTGTAAGGGATGCTGGGCAGATGAATTCCAGGAAACCGGAAAACAAATTTAGTTACTTGTTAATCTTACTGAACTGATTGTTGCAAAGTGCAAATGAAACATAACATGACACTGAATATAAAAAAATGACTTGGAACAAGGAAGTCAGTATTTGGGCAGATAAAAAAATGAAGGTGATAAAGACATGTTTAAAAAATGACATTAAGCTATTACTACACATCTTTATAAGCTGTTCTTTTTGCATTTAAAAATAAACTGAAAAATGTTTTCCCAGTATGAAACTTTTCTGTGCTTAAACAGTAAGGTGGTGAATCTGTGTAGGATTCATATGGTTCTGGCTTGCCTGAAACAGCTTCTCTCCTTATATTTCTTACCTGGAGGTACGTTATACATGATGAATGACAGCATGACAAACGAATATATGAATGTAAAAATTATGTTTATCATCTGCTGGAAAGATAATAGTTAGAATTGGCAGCCACTAGTAATTCTCATTTATAACCCTACAGGTTTTGGGGCACCCTGCAAAGGAGAACAGTTTTAGATATCCCCAATATTTGTTGATGGACATCATGCCACTCCAGCTGTCAGGACACAGCTGTTCTGTTTCCTTCTGAGTGATCAGTGTTGCTGATGCCCTCCAGCTAGCATGTTCTTTGATAAGGTCCAGTGGAGAGCTGCAAAAGAGCTGAACACTTGGCTTCTAACAGCAAATGCAAAAAAACAAATTTCACAACAAATTGCATTTTCACGGCTGCCTGATGTCACACGATTAAATGGGCTGAATTTGTTCTAGTACACTGACTTGGAAGAAATCACAATGGAACAGTTTCTCTTGATGACTGTTAAAAGCAGTTTTGGAGAGATCTTGTTCTCTGTTTGAAAGGAGGAATGTATGACAGTCCTATTACTCTACATAATTTATTAAAGCTGCCTAAAATGAGAGAATGAACTCTTTAAGAGCCACATTTTTAGCCTACAGATAATCAAGCTCTATTTTGAAAGACATATGGTCTATATCTGATTGTACCAGTAGTGAAGAAAAATCTATTTGATAAAAACTCATTTAACAAAACAATTCCTATGTTTTCCTTCTAAGTTCTATGCAACCTATTGTCTTTTTTTCTAGTACTCCTATAATATAAATTACGTAAAAATAAATGAATGAGACACATGCACACAAGAGAAACCCAACTACATGGTTAGATATCTGTATACAAACAAAAAAACAAGATTAATTCAATAAATTTCTATTGGGAGGAAGCCATGCAAGGATCTTAAAATTGTGAACCAGGGAAAATAGTTAACTAGCTTGTCAGAGTATATTTAAGAATTATGCAAACCACAAAAATACATAGAGAGGAACTATATATTTCCCGCCTGGAAAGTTACTGAATATTTATTGCCAAGAAATATATATAGTTTGAAGGGAGGGAAGGTTACTCTGATGCTTCTAGTATGAATATATTCTGTAAACATAAATCTTAATTTAAATGAAAAATATTTACATTTACAAGGTATGCCAGGGATATTTTTACTCCCTCTGACAACTGACTGTAAGTATCCCACTGTTTTTTCAGGGCTCCACCTCAATTGGCTAAATCAGTATAGATGCCATTACAATCAATATATTTCATCGAAGGATCTGGTCCACTGATGTCTGTGCAAGTATTCCCATCTAACACTGATGTGGATTAATTCAAATTCAGACTTTCAGAGCTGAACATGAATGCACAGAAATTGCCGTAGTACAACCCTATATTCATAAACATGTTTTAAACATTATCAAAGCCTATCAACTACACCAAATCATCTTTGAGAAGGAAGAAAATAAAGTGAGAAAGATTTCTCATTCCTAACCAAAGTTTACTTTGGTAAGACTCTTCGCATTAAATTAAGCTGCTTAAGCAAAACACAAACCAATATGTTTTACAATGCATCCTTCTTTTTCTTTTCATTTCTTAATGTTCAAATCACATTCATTGTTGGCTTGAAATCTGATAACTTTAAACTGATTGGATGTAAGCATTTCTTCTCAAAGATCCTCATTTAACTCAGTACAAGAAAAGTAACTGAAAAATGTTTCTTTAAAAGGAAGTCCTTTTGTGAGCTAGACAGAAAAAAAGCAATTTTTTTGAGGCTTCAAACTTTGTTTTTTCCAGGTAAAGGCAAAACCCACCTGATAAAAGGGTCTTTGAGGTTTTTGGAATAAGCTTCAATCCTATTTTAGTTCATAGGTATCATTATGGATTTGTAGGAAAATAAACATTAGGGCACAGGCACAGAAGTTACATATAAACTGGTATAAGTCATTAGAAACCAGTTCAAATCTGTAACATAATAGGGTGAAGTACAGACAGTCAAAAAACCCGAGGCTGAATCAATTCAATCTTCACAGGTTAGTTCAAGGTAGATAGATTGAAGTGATTAACAAGTGACCAGACATTCAACTTTGATTCCAGAAGTGCAGCCACATGCCTGAAGTGACCTAGGCTGGAAGCCAGGGAGAGGTCTAGAGCATGCCTTCCTGCTCACCTAGAGCTAATAGCTTGGGCAAGGCTAGTCTACCCACCCTGCACATAAACTGCTTTCGAAATGGCTGAAATCAGTCTAAGATAAACCTGGACAAATATAGTTTCAGACTTAACTGATTTAGGTTAAATCAGTTTATTGATCTTCTGTCCCAGAACCCACTCAGATCCAAGTTAACTTCTAGTCCCCCAACATCCCAGGATGCTTTGCATCTCCCCTGCAAACCTCCTCTCACAGGGTAGGCAGGCAGCCTTGACTCAAGTTATCAGCTCCAGCTGAGCAGGGAGGTGTGCCCTAGTGCCTCCTGGCTTCTGGCCTGGGCTACTGCAGTCATGTATCTGCATTTCCAGAATCAAAAGTGAATGTCTGTTCGCTTGCTTATTGGTTCAATCTACAAAGCTTAGACTAACCTGTGAAGATTGAATCAGTTCCGCCTCAGGCCTTTTGACTGTGTGCACTTAGCAGAGGTATCAAAATGTCTACAATTTAGGCACATTTCCCAAGTACGGTGACCCAAATATATAGGGTTAGGCCCTTGGACAGTGAGTGATGAAACCTGCTGAAAGATAATTCAGAGCACCTAGGTGCTAAACAGGAATGTGCTGGGAACTATTGAAATGGAAATGTCAGGTATCAGCTCTTCCTTGAAGCTTAGATGTCTGACTCAGGCCCCTAGCCAATGCTATTTCCATCAAGCAACAGGTGATATGACTTAATGGAAACTGTCACCATGTGACCTGCACCCCATTCAAAGGGCATGCTTTCTAGAGGGGGAAAAAATCTTGTCAACATGCTCTGCCAGTGCTCACCAACAAGGGAGCTGGAGATCTGCTGGGAGGGGGGTTATGGAGTGGGCTATAGCCACCCCAAAATTCTCCGTAGCCACCCCACAGCTTCCTCCTAGTACCACCACCTCCCACCTCACCCCACCCACTGCAAGCACATTCTTGGCCTAGCCCCCCTGCTGGGAAGAGGCCAGTGCAGCCCCTGGCCCCAGCCTGCAGTGCACAGCCTGCCCTCATCCCATGCACTGATCCAGGGGTCAAATGCTCCCCATCACTCCCCTGGGGGTGCAGGCAGTGGCGGGAGCCACCCCTGCCTCCCTGTGGCCCCCAGATGAGCCACCCATGGCTCCATCCTGCATGCTGCCTCACCCCAGGTGGACAGCAGCTGCCCCTGCTCCAGCCCTACTCCTTCCCTCACTGTCGGGGGCCTTGATCTGCCCTCCCACACCCCTTCCTCTGCATAGACTTAAAGGCTGGATGCTGCTTTCCATGCTGCCAGGCTGCATTCCTGCGTGCATGCATGCAGCATTTATCAGTGACATTATCAGCCACATCAGCCAAAAAAAGCTGACTGCTGCTAATGTCAATTTTCCTTGTATCGGTGCCGGTACGATATGGACCAATATATCAGTGTACTTCTACACAGAACCTATCTATCTTACTTCCTGAGTAAATACTAAGATCCTGGGTAAAAGACAGGAAACTTTTTCTCTGGCCCCATGTTTGTAATGTACTATATATACACTGCCAGCAGAGTCCCTAAAAAAAATTTTGGTTTCTTAAGAAACCGGGGATGTACACAGACTTAGGTGCTAGAGCGGAGTTCATTTAGATCACTTTTTTGTACCTTAGGCAGATAAATGCTCCCCACGCTTACAATATTGATTGGGATCTGGATCTTAGTTTACAAAATTCAATAATAAATTTAGTTTCTGTCTATGACACTAGAGACATCTGCCAGTTGTGTCAGCCCTTGAAAGCGCAGGCTGCACATAACAGCCACCTGAAGGAAGTAGTAAATAGGAAAAAAGACTGTTGCTACAAAGCTGTGCAGCATATATGACAGCTAATCTGTAAGTAGGCCCAGTTCAGGACTGCATTTGAGAGTTCAAAGCCTCTCTAGTTGATACAGTGAATCTCCAAAGTCTTTCTTTGTTTATAGGAACAGACTTCAATGTTAATTGCCTATTCAACTGGAAAGTGATTACACAAAGTTCTAAGCTAGACATAAGGGATGGTAAAAGACTATCTGAGAGAGGCCAGAGAAGAGAAAAAGTATGAAGAGGGTTGGAGGGTTGTAAAAGTTGAAATACACTTTTTTAATGTGTACAAAAAGAAAAGAAAAACAAAAGAAAGTGGCATGTGATTCTCTTTAATACTTGCAAGGGAATTCTAAAAACACATCCCTACCATTGTATTCTGTAAGTGTACATTACCCTGTGTGCATCAAGACTGATTTCTGAAATGAATTACAACAACACTTGCAAAAGTCACATGTTCATATGCAAATATATGGTCTTTAAATGGTGGGTTTATATGGAGGACTCGTCCAGCCCATGTGCAGGTCATACACAAAACTCCAATATATTATGCTTTTGTGAATGGATTCTGCTACCACCACTTTAAACAAGGGATGCAACAGCAACTGGAAGTGGGTCTTACAGGACCTTTGTAAGAATGTACTATAAGGACCTATGCAGCTAATTAATATGGCTGTCCAAAATTTCACTGAGTGTTTCATTTTGAAGCTGTTTAGACACGTTTCGAGCTTGAGACAGCAAAATCGAAATGAGGCAAAAAGCATCGAAACAGGTTTGAAACAAAATGAGGGCACTTGAAGTGTCTCGAAAGTTTCAAAATGTTTTGAGTTTTGAGGCAGGCCGGTGGTGGGAGGCAGGGAAGAGCAAGGGCTGTGCTCTGAGTAGCTGTGTAGCCCCACGTAGCTCAGCCAAGTAGGGAGTGCAGCCCTGGCTCTCCCCACCTCCCAGCACTGGGCTGCGCTCTGTGTGGCTGGCAGAGCCCGTCAGAGTGCAGCGCCGGCTCTGCCCACCTCCTGCCACGAGGCTGCGTTCCGATCGGCTCTGCCAGGCCCATGGAGCGTAGCCTGGTGGCAGGAGGTGGGCAGAGCGAGTACTGCACTCTGTGGGGCTGGTGGAGCCGATCAGAGGACAGCCTGGTGGTGGGAGGCAGGCAGAGCTGGTGCTGTGCTTATAGTGGCTCTGCCAGCTCCACAGAGCGCAGCCCGGCTCTGCTCCTGCCACCGAGCTGAAATTCATGGGGCTGACAGAGCCAATCGGAGCACAACCTGGCAGTGAGAGTTGGGCAGAGCTGGGGCTGCATTCCTCCTTCCGCCACCAAGCTGAGCTCCATGGAGCCTGGCACCCTGGGGGTGCTGTCCCCTGATCTGTGCCGGGATGACAAGAGGCTGCCGCTGCTGCCAGGGGCTGGCGGCAGCATCTGCCTTCCACAGCACTAGGTGTGGGCTGTGCCCAGCATCGGTCCCAGGTGGCAGTGGCAGCCTCCTGTCATCTGGCACAGATCTGGGGACCCGCACCCCTGGTAGGAGTCCAATACGGCCCTGCAGCCCTCCTGGGGGTGAAACCCCCTGGATCTGCATGCCAGATGACAGGAGGCTGCCACTGCTGGCAAATTTTGCTTTCAAGACTTTGAGGTGCAGTTTCTGAGGAACCTCTGAACCTATCTCCTTGAAACTTGGCAGGCTTCATGCACTCAAAAGGGGCTACCACCTCTACAAGTTGCATGGAAATCAGGCAACAAATGACAACATTTTAGGCATTTACATGATTCCCCATTATAGCCTATGGGAGAAAGGTTGAAACAAGTCAAAACAGTGAAACAGTGTTGATGAAATGAAATGATGAAGTGAAACACTGTCCCTTCAAAATGGTGAAATGGGTGTGAAAATGAAATGGTGTTTTGCACAGCCCTACTAATTAATAAAATTACCCACCACATGGGGTAGGACAGGATTTTGAGAGCTGAGTGTGAAACAATGAATAAAATCTCTGGTTATATACTACACTACTCTGTCTCATTGGCTATGACCAAGTGAGGGTGCACATGCATTTTCTGGCACCTCAAAGACTTGCTACATATTTTTAGTGTAGAGCCAGATTTAGATACCAGGAGATCCCCATATAAAAAAAAAGCACACCAAAAAAGCGGGCAGTGCATGTGACAACAGTGTATACCACTTGAAACTGGAGCCTGGCTGGCCAGACCCACACTCCAGCTGCTGGCCAGATTCTGCACACCCAAATCACTGCTGTTGGAGCCCTGGGAGGCCCCCAAGATGCCACGTAAGGCTGCTGAAGCCAGCCCAGGTGCTGGTCCCAGCCTTCCCTATTCCACCTGGAGCAACTTGCTGCATTCCAGAGTGCATGGGCAGAGGCTTTCCCCAGGGACAACTAGCAATGGTACATATTTGTCCCTGCAGCTGTGTGCCTCTGCCATATGTACCATGTACCACTGCTATTTGGCCCTGGGGAAATGCCCCTGCATGCTCATCTGGATGTACCCATTGGGTTGATTTAAGAGCACCCTATAACAGTTAACACAAAGAGAAATGCAAAAAGTTTGTTATCTTATTACACTTCTTTTGGAGCATTTTTAAATGATTCTTTTATCATGTACCTCCTTTTGTTTAATAATTTATAAAAAAAAATACATTGTAAAAAGTTCAGAAACATTTGGAATAATTTGGTGGTTTTCCACATTTTCAAATCACTTTGCACTTTCTTCTTTGAGATAAGATGGGAAGAGGAAGCACCTATTCTGATATTATGAGTAAACCTATTTGCTTAGTATTCCTAATCAGGCCAAAAGAGGGAAGTTCTGGAAAGCTATGTTTTATGTGCTTTCCAATTTGATTTCTGATGAGATCCTTCAAAGACCCTTCCAGGTTGGGAGCTTCAAAGAAACCTATTGGAATTAGGTATCCAGCTCTCATTTCAGTGAAATTTGACATAATCTCTAGGTACCTTTGATCACCCCAGCCACAAACTTTAAGATTCGTATCCTTTTCCAAACTGTAAATTATTTGAAGTTTGCTCATCCACTCTGTACTTACATACTCTAAAACACTTCTAGCTTCATAAAGATCCACATGATCCGCAAGCCTGCCAAGTTTCAAGGAGATCCACTTCACTGCAGTTAGACCTTTTCTCTTCCTTAGAGATATGAAACACACCGTGCAAAATTGAAACAGACATTGAAGTATTCTTTGTGAATGAAACATAATTTGTCCACTATAGCTCTAAGTAAATTCACAAATCCAGTATTAAGCAGTTCATGTTTAAGCAAATTTACATATAAAAATCTCCCTTTTCTTCTTTTTAGAAATAATACCAAACAGATTGAGAAACTTATTTTCATGGCTCCCTGCTGTTTCTGGTTGAGAAAGGGAAGTGTTTTGATGGCTGTGAGTGGGAAGGCATTTCTAGTTAAAAAGGAGGAACTATGTGTGGTAGCCTTCTACTATGCTGGTCAGAAGCCAGAGTTATGAGTACTGTTTTAATTATGAAATGAACTACACTTTTACATCATTCACTACTGATGACTGGCATTCATAGATTTCTTTTTCTTTTCTAGACAAAGCTGTAAATTCAGGACTCTTCTCATCCTTCATAGAGAAGAGCGTTGCCATGCTGATCATTTGTTCTGTTCACCTTAGAATTTTTCCTGCTCTTTTTTTGAGGCTTTAGCCACACCAACCTTTTCTCCAGGGACCTCTGATAAGGTACTGACCCACATTTATTCACATACCACACAGACCTTTATCTCGAAAAATAGCCCTCCAAAAATGGGATGCATGTATTTAATTTAGTACTAAATTTAGGAAAAACTAAAAATATTTTTTCATTACAAAATAAGAATTTTGAAATCTGGTTTTGAGTCTAGTTTTGAATACATTAAAAACATTTCAACTTTTTCTATTTTCAGCCTAAATTATTCAGGTGAGCTGAGAGTTTTGATTGCCCAGAAAGTTTGTGTTTTTCAAATAAATATTTATCATGAAAAATTTCTGCTGAACCATTCAGTAGAATGGCTGGTGGAAGAGTGGGGGGCTATTGGATTTTAAACCTTTGATGTCATATACTAATTACCTATCTGTATTAGACCGTGGACAATTTGTTTGCCTTTAAAGCTATTAGTTACATGAGTGTTCTGCCAACATTGTTCTGACAGAATTGGGGTTAGAATTATACTACCTGCTGTCAGGTTGTCCTCTCATTAGTTAAGTAAGAAACCCTAACACAATACAGTGGTATTATAGGCATGGTCCCCTCCAAACATTACTCCCTTACAACACTCACTGCTATATACAAGGGGCTGTGACATCATAAAGGTGTACACATCATAAAGGTGTACGTATCACAGAAGGTGAAGATTGAGTTGCATGCTCTAAAGAACTTACCCTGCAAGGACTGAGACAATGTTCTGCAGAGCCATGTAAGTCCAATCACACCTGTGACTAGATAAATGAAGACTAGATGTCTTTATGAACTAAACGAAATGGTGAAGATCATATGCATTCTGTCTAGTGACTGTACTTAGAACATCAGTAGGCATATATTTTGTTTCATATATGAATGGTTACTTAGTTTTTTAATTATTTTGCAGTTTTTTCACAATTCATTTTCTATGTAGACCTTCTATTCTGAGACATAGCTGGGCAGTTTTGTACCCTTGATAGTGCTGGTACATGGGACAGTGGCAATAGCTGGGCCACCTGTTGCGGTGTCGGCTGATATTTTTGTGCTGCCCAAGGTTGGTGCCCCACTTAGTCCTCCGCTTTAATAAGGCTACTGTTTCTACCCATCTACTAATAAATTGATACTGCCCAGGCAATATTTTTTTTATCACTGAAGCAAGCTCTTTCTTGTTAATGATATTCAAACATATTTGCTATATGTTTCCTTAATGTTCTGCATAAACATCACATGAAATATGTATGTGATATACAAATTTCAGTGTAATACTACCACAGGCAAAAGAGATAAGAGAGCATAGCTTTGAATTTCTAACTTGAATCATGGTAGAATCATTAAAAGAGCGGGAAAAATGAAGCAGTGTTTGTTCTTGAAGTGTAAGTAAATTGCAAGAGCAGGTAGATGTTTTTTCTGGCTGCTAGACTAGGAGCATTCATGGCAATTTACTTTTAAAACAACATACATACATGATTAATTTCACACTAGAGAATTCAAATTTATGTCTGAATTCTTAATGAACATTTTGCTAATGAGGGGAAATTCTATCATGACCTGGAGGTCACAGCATTTAAACAGTATAGTCTCTATTCAGTTATGCTTAGCCATCATCTGAGCCATGTACAATTCTTCTGGAACTTATGACACGGCAACCTTAAAATTCAATTTGTCCTACAGGAAAGAGGTGTTGGGTTCTCAGGAGCACACAGTGCTGTCATGGGAATCCCATGACCAAGGTCATAATACCATGGTTAAATATGTGTTCCATGTCAATGGAACCTGCTTGTCAGACCATTGGAATATTAAAGGTTCAGGACTCCGAGTGTGGCAATATAACACAGTGACTAACCACAGATAAATCTGAGAAAGAGCCATGTGTTCTTCTCCCATCTCTGCAAAACACTTCCTTGTTCAAGTCACTCTTACATCCCTATGCTTCAGTATCTCAATGTGTACAACAGAAAACACCCCAAAAGAAAACCTTTTCAACCTCATTAAAGATGTTGTAAGCCTTAGGACCTCATTACATGGTAACTTTGGGCACATCCAGGAGCTCTTCATACCTGGATTGTTCACACATTAATACCTGAATCTAGTTTTAAACACTTGTTATGTAGCTTAAAGTTATGCTGTTACTATCATCCATGTTACTAGCTTATGTGTAGCCGCTCTAGGCTACACCTTAGTGTAAACACTGGCCCCACCACCTGCAACTGGCCTGGATCAGGTCCTGCTGGCCCTGCCCAGAATCCCACATCCCTACTTACTGTCCCCGCCCCAGTCCCCAAGCCTGTCCCCTCAGTTTACTTGTGGCTGCACTGTCTGTCCAATGGCAGTGGCTGCGGAGGCAAGTTAACTCTTCCCTGACTGCTCCCCAGGATAGACAGTTCAGGTAGCCACAAGCAAGCAGTGGGGAGGTCAGAGAGGAACTGGAGGAGCCCCGGGGAACTGGGGGTAGGGAGAAAGCCCAGAATGGAGGGAGGAGGGGAATTCCTATCTTTCAGTCTTACAGGCCCCTGCTGCCATGAATGTGTGACTGCTCCAAACATGAACTAGCTCTAACACCAATCAATATGTGTACGGCTCACAACGTAACGTGTAACAAGGCCCTTAATTAATTTTCACATTCTTGGACAGAAGGCACAAAACATTATAAAGAATACATGGCAGATTATAAAGTTTAAGATACACCTTGCATCTATAAACTCAGAGAAAAATATAGCTGAAATATCCCATATAATAATTAATCTATAAACTTATGTGGAAGATATTGGATATCAACATGCATTCATGCCCCCAGGGAGTTGAGTTATACAAGACAAAATGTCTAGTCCTTCAAAGTGTGATTACTTCATGATAACCACATCCCACTGAGCTGCCTTATTGCTGTTATAAAAAGTCTTTATTATAGGAAGTTATTTTATACTAAGAGAAGATGAAGTTGGCACTTTAGAATGTTAAACAGCAGTTTCATTGGAGCTGTGTAGTTCACAAAAGATTAATCTACTCTTTGGAATATTCATGAATCAATAAGAACATTCACTAAGTCCAAGCAATTTTACCACTGTCAAATAAATTAAGTGCTATATATTCTGATGGAACTCAATCTAACTTATTCCCCACCATAGCTTTTATTGTTTTTTGGTTTTGTTTTTTAGAACAAAGTAGGGTAGGGAGTGCTCAATGTCTCATTCAAATTATTTTGAATCTTGCAAAACACAAAGAAAACACCTCTGCTGAAACACAGCCTAGCATCATCTTTGCTTCTATTAGAAAAAAGATCAGAATAAAAACAAGTACCTGCTTCTTGAGAAGATCAATGCTAATGCAAATCAAATATACATTGTTTAATTATAATAGTGTGTTGAAAAAATGAGGATTATAAACTCTGCCTCTCTGGTGGAGTCAGCCTGAGTAGTTTTGTAAATTACTTATTCATTGGTTCTCTACTTTTGTTCTCTAAAGTCCAGTTCCCTAAAAATTGGCTTTATGCCTGCATGACTGAAAGTAATGTATCATATTAACATTAGGACGTTAATACAACAAAAAACTAATTAGAAATAGAGCAAATACATGCTAATCCAGATAGCTGCTGCTCATTAACAGGGCAAGATACTCCTGTTGTTTGTTGCTCTGAATTCATTTTGACTGACAATTTTTAATAAGTGTACTTCACTATGCTCACTTTTCTGCCAACATAATTTAGCTTGGATGGAAATGATTCTATTTTTTCCTCCCTTCCTGAGTCAGAAGAATAAAGCCAAAAACAATGCATCACTTGACCCCCTCTTCTTGTATTCAGATCAAATGGTGACTTAGAATCATAGAAAATTAGGGTTGTAAGGGACCTTGGGAGGTCATCTAGTTCAGCCCCTTGCTCAAAGAAGGACCATCGCCAACCAGAACATGGCAGCCAAAGCTTTGTTTAGCCAGGTCTTAAAAACCTCCAAAGATGGAGATGCTACAACCTCTCTGGGTAACCTGTTCCAATGTTTTACTACCCTTCTACTGAGAAAACTCTTTCTGATATCTAAACTAAACTTTCTTTGCTGCAACCTTGCTCTGGCATCTGCCACCATTGAGAATAGTTTAGCTCCATCCTCTTTGGAACCACCCTTCAAGTAATTGAAGGCTACTATTAAATCCCCTCTTAGTGGTCTCTTCTGCAGATTAAAGAAGCCGAGTTCCCTCAGCCTCTTCTCAGAAATTATGTGCCTCAGGCCCCAAACCATTTTTGTTGCCCTCTGCTGGACTCTCTCCAATTTGTCCACAACTTTTCTCTCATGGGGGCCCCAAAACCGAACACAATACTCCAGATGTGGCCTCACCAAAGCTGAATAGAGGGGAATGAGAATAATCATTTCCCTTGACCTGCTGGCAACCCACCAGCCCAGTATGCCATTAGCCCTCTTTGCAACAAGGGTACACTGTTGCCTCATATTCAGGTTATTGTCCACTGTAAACTCCAGCTCCTTTTCCACATAACTGCTGCCCAGCCAGTCCGCCCCCAGCCTGCACTGGTGAATGGGATTGTTCTGTCCTAAGTACAGGACTTTGCACTTGTCCCTGTTGAACCTCATGCAATTTCTTTTGGCCCAATCTTCCAATTTGTCTAGGTCACTCTAAATCCTAGCCCTACCCTCCAGTGTATCTACAACTCTCCCCAGCTTGGTGTCATCTAGAAACTTGCTGAGGTTGCACTCTATGCCACCTTCCAGGTACTGATGAAGGCATAGCCCTCCCAGCAGATGTCAGGGCAACTGAAGTCCCCCATGAGAACCAGGGCTTGTGATCAGGAAACTTCTGCTAGCTGTTTGAAGAAAGCCTCATCCACCACTTCTTTCTGGTCTGGTGGTCTATAGTAGACCCACCATGACATCACTCTTGTTGCTCTCTCCTCTGACCCTAATCCAAAGGCTTTCAATAGGCCTATGTCCAGTTTTGTACTGGAGCTCTGAGCAATCATATGGCTCTTTTACATATAATTCAACTCCTTGTCCTCTTCTCCCCTGCCTGTCCTTCCTGAACAGTTTGTACCCATCCATGACAGTGCTCCAGTCATGCGAGCTATCCCATCAAGCCTCTGTTATTCCAGTCACATCATAGTTACATGACTATGCAAGGCCTTCCAATTCTTTCTGCTTGTTTCCCAGGCTCTGTGCATTTGTATACAGGCACCTAAGGTAACTAGTCAATTGCCTTGATTTCTCAGGAAGTATGAGGACCCCTCCCTTGTTGTCCCCTCTTGCTTGATCTTCCTTCAGGTCTTTGCTTCCCCACTTACCTCAGGGCTTTGGTTTCCACCTCTCAGTGAACCTAGTTTAAAGCCCTCCTCACTAGGTTAGTGAACCCATCTGCAAATATGCTCTTCCCACTCTTCATCAGGTGGGTCCCATCTCTTCCCAGCAATCCTTCTTCTTGGAACAACAACCCATTGTTAAAGAAGCCAAATCCCTGCTGGCAACACCACCTGTGCAGCCAGGTATTGATCTGTGGGATGCACCCGTTCCTGTCCAGGCCCTTTCCCTGACTGGAAGGATTGAAGAGAACACAACCTGAGCCTCAGACCCCTTCATCCTTGCACCCAGAGACCTGTAGTCAATGTTGATCTACTCAGGGTCTCCCCTGGCAGTATCATTGCTACCGACATAGTTAAGCAGCATGGGGTAGCAGTCAGAGGGCCAGATGTGTCTTGGTAGTCCCTCTATGACATCTTGGAGCCAGGCTCTGGGCAAGCAGCAGACTTCCTGAGACAACAGGTCAGGCCAGCAGATGGCTTGCTCCATCCCCCATAGAAGGGAGTCTCCAACAACTACCACTCATCACTTCTTCTTGGTGGTTGTCTTGATCCTTTCCACCTTGGTGAGACCTAGCCTGTCCTCCTCTACCAATGGAATATGCTCCTCCCTCTGTGTTGCTCGGGCTGCATATCTGTTCTCCAGATGAATTGCTGCAGGTGGAGGTGAAGATTTCTGCTGCTGCCAGAGGTCACAATCTTCCAGCTTCTACCCTCCTGGGAGTCCATGTCCCCTCTCTTCTCTAGTGCTGCCTCTGGTAGTTCTTAGTCCACAGTCCCAGAGGTCTCCTCCAGCATCAAATCAATGAACTCCTCATGGCAGAGGATGCTTCAGAGCCTCACCACCTCCACCTGGGCTCCACCCCACACATTAGGACTTCTGTCAGGCCCAGGTAGCAATCAGACAGCTAGGAGGAAACACTCAGCCAGCAATACTCCCAGCTTCTGAGAGCACATGCCCCAAACACACAGAGCCCACCAAATAAACACTCAGTGAACCAAAAGCACAGGCAGCTCTGGATCACTTACCATCACTGGTCAGGATCTGGTGCCTGGCTTCTCTTCCCCTTCTTCCTCTTGCTCCCAGCAAACTACCTTCAAACTGCTTACCCTGTTTGCAGCCCCTACATGCTGGCTCCTTGGTTTCTGGCTCCAAACCTGTTGAAAAACTTCCCTCTAAGCCAGGGGTCAGCACCCCGCAGCATACATGCCATTAGTGGCAGATGGAGACATTTTTCTCAGCACACCAGGAAGCATTCAAGAACATTGTTTAATTTTTTTTAAGTTGCTGCTCTGGGCTGTCCTGTGCAGGCGCAAATCCCAGCACCATGGCAGGCACTGAGGTGGAACCAAAAGAACACAGGCAGGGACACTGTCTGTGTTCTACTGCCTCCACCCCTTGCTTCCAGGCTGCACCCTCCAGCCAGGTTGGCCCCTGGAGGGAGCTGCAGGTGGACACGGCTGGGGCTGGGGCAGGTGTTGTGCACAGTCACTGCCCTGGAGGCTTCCAGCAGGTGGCAGAGCCCTGGGCCCAGGCACGCAGACACCCTGTGCCACCCAGGCAGGGCAGCACTGGGGTGCTAAGTGCTGGGGCTGGGCAATCGGGGCAGGGTCTGGGTGGTGTGGGGGGAGGAACTGCAGGCAAGCCAGCCCTGTTGGGCCTTTAGGAAGGCAGGAGCTGGGCAGAAAGTGGGGGCTGCCCTGGGGCTCTGCGGGCTTGAGTTGTGGTGGGCGGGCAGGAGGGGGTGCCCAGTGGCACCCGTGCTGGGGCCTGGCTCAGCCCACACAGCTCTGCAGGGATGGGCCTCAGCCACCCTGAGCACAAGGGGATGCTGCCTGGTTGGGGCAGGACAGGGCTTGGGGGGCTTCTTTCTCCAAGATTGGCCACCCTGCATTCTGGGCACAGTGCAAGCAGGGCAGAGCCATCCCTGGTGTAAGGGCCTGGCTGTGGGAGCCCCCTGGACCCTGGGAATAGCCACCATGGCTGCCCTAGCCTGCCCAGGCCCTGGCCTTGCCCAACCCCGGCTCCCCTCAAGGTGCCAGGGCCAGGGAAGGCACAGCACAGAGCTTCTGTGCTGCAGGCTCCTGGCTGGATTGGCTCTGAGCGGTGGCTGTTCTCAGAGCCTGGGGGAACAGCCTGTGGCTGTGGCTCCCACTTGCACTGTACCCAGCATGGACAGAGGCCAAGCAGGGAGCCGCCTGAGCCCAGTGTCCTGCCCCAGCCAGGCAGCATCCCTTCATGGCCAGGGTGGCTGTGTCACATCCCTGTGGAGCTGCGGAGCCGGCTGGACCTCACCTCCGGTGCTGCTGGGCCCCTCCATGGTGGCCTGAGTCTGCAGAGCCCTGGGGCAGCCCCTGCTCCCTGCCTGACCCCTGCTCTCCTCTGACTGCAGCCTTCCCAAGGTCCTGGCCAGGCCAGCCTGCCCACGGTGACTCCCCCGGTGCCTGCTGCTCCCTACTCCTCTCTTCCTTTTTCTCCCCCTCTCATCACAACATGCTTAATAAGAAAAAGAGAAAATCACAAGAAGTTTTATTTATTGTTACCAGATTTAGAATTTTTAGAAAACCTGGTATTTACTGTAAACCCCCCCAACATTTATGATCATTAACTGTATTAAATATGCAGTGCATCCTGTCATGTCCCTCCCCACCCTGTTTTGTTTTTGTGGTGTGCCAGCACTCCGGCATCTTACAAGGTGGACATTGTGGTTTTTTCAGCACTCTGGCCAAAAAACGTTGCCTACCTCTACTCTAAGCTTTATTTCTAAAGCAGTAGTCCTCTAATTGCAGTACTCTCTAAATGTGCTCCTCCTCTCCAGCCTGTGGTAAATCCCTTCCTACTGGTCTGAAAACTGAAAGATTTTGAAAATCAAGAAACGGGGATGGAGCTTGTACCATAGAATCATAGAAAGGTAGAGCTGGAAGACACCTCAGGTTATCTAGTCCAACCCCCTGCTCAAGGTAGGATCCTTATCCTTATCCTTATCTGGGCAGAAGTTCCCCCAGAAGTGCCCTCCCTCACCATTCCCTTTTCCCAGCCACCCCAGGAAGCATGGCCAATACTTCCCGCACCCAGATCCTAAATCCCAATGCATTAAAAGGTATTAAAACATGAAATCGTCTTTAATTTATTTCCTCTATATTTCTTTTTAAATTAATATATATTTTTTTATTTTATCCTTCAGTGACTGACTTCCTTCATTTCACCATCCTTCCCCCACCCACATTTCCCTTCCACCTCCCATTTCATTACCCACCCCCATTTAATGAATTCTCTGCCTCCCAGCTTCATGTTTGTGCCCCCCCCCCCAAGCCCATCTCCCACATACCCCCACCGAAAGCAGGGTGGAAGCCTGTCCAGGCTCACCAGCTCTGCAGTGGCAACTCACAGCTATGCAGACAGGGGAGAGTCAGAGCAGGTTTCAAGCCTTAGGGCGTGACTGCTCCAAATTCCAGCTAGCACTAACACTGATCAACATTTGAACAGCTCAAAGTGCTATGTGTAACAAGGCCCTCTGACAAACCATTTGTTAAAAAAAACTGCGCAGTAGCAATATAAAGCTGCAGCCATATAAGGGACATAAGAGAAAGGAAAGCCAAATGAAGAAGCTGTAAATCCAACTTTGATAACCACACGGAGCAATGTGAAAAGCACCTGTTGTCTGCTGCTATTTGCATTTGCCCTGCCCTGGAGCACATGACCCCAATTATGCTCCTTTAGCAGGACTTCCATTTTACATCAGGAGAAAGGGTGAAAAATCATAGAGTGGAAATATGAACTTAAAGTATTCCTTTAGGGACCCCTGTCTGAACTTGTTACTCTGCATATGCAAACATAGGGGACTGTCTGAGTCTGCGTGTTTTGCTTTGTTATTGTTGAACTGTAAAATAGAGAAAAGCAAGCTGAGCAGGAGGTGGAGCTGTTCTGAAGGCTTTCATCTGGTTTCCAGGGAAACAAGTTATTCAGTTATATGCATGTCAGCACATCTGGTTCATTTGGACTCTGTCTCTTTGAGAGTGATGAATGTGTCATGGGAAAAATGAATGGAAAAATGATTTAAAGGATTAATAAAACAGAACATTGAATTCTGTTTTTTCAAAATATGTTTATTTTACATTCCTTTGGGTGAGTTTCTTCTCCTCTGTGTTTGGGGGCTTCAGAACCATCAGAGGCCTGAGGAAGGGTACTGTAATACCCAGAAGCTTACATATATCTTTACCAACCATACAATAGGTCCAATAAAAGATATTACCCAGAACAATTCTTGCCTTTCAGAACTCAAAATTGCCAACACCCCCTCCCTCCCAATATAAAAGATCTAGAAAATTCAACTAGACTTATTTATTTATTATTTATTTTATTGCTCTTACTAAAAATGATCACTGATTACCAGCATTACTGCCCAAACACTAGGAGAAAATATAGTATGGTTTATGAGACATTATAGGCATTAATTGGAACAATTTTTTTTTCTTATTGAGAATAGATGTAAAACTAATATAGCTCTGTATTTAGGTGTAAAATACAACTTACTTGAGTAAGGTTTTCATTATGAAAATTTTAGGAACCTTTTTGTTTAAGATTAATACTCAAATCCTCCATTACAGACCAGAATCAGTAGATTCTCATTGACTTAAATGGGCTTATTTGCAGATCCTTAGTGTCCTTGCTTCATTGCAGAGAAAGAATCACAGAAAATCAGTGTTCATAAGGGAATGCCAGAAAAAGTACAAAACTACTGAACTAATCACAGAATGTTATTTTTTAACATGCAATTTAAGGGGTAGCAGTTAAATCAAATTTGGATGGCTACACCTTCTTTAAACAAATCAGTGATGTATAAAATAGATTTAGATACTCAAGGTTAGGTCCTTATTTTTAAAGCACTGAACCAAAAGATGTCACAGAATATTTTCTTGTCCTATCTCTATAACACTGGATTGAAAGCGCTAATCTGCAGTGTGGAAAGGGGTTTGGCTTATAAATCATTTATAAATTGGCATCCCTATCATTAGGACACAAATGATGATCATCACCATTTTTGAGAACACAAACTGTCCTAAACACAACACAAAAGGAGGTAAAGATGGAGCTTCAGAGTTGAGACAATCCCAGCCTCCCAAGATTTGTCAGGTCTCTGCCACTCTGTAATGGTTACACTTAAAATGTGATTAACTTGTTAATCATGACTTAAGTTGTGACTCAGGCACACATTCACTCAATTAATGGCAAGATAAAAGAAGGAATAAACCAAAAGTTATTTCACAAAAATGTGTAATAACTTTGTGGCTTCTTCCTATCAAGCTATTAATGTGTGACCCAGCATCCCCATGGCTGGGAGCCCCGTCAGCTGACAGATCTCCCAGCTGCAGGAGCTTGCTACTTGCCCTGATTGTGACCCTGGGTTTCCCCTGCACTGACAACAAGGTGTGATGGGATTTGATGCTTGGACCCACAATTACACCTCCTTCCATGCACGTGTGGCATGGCAAGAAGCGTAACTGTGTGGCTTGCACATCAGATCCTATTGCACCATTACTGCATGTCTGGCAGGGGCCTCAGACTCATAGCAGTAGGCCTACAACAGTTACATCAGGCCTGTGCAAGGCTATATTGACATGCCCTATTGCATGAACAGTCTGTTAGGCATTTGTTTTCTTCAGTGGGAGCAATCAGCTTTTTAAATAACTATCATACCAAAATGAAGGATCTTCAAAATGTCATGTATCCTTATATATGCTGCTCTTTTTCATTAAGGTCAGAGTCAGATTTATCCGGTACCTGATAATTAATATACATTACTAATGCTGGTTGAGAGAAAACATAGGGGAAAAATATGATCAACACTTTTTTTTCCTATTTTCATTTTCAGGCTTTTTCCCCTGCTTATTTACATTGAGATTTTGTATATTCCCATTGATACTTCTTGTACCATATTTTTTCCCACAATTTTAAATGTTATAAATGTCCATTCATTGTATTCTTCTGGCTTTTAGGCTAAGTACAGACAGTCAAAAATCCCAAGACTAAACTGGTTCAGCCTTTGCAGGTTAGTTTAAACCACAAGAATTAAATTGAAACAGAAGTGAACAGACATTTACTTTTGATTCAAGAAATGCAGCCACATGCCTGCAATGGCTCAGGCCAGAAGCTGAGGGGAGTTAGAACATGGCTGTCTGGCTGTAAGTTCACTTCCTCTTCCTGCTGGCCCCAAGGTCTCTGGGATTTGCAGTCCAGAATTACAGCAGCAGGACTCTGCAAGGTAGCTCATCAATTCCTCTTCCTGCTTCCAGGTGCCTTTGAGATTTGTAGTCTACAGTTGCAGCCAGCAGTAAGTTTGAGTGGGAGAAAGGGTGTTTAACCCCCTCCTTGGCCCCAGACTCCAGCAGTGGTTTGCCTGGGGGGGCAGTCCCTCCTCCCTGAAGACTGGGTTGCATCCTCATCTAGGTTTGCCCCTTCCTCCCACCCCCTTGTCAGCCAGCCCTCACTGCTCCAGATAGAGAGCAGAGGAGTGGGGCTAGTAGTGGTCTCTGGAGCCAGACAGCACAGCACAGGGCTGGAAAGCATGCTGAGGGACTGTGATTTAACTTGAATCAGGAAGGGGTTTGGGACAGAAATTTCATAAACTGGTTTGACCCAAATCAGTTAACTCGATACTACATTCAACCAGGTTTACCTTAAAACAGTTTCAGCCATTTTGAAACTGGTTTATGTGCACTGAGCTTCTGTTCAGTTATAGGTTTAAACCAGTTACTGATAAGTTAAACTGGTTTATGTGTAACTTCTGTCTCTAGCCTTAAGGTCATGGTATCATGGGTGATGTTCCAGAAAATGAGGTAAGAAGAAGATAGAACATGGTCATTTTAATCCTTTTCTATCTGAAACTCAAAAGTTTGTAAAAAAGGAATTAAAATGCTAAAATAACTGCTGCCATCACACAGTATTTCAGTCAAAAATCTGAAAATGGGAAATGGACAGAAGTTTGGATGGGAAAATATTTTATTTTTTTCTGAATAAGATTATCTGATTTTACTTGTTTTGCACAACATTTTAGATCTAGCCTAAACATTTTTGACCAAAATAAAATGTTTTGTTCACTAATTTTCTTTTTAATTTAATTTTTAAAAAATCAGAAATGCAGGTTGGAAATAAAAAAGTAAATGCTTCTTTTGTTAAATGTCAAAATGAAATGCCTCAGCATTTCTGAAATTAAATACATCATTTAAAACATGTCAACATAAAATGTTTTTACATTTCCACACAGTTTAAAAAAGATTCTTCTGAAAAAGTGTATCAAATCTTAAAAATCTGGTACCTTGCTGAGACACTTTCTTGTAGTACCAAAGTTTTAGGCATCTTTTTTACTTACTTGGATTATTCTTACAAAAGGTTTAAGGCTTCTATTAAAAGGAAGAGTTTGGTTGTTTTTTTTTTTTAAAGAACAGAATAAAAATCATGTTATTTTATGGGTTCTTAAGAGAACCATGGGGATAAATATAAAAGGAAATAAAAATACAGTTTTAGGGATAATGGCTTGAATCACTTTAACAAATCTTTATACTTAGGAAGGTTTATACACATGATCTAAAATATTAGATCTAAATGGGGCACATTGAAAGAGGTCATTACATTTTCTATAAATATTTAAAAGAAGAATTCACAAAATAACAGTTTTTGAACTTTTAAAAGAAGAAAAGATGGAGATATTTACATCAGTAGAATAGTGGTTAACCTTCTGGTCCAACAGGCTAGATGAGTGGCCTGAATCCATGGGGTTGCCACCCAGATCAGGCCTCATGCCAGATCCCACCTTATACCACCTGGATTAGGCCACATGCACCTGGATCTGGCCTTGTGCCACCTGGATTGGGCCACACATGCCCAGATCCAACCTTCCACTGCACCGCCCCATGCTGCATGCCCAGTCCAGCACAAGAGACAATGTTATTCCACTTGACAGACTCCCCATGGGCTCAGAGGTTTGGGAGCAGGGGAGTAGCAATTAATGCTGCCACCAATTCTCTGCTGTCAAATTTTTGGATCCATGGAGAGCCCTGTGTGCTGGAAGATATATCTCTGTGTATGCTGGATCTGGCCCATGGGCCCAGGGTTAAGCCCTCCTGTTAACAGAACAAACTGAATACATAGCTAACACCTAACTCCGTGGATAGGCAAAGTACCCTGTGTATAAAGGGAAGCATTTTAAGATTATAAAATTATTGGTTAGCCCTATACTGTTGTGGATAAACTGATAGTAGCCCAAATGGGTTTCTTCTTTGTTAAAAGAAAATCATAACAATACTCTTACATACATTTGCTGGTTAATTAATTACAGTTTTGCTCACTATATTTATATACATTTCAGTAGATATGCATCTGTTATGAAAACAGGGCCAGATTATAGTTTTCAGATATCACCTATACTGGGGAGGAGTGGGAAGGACGGAGTAACACTGTCCAACTTCTTCTTGAGCACCTCCAGTGATGGAGGGTCTACAGCTTCCATAACAGTGAAGAAGTTTTTCTGGCTATCCAATCTAAACTTACTTTGCCACCCTATTTTCACCGAAAAATAACCCAGAATTTTGTACTCAATTCTAGATGAGTAATATAGCTACACTAATGTATTTATATTGTAAATAGCAATAACATTGATTTGGAAGGACTTCTTTGAGGTGACTTTGCTGGACTTTTGAAGGGTTCTTGGCTGGAATGTTCTTAGGAGTCCTGGCTGCAGGGTTTTCTGGAGTCTTGTCTGTTTTGATAGACTGTTTCCTACAAAGCGTTTAAGTAAAAAAAAATCCTTCAAAGTTCAAGGGCAGGGATGGCCAACTTGTGGCTACATGGCACAGGCAGTCTTTGTGTGGCACATGGCAGCTTGAAGAGGGAACAGGCAGGAGATAGGGCAGGAAGCAGAAAACAGAGCAAGAGATCAGGCAAGGAATACACTGAAGGAAGCAGAAAGCAAAGCGGGAAATCAGGCAGAGGAAGGGGGTTGGAGTGGCACTCAGGGAGATTGCAGGATTAAATTTGTGGCATGGCTGTAAAAAGGGTTGCCCCCCGCCCCATGGTTCTATGGCCTGTAAGCTGAGGGGCCTCCAAAAAGGAAGGGGGACTTGGGTTCTCCATTATTTATAAAACTAAAAGTTGTTAATGATAGTCCCCATTTGAAGTTTGCTATCTTCTCTCTTCTTAAGTGGCTTTTCCACAAGCTTAACATGCCAAGCTCCTTCAGCTTCTCTTCATATGACTTGCATTCCAAGTCCTCAATCATCTTTGTTGCCCACCCTTAGACCCTCTCTAACTTCTCTACAGCCTTTATAAAATTTGGAGCCCAGAACTGCACATAATACTCCAGGTGAGGCATAATCAGTGACAAGTAGAGAGGCACCATCACCTGTCTTATACCTAATGCTTCTATTGATGCACCCTAAAGCCACGTTTGCTTTTTGTGTGGCTGCATCACACTGCAGATTTGCACCAAGTCTGTGGCCTACCAAGACTAACAAATCCTTTTCCATAGTGCTGTCATCCACATGAGTGTTACCCATTTAATATTTGTGTTTTTGATTATTCCTCCTGAGGTGTACTACCTTGATTTTTCCTGTTGGCTCTAGCCCAGTTTTTCAATCTGTCAAAGTTCCTTCTCAATTGCACTGGCATCCTATAATGTGTTCACAATCCTTTGTAGTTTCATGTCATCTGCAAACTTGTTCAAGAAGCTTTCTATACCAGCACCCAAATCATTAATAAACATGGTAAACTGCACCAGCCCTATGACAGACTCCTGTAGGACTCCACTAGAAATGTCCTGCCATTCTGTCATGAACCTCTGAATAATTACCCTTTGATCGCTGCTATTGAGCCAGTTATCTATCCACCTTATAATAGATTTTTCTATCCCATATTTCTCCAATTTGTTTTTGAGAAGGTCACATGGGACCTAGTCAAAAGCCTTGATGAAGTCCAGATACACTATATCTATAGCTTTTCCTTTACCCACTCAAGTAGTTACTTTGTCAAAGAAGGAGATTGAGTGTGAACCATGCTGGCAGCTTCTGGTCAGCCTTTCCTCCTCCAGGTGCTTGCAAATGGCTTTCCTTAGGATATGTTCCAGTAAATTCCCAGGTATTGAGGTACTCGGTCTGTAATTCCCTGGGTCCCCTTTTTCTTGTTTTTTAAAGATGGGCACTACATTAACCCTTTTCCAGTCCTCTGTTACTTGGCCTGTCTCCCACAACTTGATGAAGATCATTGCAAAGGGCTCTGAGCTCTCCTCTGCCAGTTTCTTCAGGACCCGGAGATGAAGTTCACCTGGCCCTGCTGACCTGAATTCATTGAGCCCCTCAGAAAGCTCTCTAACTATTTATTTTGTTATTTCCTACCAGATAATCTTTATTAGCTGTGTGGCTGCAGCACAGGTGACTGGTGCCACCTTAGTCAAGGGGGGAATGTGCCCACCCAAAGTGACTAGTCAGCGACCAATCTCGCTGATGTGGGGGGGGGGGG
>NW_017729024.1:116059995-116066081 GCF_001723915.1 Gavialis gangeticus | reverse complement strand
CAATCTCGCTGATGTGGGGGGGGGGGGTCCCACGCAGCCAATCTCACTGACCGGGGGAGAGTCCCTCCACACCCGATCCCACTGACCGACACTTTCAGGGGGGCCATGGCACTCACACCTGCCCCACCTGCCCCTTGCTTAAGCAGCGAGAATGGCCAGTCAGGGGGTGCACCATTGCCACTGGGCTGCAGCTTAATTTTTTTGTGAAGGCTGAAGCAAAGTAGCTGCCTTATTTGCAACTTTGGCTAGGAGTTCCTCTTGCCTTGTTAACGCTGCTTCCTTGGTCCTTCTTTTCTGACTAACATACTTACAGAACTTCTTCTTGTCCTTAACCTATTTTGTCAGGTGCAGTTTGTGCTTTCTCTTTGCCTTCCTGATTCCATCCCTCCAGGTTTTTGCTATTTTCTGGTATGTTTCTTGCATTGCCTGTATGCTTTCCTTTTGCATTTGAGGCATTTTTGAAGTTCCATGTGCAGCTATATGGGTCTCTTTATTTTTTGTGTGCTTCCATCATGTTGGGACAGTTTCTTGTTGGACTTCCAATACTGTGCCCCTTAGAAGCTTCTAGCCCTTCTGGGTGCCCTTACCCTTCAGTTTATCCTCCCATGACATCACACCTATTCACTCCTTGAGTTGGATGAAATCCACCTTTTTTTAATCTACTCTCTTAATTTTGCTGACCTCATGCTTTCCCTGCTCTCAGGATCTGGAATACTATCATATCATGATCACTTCCTCCCAAGTTACCCATCACCTTCACATCCTCCACTAATTCTTCCCTGTTGGTCAGAACAAGATCCAAGATGGATGATTCCCTAGTTGTACCCTTGACTTCCTGCAAAAGAAAGTTGTCCTCTACACAAGTTAGGAACTGGCTTGACATTTATGTTTGGCTACATTGTTCTTCTAGCAGATGTCTGAAGAACTGAAGTTTCCCATCAATGAACAGTGGGTGGGAGAGGGGAGTATCTGGAGTACGTATACATATTGAGCAGAGCTGAGCTGTGAGGTCACTGTGACTTGAAATGCTGTTGACTCTGCTGGGGTCCAGCCCAATAAAGTATGTGATAAATCACAAGCTTTTGGTTTTGGATTAGAATCATAAATGGTTTGTACTGTTATCCAATAGCTTTTGGATAGATTTGTCACCTGCTTTAAGAGTGCCTCCTCCACCTCCCCTGCCTGATTAGATGGTGTAAAATAAATCCCAACATTATACCAGTGCCTCATCTTTCACCTTGTATCTTCACCCAGATGCATTGTGCTTTGTTGTCTTCTTCCTCCTGAGTGAGGGAACATGTGTGTGTTTTTGACACACAAGGAAACACCACCACCTTTTTTCCCCAATCTTGTCCTTCTGAACCAGAGTGTAACCTTCCCTGTTGACATTCCAGTTTTAAGAGCTGTCCAACCAGGTCTCGGTTATGCCATAGTTCTTTTCACAGGCCGCAGCTTCTAACTTATTTTGTTTATTCTCCCTACTTATCACATTTGCATACATGCACAAGATGTATTCTGCATTTTGATCTCTTCACTTCCTTTTTGCATCACTTCTTGCAGTCCTGTAGCTCTCTGGTCCTTTCCCAGAGTTAAACTGCTTCTCTGAGTCCTTTCCCTTCTGAACTGTATGGTCTGTTACTGGAGGGTTTTGATCATCTCCCATGGAAACTAGTTTAACGCCCTCCTTCCTATGTTGGCCAGATGATTCCATGAAGGTGATTCAATTTCTCAGCTATAATCCAAACTTTATGCAAAAATTCTACTCTAGTCTGTACAGATCCTTTGGATTTGTTTAATGAGTTTAATTCAAGTGGTCGTTCTAAAAGAGTGTGTGTGGGGTGGAGAAGTGGGGAGGGGAGGAAGAGCCGGGGGTGGGAATGATACTGTAACTAGCTTGGATGTGCTTTGTATGAACTGGGTTCAGAGATTTGTAAGCATGGTCTACGAGTGCATGCATGTGGTTTAGTGAATTATTATAAATCCAGGAAGATTGGTGTGTATGTTGAAGAAAATATTCATCAACGTACATGTATATTTAAGAAAATACTGTAAATATAAAAATGAAAATTGCATTTTTTACTTTATTTACATTAGGATTTTATTCATAAAAAATAAGACAAGCATCTCAAAGCATACATTTCAGCAAGTAACCTTATAAGGCATTTCTGTGGCTCTGAAGATGTTTGTGGGTTATGCATAACAGAAAATAATGTTTCATATATTTTTTTTCTGGAACATCAAAATGAATGTGTACATATATGTCTACTGCACAGTTATATTTTGCTCTTGGGAAGGCATAATTTACGTCATACTTTTCCAGACTAGGAAGAAAAAAAAATTCATATTTTTGCTGAAAGTTCAGCTCTTTCCTCTCCTGATAGCCTTTTTATTTTTTTAGATTGCACATGCTTTTATAACAACAATGCTGTTATACTTAACACTAATCTGATTAACTGAATATCAGCTACATCATGTACAAAATAACTTATATGAGCTCTGCTATAGGAGGAACCTTCCCTTAGGTGGAAGCCTTGCCTCAGCTCAAAACTGGTCTGGGTCCAGCACAAAAATGGCATGGGAAGCAAGATTTTGAAAGGGCATGCACAAACACAATTTCTCATTGCTCTTTGTTTTCAGGTCTGGCATTTTTATACAGTAGTCTTGTGTACTTAAACAAAACTAACTGTAGCCCCTAGGTGCTCTTACAATGATTTGCTATGAATGAGATGGGATAGGACTACACTATCTGTTGCTAAATGAAACCCTGTTTAAATATGCTTTTCCATTCATTTCTCTCCCCAGTTAAGAAGACAATGCTGCTCAGGCCAGATTTCAACAGGGGTTGCTGCTCTTCATCCTGGGAGGATTATTCTTCCATCTTTTCCCTATGGAGAGATCTGGTGTTTAGCTGAGTTATTTTGTGCCAGGTGCTGGGGAGAGGATTTCAGCTATGGTACATTTACAATTCATGCCTACAGTGGAGAACTTTGTGGCTGAAAGCACTTTTTAATCCTTATTACTTTCTCCATTAACTACTTTACATGCACATTTAATCTTATTTGGTACTTGAACTCAGTTCTTTTGTGCTACCTGTGAGCTGACGATTCTGCACAGTTGAAGAATGGGAAAGATGGCCTAGATAACAATTTAATAATTCAAATATTGGTATGCTACCTATTTAATAATGAAGCAAATAAATTCTAAACAAGGCTAAAATTCAGGACTCCTTCTGATGCAGGCTATCATTAACAACTTTTAGTTTTATAAATAATCGAGAATCCAGGTCCCTTTCCTTTTTTGGAGGACCCTCAGTTTACAAGCCGTAGAACTGTGGGATCCAACCCTTTTCACAGTCATGCCACAAATTTAGCCCTGCAATCTCCCTGAGTGCCATTCCAACCCCCTTCCTCTGCCTGATCTCCTGCTCTGCTCTCTGCTTCCTTCAGTGTATTCCTTGCCTTTTCTCTTGCTCTGTTTTCTGCTTCCTGCCCTATCTGCTGCCTGTTCCCTCCTCAAGCTGCCATGTACTACACGCAGAGACTGCCTGTGCCACTGTAGCCACAAGTTGGCCATCCCTGCCCTTGAATTTTGAAGGATTTTTTTTACTTAAACGCTTTGTAGGAAACAGCCTATCAAAATTATCTAAAATACAATAGAACACCGAGTGTTGTCACAAATTCAATTTAACAGTTAAAGTACTGTTAAAACACAAGCAGGCACATGCTCAAGCAGTTTAGCACTTGTGACCTTCTGGCATTGCAAAGTTGTTCCCTTTCAGGTGAGGATTATCTTCTAAACACACACTAACTTTAATAGGTCACTACATTGCAAAGATTTGCAAATATTGCAAGTGAGCACATGACAAAGCCCTGACATAGCTTTTCTGCTTTTACTGCCTTATGATGATGTCTAAATGCATTCATTGTAGTATTTCATGACATTACACATACCTCCAGATAATTTCAACATTTTGTATAGCTGTTATATTTACATTTATATATTTTTTAAATTTACAGTGGTTTTAGTTCTCTCAAATAACCATTTCTCAGAGAAAGATCATAAAACACTCCTCGCACACAACCAGTGTGTACCTGCTAAGCCATAGCTGCTCTAAAACTAATGAAATACAAGTAAGCTAATGAAAACAACTGCAATAAGTAAATAAATGAAGTCAGAATCAAAACATATAAAGCAGCTTTGCTGTGTGCAAAGGGTATACATGAAGATGTGTAGATCTCTGTCATTCTGAGACACTGTATTCCCCAATCATTCCCCCCAGCTCCCAGTTCATAGTTTCATAGGTGCTAGGGTCAGAAAGGACCTGAGTAGATCATCAAGTCCGACCCCCTGCCATGACAGGAAAGAGTACTGGGGTCAAACAACCCCATCAAGGTGTAACATCTAACCTCCTCTTAAAGACCCCCAGGGTAGGAGCCAGCACCACTTCTCTTGGAAGTTGGTTCCAGATCCTAGCTGCCCTGACCGTGAAGTAGCGCCTCCTGATATCTAGCCTAAACCTACCCTCTGCCAACTTGTGACCATTATTCCTGGTCACTCCTGGCAGTGCTCGGGGGAACAGGGACTTCCCCAATGCCTGCTGGTCCCCCCTGACTAGTTTGTAACAGGCCACTAGATCCCCCCTAAGCATTCGCTTGTGGAGGCTGAACAGATTCAGGTCCCTTAGCCTCTCCTCGTAGGGCCTGCCCTGCTGCCCCCTGATCATGTGAGTGGAACCTCCTCTGAACCCTTTCCATGTTGTCCACATCCCTCTTGAAGTGCGGTGCCCAGAACTGGACGCAGTACTCCGGCTGTGGCCTGACCAGTGCCGCATCGAGGCGAAGGATCACCTCCCTGGACCTGCTTGAGATGCATCTGTGGATGCATGACAAGGTACGGTTGTCCTTCCTGACTGCATCCCCACACTGCCCTCCCATGTTCATCTTGGAGTCAATGATGTGTTTGATTCCCCAGTTCCATCCTTTAGCTCCTAATCATTCCCTGCAGCTTCTCTTGGGGCTGCCAGCACTGCTGGCCTCACCATATGGCTAGAGCTGACAGCCCTGAAAGAAGCTGCAGAGGCTGAGGGGAATGACCAGGGAGTTGGGGGGAATGATCAGGGGCTTCTCCCAAGCTTCTGGTTCAATCCCCCAGCTCCCAATCATTGTCTTCAGCCCCTATGGCTTCTCCTGGGGCTGCCAGCACTGCCTGACTCACCCTGGTTGGGGGGGCAGCCAGAAAAGCCACAACTTTTCCCGGGGTTGCCGGGCTCAAGCCAGGGCTTGTCTGGCTGCTTCCCCCAGCTGCTCCCACCAGCACTGCCTAGTGCCTGCCTATGCAGTCTATGGCAAAATCTCTGAATCTCTCTGATTTGTTTCAGAGGCTTCTGATTTGATTCAGAAAGTGTAATGGGTTTCCTGATATGATTCGGATTTGAAGAGTCAGCCGCCGAATGGCTATTCATGCCATCAGTGACTTTAGTTCTAGAAGATCACAGAGTCAAAATGATATCATATAGCAGGGATAAAAATTACGTATTTTTGTTGGGAAGCACATAAAGGTGAGGCAGTGTTTTCACATGATAAAGTGTTAGCAGGTTATATACATAATGGGTGCATTCAGACATGTAAGCATGTGTGCTTGCAGCAACTTAAATAGAAGCGGTGCAAATTTGAGCTGGGGCTTTTTGCCTCAGCATACATGCTTGGACATACACCTTGTTGTGGAGCAAATTGTGCCACCTGGAGCAAAATAACCCTGCCTGGCTCCTCTTGGATCTGCAGCCAGGGGGAGCTAGAGCCCGGGGTCAGCATCTGTGCTGTCCTCAGCAGTATAAAAAGCCACCCTGTTCTGGCCCCATCAGTACAAAAAGCTGCCCTGGCAAGTAGCTCAGGGCTGCTTGCTCTCAGGAGCTTCTGGGGCCTGGCCATTTGGTACCTGAGGACACTACCCCTTGCGCTAGCTGGACTGCTAAAGCAGCCCTGAGAGTTCCCTGCACCCTTTACCCACTGTAGCAGTTTGGCAGTGGGGGCTGCTGCCTGGCTGTGACCTGCTGCGCACCTGCCAGACTCAGATGGGGACTGCACAGC
>NW_017729024.1:116058798-116059594 GCF_001723915.1 Gavialis gangeticus | reverse complement strand
AGCAGGTTCCTCTGCCTGGGTCCTGCCAGTTGCCTCACTAGCAGGAATTCTGGTGTTCCCTATTGGAAAACTGAAAAATCTCTGATAAAAAATCCCAAAGTCACTCTGTAAAATACCCCAAAATCCATGCTTCTCCACAATTAAAACAAAAGACCACTCTAAAGAGAGAGAGAGTGAGACAGAGACAGCGATCAGTTGGGCAATGTTTTATTGATATATCTACAATGTGGAAGCTAACCAGTGTCTCTATCATAATAATAAAATGAACTCTAAATACATGTTTCATGAATTCATGAATACATGAATATATATTTTGCTGCCCTCCTGCAGGGCCTACACAAAGGGGCTACAGCCCCCTAACAGGGGAAATGGCCCCCCAACATGGAATATGGCCCCCACACAAGGGCTATGGCCCCCCAACAGTCATTATGGCCCCCACACAAAGGCTACAGCCCCCCAACAGGGGCTACAGCCCCCCAACAGGGGCTATGGCTGCCACACAAGGGGTACAGCCCCCACACAAGGGCTATGGCCCTTGCAAGGGCTACCACCCCTCTGCAAGGCCCACATACCCCACTCCCCTAATTGCTGCCTCACCTGACCCCATCTCCTGGCAGCTGCTGCCCTCCCAATGGCTGCCCCCCAGACCCCCACAATGGCTGCACCACCTGGCCCCATCCCCATTTGCACCCCCAGGCTCCCATGGCTGCCGCCTAACCCAAGGCCCCGTCACTTTACAAGCCTCCCAAAAAATAATTCCCCTGAAAAAAAGCCTCTACTTACCTTAGAAGCAGGG
>NW_017729024.1:116055890-116058471 GCF_001723915.1 Gavialis gangeticus | reverse complement strand
GAGGGCAGGCAGGATTGGGGCTGGGCAGGGCAGGGTTTTGGGGGGTTGGGGTAGTGGGCGGGGCCAGTGGGAGGCTCCCATAGTCCCCTCCCCTGTCCTTCAGCCCCCCCCTTACCCTTTACTTACTGGCACTGGAGCCCTGGTGCTGCAGCACCTGCCTGGCAGGCCACGTGCTTCAGCACCAGGGCGAGGGTCCAACAACAGGGACACTCTGGCAGCCAGAGCTTCCCTGTGGAGGTCCCAGCCTCTGGTTGCCCTGATTTTTTAAACTCCATTTCTTTTAGACCCCTGGATGTCCAGGGGTCTAATTTTTTCCCCATGCTGCAGATGAACATATTTTCATTCCCACACATGCCTCTTGCTCCATTTCAAAGGGGTTTGAGATGGGGCAAGAGGCACATGTGTGCTCATCCGGATGCGCCCAATGAGTTCTATGTTGACTTTTTTTTAGGCAAAGTATCCTATTTCTGTACTCAAATTAACTAATTTGCCAACATGCAGTTTTGAAATTACTTTGCTATTTATGAAGAACTGTGTGTATTTGACAGGTAAGAACATGCAGAGGAGACTGGAATATCTAGTATTATGTAAAGAGGTACATTATTAAGAGAATAAAAGTAACCAGAGAAAAATTTACAGTGCATTTCAAGGAAAACTGTTGGATGATATAAGACATATCAGACTTGCTGAAGATCTTCCGAAGGAAGCTCTACAACTTGATAAAGAGGCTGGAAATCTGAGAATTCTGCATTAAAATGAAAAACTGATTAAGGCCTTAAGTTTGTAAAGACATATGCATTTGCCTGACTTAACACATTTAAGCAGTCCTATACACTTCAGTGGAACTGCTCATGTGAGTAAATGCAAACACGAGTAAGCAGGGTTAGGGCATAAAAGACCTAACTGCCTTTTCAAACTCAAATTTGGAAGGAGATTTTTCACAAGAGCCTAACATTACTAAGTGTCCAGCTCTGACTGAAATTCAGTTGAGCATTTAAGTCTCATAGGTACTTTGGCAAATTCTAGCCTACAAGTTTTATGCTCTAAACTGCAATCATAGTTCAGAAACTGCATGTCAGGGAAAATAAATACACAGCACTAGCATAGTTACAAAGTGTAAAAATACATGTGTAAACAGACAAACCAAGTTTTATGTCAGATGTAATGTTTATGTGTATTATGTAAATCTGCTATGTGTCTTGTAATTTCCTTTTTTGATATCTATTTAAAAAAAGCAGAAAAATCCTTAAAAGTACTAAAAACTGCATTTGTTTCTAGCTATGTATTCACATGACATTCACCACACTGATGAGTCCCTGAACAGTACTGGAATACATTGGCTTAAACACTAAACCTTAAGTATTAGAACATTAAAAGCAGCAGAATGATATACCTATCCAGACTGTGCATCCTGGTATAAAGGGAATATGATGAGATGATGATACACTTTACAACCAAAATAATAAAATATATATCCAGTGCATTTCTGTATTTCAGAAAAAGTCTCTCTATCATTTGTACTCTTGATATATATATTTTCCCAAGAAAACACAAGCAAAAATGAGAGATGTAAATAATGTTTTAACTAATCATCACTCTTTGCTGCTTATTGCATTGTGAACATTCCTGTAATCTCAACATTATTCATCTTGGCATTTAAAATTATCCCCTTTTGTGTGTAATATTTTTTATGCAAGGCAAAGTCAGATATCAGCTTTGAATACTGCTACATTATAGTAAGGAAAATGAAAAAAATCAGGATATAATTTCTATATGTCAAAGACCACCATATATTATGAATATAGCTTTATGTACTCTACCTATTTATATTTGGAGATTAAGACCATCAGATTTTGAGGCTGCACTTTCATAAAGTATTTACAACACCAAACACTTCCATAGGGTTTTGGTACAAGAGCTACTTGGCTTTCTCATTTGCTTTGTGACTACTCCAGAATCTCTTCTACTCTCAATGTGTACTCTATTTCCCTAGGAATAATTTTTTTTTCTGTCTGCCTGTTTTGATCTGACTGCAGTGGCTAATAGGTCAAGCCTTTCTCTATATGGCTGAGAAGATGCCTTCAAAGCTACTGATCAAAGCTTGTACTGGCTTCATCTATGTACTAGAGCAGAGGTAGTTAATTATTTTGGGTGGAGGGCCACTTAATAAGGTTTGGTGGGATTTTGAGGGCCACATGGGTAGCCTTGCCCCCTGGCAGTTGTCCCACCCCCTGGTTGCCATCTTGGGACTGAAAGGCCCGCCCCCAATCCCCTGAACTTTGCCACTGGAAGTCCCTCCTCCTGCCCCCTGGAAATTCTCCTTTTGAGGGGGTGACATCTTAGAATGAGAAAAAAAAACAAATCATATGATAAAAGTCAAACAACTACTCTAACATTTAATTTTATTATAAAAAATATTTTATCATGATTTGTGTTTGCATACTATATATAGAGGTGATTGCATAATAACTCAAAAATAAATGTTTAGTCTTGTATATTGTGTGGGGGTGTGGTTGTGTGTGTGTATGTGGTGCAGTGTGTGTGTGGGGGGGGTGTGGCTGTGTATGGGGGGCATGGGATA
>NW_017729024.1:116053661-116055858 GCF_001723915.1 Gavialis gangeticus | reverse complement strand
TTGTATGTACGTGGGAGGTTCTGGGGGCAGGGTGTGGGTCTGTGGAATTTGGGAGGTGTGAGGAAGGATGGGGGATGTGGGAACTCCTCCACACTCCCCACATGATGCAGCAACAGGCAGGGGTGCTCGGGGGTCTCAAGTCTAGTGCAGGCACAGGTACCCCATGGCATATGGCTCCAGGCAGTGCTGCACATCACAGCGAGAGTGCAACCCCACCAGTCTCTATCACTGGCACTCCCCAGCATGCACGTGCAGCTCCTGCACTCACGGGGCATGGGAGGGAAGTCCAAAGTGCTGGAGCCAGCTCCCTTCCCCACCCACTGCAGGGTTTCCCTTCAGTGCCACACAAGTACGGGGGCTGTGCATGTGCGGCAGGAAGTGGTGGCAATAGAGATAGTCCAGTGGGGGTTGTGCTCCTCGTTACAATGTGCAGTGCTGGCCAGAGCTCTGTGCACCTGGGCATCAGCACCTGCACCAGGCACAAGTGCCACCAGCACCCCTGGCTGGTGCTGCTGCCACTACCTGTCAGGGCTGTGCACAATGGGGGAAGTCTAGGATGGGTCCCACACCTCCTCACCCTCCCTCCCACCCCTCTCACCCTCCCTGACACCCTGAGCTGCCAGCCCCATGCTTTGTGCTCCCACTCAGCTGCAGCTCTGCCTCCACCCCCATTGCTTTCCTATCTGTTGCCCAGAGTGAATGGGATGCTGGGGAAGCTAAGCAGGTCCCTGGTGGCTGCAGCAGTGGTAGCAGCAGCCCTACCCAGAAGCTGTGCGCTGGCTGGGCCAGACCCTCCTGCCCATGAGGTGCTAGAGGATGTGTTAGGGGTATGTGTATATGTAGGTGCCTTTCTCCTACCCTCCCAGGGCTAGGTGGGGTACAATTTGTTGGTGGGTGCCACGGGTTAGATTAAAGTGTGTGGTGTGCCAGATTCAGCCCACAGGCCGTATTTTGCCCTCCCCTGCTGTAGTTGAAGGTTCTGCTGCTGATCCACCATTGATTTAAACTTATTCATTTTATATACAAGGAAAAAGTCCCAACTCTTTGATGTTACACAAACTAGTGTGGTGATTCAGAAGAAATGAAACTGGCATAACTGGCCTGAATAATTACTTCATTAGCTTAGCTCCAAGTCCAAATTAAGCAGGAGTAAAGTGCAAAAAAGGAAGAGACTTCCAAACCTGGCATTCAACCAGTCCTCTACCTGGATAACCTTTCTGTTCCTTTTATATCTTCTCTTTTGGCACTGCATGATTCCCAGTATCCTAGGTATTTAATACAGTTTTATTTTCTTCCAAATATTTGACCAAGAAAAAATTAAGATAAGCTGGAGTTGCCTTGTTTGCCACGGACCACACAATGTTCAAGAAGCCTATACCATAGAAGCAGAAATAGTCACTGGAAAAATGTGATTAGTGGAAGAAATAAATACATCTAGATAGGGTTGATTTGCAGTTAGCTTTTTATATTACTGTCCACAAAAGGATTTTAATGCACTCCCTTCAGTTATCAAAGTCAAACAAAGATGAATGATTGAAAATGTTGGCCATAAGCATGGCCCCAAGGAGTGCATCCTTGAACATAATACCTTGGTTACTGCAAGCAACACACCATGTAGCTGAATTCACTCTGCTAATTCTCTGGTACTTTTTCCTTTTATTCCACTTATTCTTTAATAGCCATCAGTACTGAAACTGATGTTTGCAAAAGTGAGTGAGTTGATTAATAGGTATTTTATACATCTGGTATTTTCTCATAAAAGACTGGTAAACTTATTTCAATTATCATACCACCAACAAGGATGCAATCTGTTCACAATGTCTGTTTACGAATGGCTGCTCTGGGTAATGGTTGTTTTCTTAGCACGGGAAATGAAATATAATATTATTAAACAGAGATATGCAGAATGATGTGTCAACTTATCCATCTTCCTGATGTTTATAGGCTTCATTTTTTATAATGTTTATTTTGTTTTATGGGACCAAACGTTAAAATATATCCTATTTGAAAGGATCTAATTTCTTTTATTTTTGTTTTAATGTCCTTGAATATTAACATCCACAAATTTACATGCAATCAATGCAGGAAACCTGTGGTAGGTACTTTATTAATTCCATTTAGATAAACATGCTATAATGAAAGAGATACAATGAAGCAAGACATTTATCTTTTTAGGAGGTAGTAAGCTGCTCTTGGC
>NW_017729024.1:116045490-116048661 GCF_001723915.1 Gavialis gangeticus | reverse complement strand
GGATCTAATTTCTTTTATTTTTGTTTTAATGTCCTTGAATATTAACATCCACAAATTTACATGCAATCAATGCAGGAAACCTGTGGTAGGTACTTTATTAATTCCATTTAGATAAACATGCTATAATGAAAGAGATACAATGAAGCAAGACATTTATCTTTTTAGGAGGTAGTAAGCTGCTTTTGGCCAGAAGGTTATGGTTTTCCTGTTCTAAAACACCACCTGTGAAAAGGTCACAAAAACACACTTTACAAATTCATTAAGTGGCATGATAATTCTGGATAGAGGAGGTTGCCAAGATCTATGTATTTGTGCGTGTGCACACAAATAGGGGATGGAATAGGTGTCAGGAAAGACCTAAACTATCTAAGAATTTTATACAACTTCAACAGTTAAAAAAGATAAGGGTTATATGTATGAGACAAAAAAAATGAAGTAATATCAATTCATTATATCAGTTCATTTAACAAAACAATGTGTTATTTCTTAAACAGGAATTCAAACAACCCTCCCAAGCTACTATGGCACACTATAAATCCCACAACACATATTTTAAAAGAATTAACATGTGAGAATTCCTCATTATGCTGTTTGTACTTTGCCTTGTTCCAAATGACCACATATTCATTTATGAAACAACATAAGTCTGTGGTGCTTTTCAGTTCAAAATTAGGAAAAGCAGAGAGGAAAGAGTGCCTTAAAAGGACAGTGTATTACCTAAAATAGAAGGGGTATTACCTAGATGATGAAAATAGAAGGAACCAGGATGCATTTTAGAGATCTTTAAAAATTAAGGAGTTAAGAGTAAATGCTCAAAGAGTACACAGACATGTACTTTCCAGCAGACATTAAACTGATGATCCTGCTGAGGGAAAAGCATTCACTGACTGGCAATAGAAACTTCCATATCATTAAGCACTGAAATGAGTTTATGTTTGTAAACTATTAATATATTTCCTCTCTTTCCCTCCCCAGCTTCCAGGAACTTGGAACTGAGGTGTTTCTTAAGTATGAATTTTCCTCAGTGTAGTATGTAATATGCAATTACATCCTTTCTACCTATGATTTTTCCCATTTTCCTGTCTATAAACTGTTGGCTGCATTGTTCTATACCATGAAATAGTTGGTTCATTTCTCGCTAGAAGTAGCTGCATTTTTGCTGCAAGTCAAGCCAACTCTATTCCTGGTTTCTTTCTCATTTTATCATGCTGGTAAAGTGCTTTTGGGATCCTTCATGACTCATAAAATATTATTTATTTCTGGTTTGGTCTAAGGTTCTCACCAGCAGCTAAATACATGAAAGAAGATGAAGGCCAGGGTTTTTGTAACTGACTGGAAACTTTGGGTGTTTAAATGGTAGCATCCTAAGGAGGCCTGGTTTTGTTATGGTGAGGAACTGTCCATATCTGTAATGACACCACTTACGAGAAGTCTCAAGTACCCCAAATCACTCAAGGCTTTTGAAAACCTTGTCTCTATTCTCAAACTGGAAGTTCCTTCTTGTAGTCATATCCTTATGACTGGTGGAAGCCTCACTAACTTCCAAGGAGCCACAGGGACTGATTGGAGATGTGTATCATTTGCTCTCTCTGAATCCTATTGGTTTCTGGCTTTGGTAAGGGCTGAATGCAACCATTATTCCATGATGCACAATCCAGTCTTAAAGGAAAAACCCCAAACCAAACTCTAAGACCATGCAATGAATTGAATTTACTAAATTTATTGGGTGAAACAACTTAATGAAAAAATATAATACTAATTAAATTATTAAAATCTAGATTGCAAGTAGTAATTAAAAAGATAGTTGCTATGCAACCAAAAGGATTCTATGTACAGTGTGCAAAAATATATTTGTTAAGTATTTTGGTATTTTGCCTTGACCTTTTTCAGTCATACACCTGCCCAAACTGTCTGCAAATGTATTTCTGAGAATGATAACATTAAAGGCACTTGCTGTGTAAAAAAATGGAAACCAGCTATTTGATTGGGGGTAATGATTTTTATTATATTCAAAAGGTTAGGCATAAGGAGTTCATGTGCTCAAAATAAAAATGTAATTTATAAGGTAATGCTTCATCATTATAAAAGATTCATTCCCATCACAGGGCCCTGATCGTTTAAGTCCTCTGAACATGGTTCTCATGAGCTAAATATGGTGAGTTTTAAGAACTTTAAAAAGTGGATCACTTAAGTGTTACAAGTCTATGTGCTATATGTTCAAAAAGGGCTGGGAACTAGTTAAAATAACTCAGGATTTTTAGTAGGCAGCTTTAGGTTGATATTGACACTGAGATGAGGGTTGTTCTAAATGGTACCAGCTGGCTATGGTCCCCTTGGGCATCATAACTAGTTTGGGGATTGCTGAAATACTTTACAGAAGTGCTTAAGAACTTTCCACCACAATGCTGAGAAAATAAGAATTTTCAATGCACATATATCCACATGGTATAATATATGATGAGAAATTAAGTTTAATTCCTACTTCAAAAATGAAGTGCAAAAATAGCATTTGTTCCACAGGATGTAATTAATTGGTATTACAGATATCTTACACATCAAGCTTTTCAGTGCTCAGGCCATATGTTGTATATATCCTTACAGCAATGTAGTTTAATGGATTCATTATTATTTACTTAAAATAAGCAGCATCAGAGTGTATTAGGCAGCAGGTTGATTTTGGCTTATTAGAAAGGATGTTGAGTGTGGAGAAATGAGAGAGAGAGAGAAAAAGAGAGAAAGTGCCTTCTGTAGTTCACCAGAAGGACTGTTGGTAAAAGAAGTCAGCATTAAACAACAGAAGCCTGCAATACACAGACTTCTCTGCACGTGCATTATTCCTTATAACTAGTTTGTTGTCATTCTTTTCTTCATAGAGGCTTTGGGAACCTGAGCAGTGTGGCTTCATTTTGTGAACTAATAAATCTACCTTAATAAACTCTTCCCTCCAGGACAGGGAACATATGTCATTCCTCCTGACTGATTGTACTGTATCACCATTTATTGTTGGCCACAATGTTTGTGGCTCAGGGGTTTTTTTGTTTTGTTTTGTTTTGAATGTTCCATAGAACATTTAGGTGACTGCAAAATGGGCACATGCTTCTGTATTTCCTTGTAGTCCACACAGAACTGAATCAGACATATAGCTTGTTTGTGGAAGGCAGAATCGATTTT
>NW_017729024.1:116030124-116040490 GCF_001723915.1 Gavialis gangeticus | reverse complement strand
GTTGGCCACAATGTTTGTGGCTCAGGGGTTTTTTTGTTTTGTTTTGTTTTGAATGTTCCATAGAACATTTAGGTGACTGCAAAATGGGCACATGCTTCTGTATTTCCTTGTAGTCCACACAGAACTGAATCAGACATATAGCTTGTTTGTGGAAGGCAGAATTGATTTTAAAAGGTTTTTTTCTCCTGATTTATGGCTGCATAAATCAGGAATGGAGCCTATTTTTTGGTTCAATCACCCTCCCTTTCCTGATTAGGCAAAAATCTACAATGTTAACCCTTCTGCAGCTGGATTGTCATCACCTCCTGGCTGCTCAGCCAAAAGCTGGAACTTTAGCTACTGCTGAAGATGGACCCATGGGCAGATCTAAGATTTTGAAAATAACTAAAATCACTCTGCAGGGCTGCCAAATAAGAGAAGAGAGACCAGAAGTAGCTAACAGACAGCTGGAAAAAGGTTAGCTTGATTAATAGAACATCATGACCATTAAAAAGGAGACAGAATTGTTAAAACCTTTTGACTGCAGAGATTTTAGCAAGAATCATGTGGACCATAATAACCCATTACACATTAATTGACTTCTTCAGCATTGCCTGAATAGAAATGCCACCACTGCTACTAGTGAGAAGTTGGTTTTAAACTTTGGATGCAATAGAAATCAAAGGTCTGGTATGAAAGTAGTACTGCCCACCATCCACTATCTACCCCAGCTAGACTTTGCTCCTCCTTCCTTGCAGCAGCTTGAGGGAACAGAGAAAAGAAACAGTAGATGTTGTACAGCATCTCCATACTTCTATTTTGGGCACAAAATCAGCTTCCCTGCTTAGAACATACAACCCAATTTTATAAAGCTAATTTCTGGGGGAAAAGATGCATGCAATATGTGAGTGTACAGAGTGTCCGGACATGCTTGTTTTCTCTCATGTGCCTGTTAAGATTCTGGATGGCTACTAGGGCCATTCCGGCAAAGATGTGATGATTATCTTACGTTTTGATTCATATGTTAGCTAGTTGCAAAACTCATAGGGCACATATATATGAGCAGTGAGGCTATTTCAACAAATTGTAATTACAGTGCATCAGAGCAGGCTCGATTAATTGTGTCGCAGTGTCCCCATGCCTTAAAATGGTAGTGGGAACACTTTAGTTAAAGTGCCCCCACTGCCATTTTTAAGTGCTGGGATGCTGATACATGAAATGCTCTGGATGCTTTAATTAGAGTTGCTCTTGGAGCTGCTCTAATTAACGTGTTCCCCCCCACACACCTTGCATGTATATAAACACCTGAAGCATGTGTATAAACACCCATAGAGAAGAAATATCATATATTTATATATAACTCTATTAAAATAGGAAGCATTTTAGAGACTAATTTCATCTCATTTAAGGGAAATCTTTCCTGCCAGTATCAAACAGAGTGGCAGTACTCATTGAGTTCCTGAAAGACAGGGATTAATTTAGTAGATGAGATATCCTCAGGCTGTGAAAAGACTGGATTATGTAAACCATATGTGCTCATGCTCCAATAAAAAGAGAATTTGGGAAAATTGTGGGGAGAGAGGTTAGAACAGAAAAAAACATTTTACTTCACATAAAATTTCCCAGGGATAAGAAAATAAGTCATCTTTGCCACATAGGGGCATTTACTTAGGGCTTATCTGTCCTTTATTGGCTACAGCCTGCCAACCATTTACCTAACATTTGCCTAATTTTTCTTTCAGTAGACTAGGTTAAATTGAAATTTAATCTTAACTGGAATAACTGGAATTAAATTTGGACAATGAAAGATATATAGACACATTAATACTAGGGCTGTGCAGAACTTCAGTTGCAGATTCAATTTAGCAGAGATTTGGCTCAATTCAGTATCCAAATCTCTGAATCCGAACTGAATCAGCAGGCCCTTTAATCTCTACAAATCCAATCAGACCCTCTGAATCAATTTGGAGAGATTTGGAGAAATTTGATGATTTGGAAATAGACACAGCTTTAAATGTTTTTTCTACATACCTTAGGTACCAGAAGGCTCATGAATGCCAAGATGCTGGGGCAGATGGAGCATCCCACAGGAGCATGGGTGGGGGTTGTCCCCAGCATATTTGGTGGTGGGCCCAGAAGTGTACCAGAAGCAATTCCTGTCCACTTCTGGGTCTGCCGTGGAGCATGTGAGCATGTGAGCATGCGAGGTACCCACCCTCATACCCACCAGCTTGGCAACTGGTGCCTCCTGGGTGTGGGGGGTACCTGGGGTCCCCCCGTGGCTGATTGCTGAGCCAAGAGAGGTGTTGGAGGTCCCCCAGGTGCTTGACAACGAACCCAGAAGTGGACCAGAAGTACTTCTGGTCCACTTCCGGTCCACTGCCAAGCACACGTGTGCCCCCCCCCGTGTTCCTTTGGGACGCTCCATCTGCCTCACCATCACAGTGTTCACAAGCCGTGCCAGGTACCTCAAGGTATGTAGAAAAAACATTTAAACCTGTGCCTATGGCTGAATCACTGATTCTCCAAATCAGAATTGAATCTTCAGATTCGGATTTGGCTGAACTGAATTGGGACAGTGATCTGAATCAACGAATCAAATCACTGTCCCCTGATTCAGGCCGAATCTGAATTGAATCTGGCCAGTTTCGCAAACCCCTAATAAATACACCTTGAAGACCTGTCAAAACCAAGAGTGACTAAAGGTTATGAATGCATAACCAGTTCTTTACCAATTATTAGGTGATGTAAAACAGGATAACATTTCTTGTAATTAAATGTGAGACTTCATGATTGTCCAAAATGTTTCTGAGAAGTTACATTTGAAAACATACATGACAAATCCATTAAAAATACTACAGTGTTAACTTTGTGTATGTTTCCAATATGAAGAGGAGGCACAAAAAGACCAATAAACTCAGAATATTCTAAGTCAGTTACAACACTAAACTTCTAGAGTGAATAGTATGAGAATCAGGATTCAGAATTATATTACCATTAATCAAAGGTACTAACTGTGTTGCTATGAGATTTCTTACCTTTCTCCTTCACTTATGGGATCTTTGTTCCTTTCTTTCTCTCCTTAAGCTTTCAAAAGCTTATTTTACATATTCACTACTGAACAACATCATGTTCCAGCTGACTGAAGTCTAAGATTTCTACTGTAGATGGACTTTGGATCCAGCCCATGTTTAACAACTGGAAAAACCTCCAACTCAGTATAAAAGACATAATAAATATTGTAATATACCAACTTACAAAAAAAAAATCTGCTTAATTCTTGATATTGTCTATTCCCTATGAACATTTTGTCCAGTTAAACAATTGGTATTAGTCATTTCTTTCAGATTCACCCCAGCAAGGAGGAGGCAATACCAACTATATATCTAGATAACTGGGCAACTTTAATTACAGGTGACTACTGCTAGACACAGCTCTATCAGAATTAAGGATGACCATGGGCATATGCATTTAAGTGAGACTAAATTTAATGTGCATTAAACTATTGCACATTAAGCAATTTTTGGCAGGTGTCTACACATGCAAGAACTTGGCACTAAAGTTAGTGCCGGATCGCATCTACGCATGTTTAAAAATGCTTTGATACCTGCATTTGCAGGTATCAAATTTAGGCATGGTTAGTCTAATTTCACCATTTTTAGTGCTCATTAAGTGTGTGCATGTATAGATATGTGCCCTTAAAGCATATTAAATTAGGCTAATGTGCTTTAATGCATCTCATGTATATGTGTCCCATGAGTACTTCATATTTTCCTGCTGCATATAAATGCACTGATAGGGCACAGTGAAGAAAATAGTAATATAAATATTTATATGCTCTATTGGTATAGTTAATTGTACTACTTTTAATTTACAAAGAAATATAAGAGGCTGCAACTACATGTGCAATTAAAGCAAGTAAACCATACATATTTCACTTCCCTTGGTTTATTAGAGATTACTGTATAAAATGGAAAATTGGCAAAATATTTCTAAACCTCAAACAGGTGCTGTGAGGACTACTAAAATAAAATTTGTGGAACAATTTGAGTTCTTTGAAAGAGAAGAAAAACAACATATATTAACATTATTATTAGACATAGTAAGATAAAATAAAATTAGTGCCTTTTATTAACAATAGCACCTTTCCTCCAAGCACCTCAAAGCAATTCATAAGCAGTAAGTTTACTAATCCATGTTACATCAGTGGGAGGTAGTGTTGTTTTGATTATCAAGGCACAAAGCAGGATAAGGGCCAGCTTTTTTCATCCAGCCTAACAATTTAATCCATTTATTTCCTTGTCCTAAATTGTATATACATATGGGCTTATAGTCTATTGTTTTTAGAACTTGATGTTCTTGGTGAACACTACTTGAAATTCAAGACTATAGAGGATGAAGAGGACCAACCAAAGATGAGATTTCAAAAAAATAAAATAAATAAAAGCCACCTTTGAAAGCCTTTCCCAGTGGCAGGGCTGGGGTAAACACATGACATGCTTAATTTCTAAACAACATGCCCTGAAAAATGAATACACAGGCAAAGAATCAAAAATCCCTTTCCATTTTCTGGTAAATTATTCACATTTTCATTCAAAAGCATTGCACAATTTTCAGATCCCTGGTAAGAGCATGTTTTTTAAGGTTTCTTTGATAGTGACTTCTGTTAATCTTGGAATAAATTGTATTTTACCTTAGCCTTGTGAAGCGGAGCTCCTGTTTTGAGTGAGAGAGAGAAAGAGAGAGAGAGAGGTTTCAGTACAAGTGGCATAACAAAGTAGAAATCCAGGTTCATAAGTAGTTCATGAGAAGAAAAGAACATTGGACAAAAAGTCAACCTGTAACAAGTGAGGGTGGAGTTAACTTCAAAATAAATAATGCAAATGTTAAAAAACCCACAATTTTTAATGCAAAACTTAACAATTTAAGGACTCTGGAACAAAATCTGGAGGCAAGAGCATTTCCTTTGGTTGCTGTTCAGTATGAAAAAAGAAATATTTTTATCTTACTCAAGGGAAGTGATAATGGGTGGGAAAGGCTGAAAATGTTTATGACCAAGTTTGCAGTTGAACAGTTGGGTACCAATTTAGCCTAATATTAAGTCAAGTATTCCTGAAGGACACAAGAAAGTGTATTTCTATCCCTTTCAGCAGCTATCTTGCTTTTTAATATAGAACTTCTAGGAGATAGGTAATTACAATGCATTCTGTATTTTCAGTTGTGCCCACTATGTTGTAATTTTGTTCCATATATTTCATAAAGAAAGTCTCTGATCCAAGGAGCTCACATTCTAAGAGGACACATGCAGAGAGAAGTCAGAGTACTGGGAATAACAGGTTATTTACATTAATGTAAATACACAAGTGGACCTCATTCCTTGTAGCCAGACAGCATGGCAGAAGCAAGTACTCCAGGCTTAAATGCAGACAAGATGAGAACCTTGAAAAGAAGCTGAGAGAGTATCAAGCACAAGGGTTCAGTATGCCAGTAAGAGTGCCAACCTTGCTTTTACTGCAGTCACAGTTTACTGTATTTACCTGAATCCAAGATGACCCTGAATTTAAGACAACCCCCAATAATTAGATTCTGTACATGGAACATCTATACATATATTATAATTCCATAATTTCCATGTGTAGAATCTAATTATTGAAGGGTCATCTTAAATTCAACCCCTACACTGCTTCAGTGGGCTCTGGTTGCTCCAGCCTGGGCAGGAGCCAAAGCAAACACATGCTCCATGTTCCAGATTGGAGCAGGGCTGGAGCCTACCAGAGTTGAAGACAGAGCTGAAGTAAGTGCAAGCACCAGGTGGTGGGAAGAGGGTAAGGGATTTTTGATGTCCTCATGGTCATGCGACATGGACCGCCAGTCTCTGTGGGCCACCTGTGGAAGGCGGTCAGCGGTGAACATGGACCCTGCCCCCCCTTTGGGGTGCGGGGATGGGTCCAATGTTTACAATACCCTCAAAGGGGTGGGTCCCGCTGGTCGCCGCTGTCGTTGTTGCATTCGCTGCTGGGGCAAGGGACGACCAGCACCATAAGACATCAATTAAAACAGTCTGGATCGGGTAACTCGTTGGTGTCCAGCATTCGATGTTGTTGGTGGTTGTCTAAAAGGCTAAAAGCTTAAAAGCGTAAAAAGCTAAAAACCTAAAACCGCAACGGGGCCGCCACTGGGTAGGGCGACCAGCGCCTTAAAAGCACCAATAAATTATGGGGACAAGAAAAAAGAAAACAGGGTGTGCCCATGCAGGTCATAGGGTCAAAACTAGTGATCCCCAGGGGGACACCGAGCAGAGCACCCCGGACAGCGCCCACTGGCTCGCAAACTGAGGGAGTTCACCGGCGGGAAGAGGGTAAGGGAGGGGCAGTGGCTGTAAGTGGGGGGAGATGGAGGGAAGAGGTGGCAAGGTGACAGTGGGGCCTGAGGCTGAGAGGGAGAGGTGCGGGGGCAAAGACTGCAGGGATGCAAGCAGCAGCTGAAGCTTGTCCCCCTGCTGCCTCATATACTTGAACGAAAGACAAATGTTTTTTCTGCCCCATGTTAAATGGGGAAAAAAGAACTTGTCTTGGATTCTAGCAAATAAGGTAATTCCCTCCACCTTTTTCTACTTTCTGGATAGGGGAAGATATACAGCTGGGAGCAAGAGCCTCTCACTGTGAGATAATTCAAGATTAAGATTACAGGACAGCAATGTGAGACTTTCAGCAGGTTAGAGTTTTCATGCTGCCCCTCCTGTGGTCATCATGTTCTTCCCCAATACATATCAGCACATTCAAAACCTTGGAAATTATTCAGTCAATAAGATTATGCCTTGTTGGGAACTGGACAGTTTCCCAACCATTAAGTATGGTTAATTTACCTATTTATAGGATGTTTATGTCTACAGGATGAAATTGCAACATCTGGAACATTTAATTTTGCATATTTTAGAAGAAATTTCAGATTGTAGAAAAACTGAATTGCCAAATGCATGCTTACAGCGTTAGTAAATGGCTGGTGAAAGTCCTTAAACAAGAAAATAGTAACATATTTGGATTACAATTATTTTTGTTTCATGGTTCTATCACAAATCAGTAACTTATGCTTATCACCCCTAGAAATCCAACCTCTTCACTGTAATCTACAATGAAAGATAACAGTTTTTGATTAAGTCCTGGGTCCCACATGGAATTACTGTACATAAGTTTGAACAGAAAACTTCACTCACACACACACACACACACACACACACACACACACACACACACACACACACACACACACACACACACACACACACCACATATCAGGTGAAAATGGGTTTCTTTCCTTTTAATGCCTCTTCAGGAGACCTATAAAAATCTTCTTTGTATCCACTCACTGACTCAATTAAACCTGAGGTGAAAAAATGTCAGAAAAAAGTTGACTGCAGCTGAACAAAAATATAGAAATTAGGAAAAAATAATAAATGTACAGAAATGGGCATTCCTATCACTGATAGAACTTGAAAAAATAATTAATTTGTTTTCTCTGAAAGTTGATCTTGCACTCTTCACTTGGTGTTGTGCCTTTATAAGGTTTCTGTTGAAATCTCTGAAGAGATCTAAGAAGTCTTCTAAGGTGCTGTACATGTATGCACTGTAGTGCAGAGAGAGTGTGAGTTTGGATTCACATTCGGGAGTGGGGAGGGCTTTAGCATTTTTATAGGCTCTACCCGTTCCCTTCTCATAAACTGGAGAAGAGGACAAGACTGGCTCTGTAACTGGCAGTGTACTCAAGAGGCTGGTTTGTAAACCCTTCCCTCACCCCATAATGCACAAGGAAGAAAAGGTCACAACAGCCCCACATACTTTTGGAATCACGGTACAGCTTGGTTCTGAGGCTTTGCTCCTGTGTTTTGGGGGTTGCAAGAAATGTTTCCCTTCACTATTAAATAACAAGGGCAATCATGTAGGTTGCCCACATGACCTTTTTCCCTCTTTTGTTTGGTTTTCACATTCATTTTGTTGCAACTTGGGAAGTGCCCAATACACATAATTTTTCTGTAAGGAATCTGGTTCCACGATCAACCAGAATTGAAAAGGGTTTAGGAGAAGATTCTTCTCCAAAAATATGCGGGGAGGAGGGAGTTGGTTAGGTCCCCAACTATCTGGTATGATTTCTGCGCCCCACCCTGCCATCTTATCAACCCTCATACAAGGAAGTATGACGTGACACATAACTGTACTGGGACCAGGCAGAGGAGTTGCAAGCCTCCAGAAGGTGCAGCAGTTTAGAAAAGGAAGGGTAGCCAGCAGGAAATGAGTTATTGCCAGGCAGTTGCCAAATACTATTCAATACAATTGTGGCATATTTAAACTGTGTTCCTGCTGTCTTACCTTTCTTCTTGAAGTGTATAGGACTTTCTAGGTAATTGTGTGTGATAACCAGATATCGTTACACTGAAAGAGCAGATATTGTCTGGCAGTACATATAGAACTGTTTTTGTATCCCTGTGAGACAGCTCCAAAGGGGGGAAACTTTGTTATGGAACAAGCCTCCTTTTCACATTTCCCCATATAACTTTGATTGAATGAAAATAGAATCAATCCTAAAATTTCTTATAGCATGCACAACTGTATTGTCCAAAAAATCATGTTTTGTTTAAGCAAAGTCCCATTTTTTGATACTTATAGTTTCATAGATATAGGGTCGGAAGGGACCTAGTAGATCTTCTAGCCCGACCCCCCACCAGGGCAGGAGAACAACAAAACCCCAAAACAAAAACGGGACTCAAATGAGTCCAGCCAGGTAGGCATCCAGCCTCTTCTTAAAGACCCCCAGGGTAGGGGCCAGCACCACTTCCCTTGGAAGTTGGTTCCAGCTCCTAGCCGCCCTAACTGTGAAGTAGTTTTTGCGGATGTCCAATCTATACCTCCTCTCCATCAACTTGTGCCCATTACTCCTTGTTATGCCAGCGGGCGCTAGGGGAAACAGCGTCTCCCCCAAACCCTTCTGGTCCCCCCTAGTGAGTTTATAGACGGTCACCAGGTCCCCCCTCAGCCTTCTCTTGTGGAGGCTGAATAGGTTCAGGTCCCGCAGTCTCTCACTGTAGGGTCTGCCCTGTTGTCCCCGGATCATGCGGGTGGCCCTCCTCTGGACCCTCTCCATGTTGTCCACATCCCTCTTGAAATGGGGCGCACAGAACTGGACACAATACTCCAGCTGTGGCCTGACCAGCGTCGCGTAGAGGGGGAGGATCACCTCCTTGGCTCTACTCGAGATGCACCTGTGGATGCACGACAAGGTCCGGTTAGCCCTGCCAACCATGACCTCGCATTGTCGGCCCATGTTCATCTTGGAGTCAATAATGACTCCAAGATCTCTTTCTGCCTCCGTGCTCTCAAGTAGGGAGTTCCCCATTGTGTAAGTGTGCTGCTGGTTCCTACCGCCCAAGTGCAGCACCCTGCACTTGTCCATGTTGAAACGCATCCTGTTCCTGTTAGCCCACCCCTGTAACCTATCCAGATCCTTCTGCAATCTCTCACTCCCTGCTAGCGTGCTCACCTCCCCCCAAAATTTTGGTGTCATCAGTGAATTTAAACTGGTTACTTTCCACCCCATCATCTAGACTTCTGTCACAACATGCAAGTTTCACTTTTCAGATCCTGTATCATTGTAGCTACTCATATGTTGTAGTTACTCAGTTACTCAATGTTTTGGTTTATTAAGACACTGAAGTAACTTTGGAAGGGAAGTTGTCTTTCTAAAGTTTCCTGGCACAATTTTAATACTGTAATTCCCCTATTATTAGCATATTGATTATCACAGTTTATTGCCTATGAGATTAGATTAAGATTCTGGAAATAAAATGTAAAAAGTAATTTAAAATTATAGGAGACTTCATTTTTTTTTTAATAATGAGGGCACGGATGATCTCATCTTGTAAGTTTTTTGCCTTCGATTCAATACCTGGATTATGAAACCACCAATCTTTGCTGGTTAATGGAGTTTAGAATTACAAAACAGAGTGAATCTTATGATTAACACAGCAGCTATAAACATTGTTGGACTGCTCGTTCTGCACCATGAACTTGTACTCATATCAGACATCGGTTTATAGTCTCTGTTTACCATCTTGACTTTATGCCTCCTTTGTACATATGTTCTTGTGATTTTTAATTATTATAATCCCAGGGAAACTTTAGAAATGGACATCATTAGCTATAGTCACCTGATTATGAAATAAATTTGCTCACATAAGTGCTACATCATAATGTCTATTTACCTTGTGAGAAATTATTTTTTTTCTTTTTTTTTTTTTGTAATTAAGGTGATCATATATTCAAATTCCACACAGCTTATACAACTGCCCCCCACCACGCCACCCTCTCTCCCTCCACACTTTAGAAATGAAAAGCAC
>NW_017729024.1:116028866-116030113 GCF_001723915.1 Gavialis gangeticus | reverse complement strand
ACAGCTTATACAACTGCCCCCCACCACGCCACCCTCTCTCCCTCCACACTTTAGAAATGAAAAGCACTACTACAATGGAAATGTTCCTGCTTCTTTAAGCCAATCTCATAGTCTGGATAATGAAACTATTTGGAATTCATCTCCTGGGGTTTGTGCTTATCTCAGTGAATAGAGAGTGGAGTGGACTAAAGGTTTTCAAATGTAGTTCTGATTTCTTGAAACATTAAATAATGAAGAGGTTTCTACACTATCCAATTTCTCCCTTATGTTCATGTAGATGAATCAAGATGATATTGCAGTGAATTTAAATAAAGTTTTATATTGTCTTTTATTATTCAAGTGGGAGTCATAAAGTAGTGATGGAATGAGGGACGTGGGATGCACTGAAAGATTTTTGGATATGGTATACAAAAGATCAGTGTTATAGTGATTAACATTAGCAGTTAAAATACAGTAGGTGTGCTTAAAGATTTAAAATTAAGTATTATCTTTTCATTTCAGCTTTGCATGCATCAGTTTTTGCTATTGGCTTTCTCAGTGACAGCGCATTTTAGTCAGAAGAAATGTAGTACAGCAGGTGTTCCTATATCTTCTGCTCCTTGACCCTGATCATGATGGTACATCAGCTGAGATGTACAAAGCTACTCAAATTTCCACAGGCAAGGAGGCTGAGATTCTTTCACCCACAATCTCAAATACTCTTTGCTAATTGTATATTTGTTGCCCTTTACTGAAAACAGTATATTGCTGAGCATGGAGCTTAGGACTTGATTAGTCTTATTGACTTCATTGGGACTGTTCACAAGAGTAAGTATGAGGTCTGGAGGTTCATGAGTGCAGGTGGAGCCATTGCATATGACCAGTGTAACAGATTATGTCATTAACTGATTGAGCATTCTGTCATTTATTTTTCAGATATTTTTGTTCAGTATTTTAAGGCTTGCAAGACTTGCTCTGGGAAAAATAACAGGTTTCACTTCACTCTGATAAAAAGAATTATGTTGTAATATTTTTGTTTGACCATAGCTATGCTAACAATTACTATCTTCCAAGTGTGCAGACATGCATATTCACATACACAAATTAACATTGACAAATGAAACTGAGATTTGGACAAAAATATTGATTAAGCTCATCAAAAGAATGAACAGATACAGTGTGCATATCTACACATGCATATTTACTGTGCAGTAACTAAAATTACTGTGCAGTACAGGCACACATCTACACATACATGCCTGTACTGC
>NW_017729024.1:116018128-116028855 GCF_001723915.1 Gavialis gangeticus | reverse complement strand
AAATTACTGTGCAGTACAGGCACACATCTACACATACATGCCTGTACTGCACAGTAAATATGGCAACCTATGCTGACTTGAGCATAAATTTGATACCTGCCTCATGCAGGTATCAAATTTACTCCCGATTAGTTATTGTGCAGTAATGCAAATGTGGATGCCTCGCTGCACAGTCCACACACAGTATTAATTCACTTCAGTGCCTGCACATGCAGATGCCAGCTTATTCCCACTTACTGTACCAGTAATTTACTGTGCAGTAAATTTAAGCTGGCATAAGTGCATGTGTATACATTCCCAGTATGGCTAATAGGTTGAAAACCAATGATAACCTGTTAGGGGAGGTTCTAAAATGGCTACTTTTTCATCTACAAATAAAAATGGCTTGAAGTTTATTTTGACAAATATGTTGCTTATATATAGGAAGAAAAAAGATGTCATGATCAAGAAGCTTTAAGTCAATCTTGCAGTTTGTGTAATGAAACTATTTGGAGTTCTAAAGGCAAACTGAATGGTAACATTTGAAGATAGTCGACATAACTGAATTTTTGCTGTTTGATTTTCCATCTATAAGCTTATTTGTGGTAAAATAAAGATCATGGTCATTTTGGCAGTGAAAAATATAGCTACAATTTGTTGAGAAGCTCAATTCATAGGTCACTCATTTCATTTTGACATATAAAAGTTACGATCATTGACTGGTCATGCTAATCAATAATTTGTCCAAAATCAGGCCAATACAAAGAAACATGATGCTTTGCATTAACATTAGATGCATCTTTGTTTCCACTGCTTTCATACATTTTCCCATAGAGTATTATCAGATAAAGCCTCTCCCTTTCAAGGAACAGTTTCTAAATTCATTGTTTTTAGTAACTTTTCAGGAAAAAAGTTTTCCATTACACCATTATAATCTGGTTAATTGTCTCAACTATCACAGCTATAACAAAAATATCAATGACTTTATGCATGCATATTTGAATGTTTTACAAGTTGAGAAAGGAGGTTCAGACTAAAAACAATAGAATTTGATGATCCCTGAAGGGTATTCCAGAAGAATGCAAGATATGCTGATGCTAAAAGATTTGCAGTTGTTAAAAAAACAGTCCTTTCTAAGTAAATATGTGAAATATAACTAGTTCATCACTGTCAGACAATGAGGCCAGAAATATTCATGGTATCTTTATGTTTCATTTACAGTAAATAAGAGGTTGTATTTAATCTTCAGGAACCATTCAAAAGAAAAGGAAATGAAAATAATGAAGACAGACAACAGCTGCAGTCATTACTATAATGCAACAATGTCTACAGTTTAAAAGTCCTAACACATATACTGGAAAACAAAGCACCTCTAGTTTATTTTAAATTTTTTTAATTCATTCACATCACAAAGCGGACACCCTTCATTTTGCCATGGCATGGGATCAATTTGACTCAGTTTTCTAAAAGAAGACACAGATCTCTGTATTCTGCCACGGTAATTATTATCTATTGTGTTCTTATGGATGAGATGTGTAAACGAATGAAGAATCTATTAATATTAATAAAGTAAGATCTTGGCTGAATATACTGAAATGGTGGATTAGTGATGGCAGGACATTCCAAAATATTATGAAGATAGGCTTTTCTTTAGGTCTCATTTCATACCAACTCAAGTTAATAGCAACACATTAATTGAGTTCAAGGCTAAGTACAGACCGTCAAAAAGTCCAAGGCTGAATCGATTCAACCTTTACAGTTAGTTTAAGATGCGTAGATTGAACCAATAAGCAGGTGAACACACATTCACTTTTGATTCCAGAAATGCAGCCACATATCTGCAGTGGCTCAGGCTAGAAGCTGAGGGCACTAGACCATGCCAACCTGCTCAGCTGGAGCAGACAGCTTGGGCCAAGGCTAGCTCACCCACCCTTTGGGGTGGGGAGATGCTGTGGGGAAGGGGCAAAGCATCTTGGGAGGCTGAGGGACTGAGTGAACTTGAATCTGGAGGGGATCTGGGACAGAATTTAAATAAACTGATTTAACCTGAAATCAGTTAAACCTGAAACTACATCCATCCAGGTTTATCTTAAACTGGGTTTGACTATTTTGAAAGCAGTTTATATGTGCACTGAACTTCTGTTATATTACAGATTTGAAACAGTTTCCAATCACTTATACCAGTTTATGTGTCATTTCTGTCCCTAGCCCAACAGACACTGAATCAGGCCTATAGTAAAAGCATCCAACCTTACTCACAACACGCAATTCTTTCTTAATTAAAAGACAAGATATAAAAATAGATGGGTTTGATACAGAAGGCAAAATGTGTACATGCAAGCTGGGGACAGATATTATACAGTGATTGAAATGTTTAAGTGTCTTAACCCCACCCCCATAGGTGCAGGGGGGAACAGTTCCTCCAGCCCAGATCCAGCCTGGATCATCATGGTACACAGGGGGTATATCCCCCTCCAAAGCCTCTGAGTGGTATGGTAACAGCTTAGGTGCACCCCCACAAATGCTGGAGTGGGGGAAACAGTCCCTCCAACCTAGGGCTGAGTGGGCATCCCACATCAGCCTGCATGGGCTGGACTCTGCATCTCAGCAGGGGCTCCCCCACCAGGGGCAGGGTCCACCCCTCTGCTTAGATTAGTGATGGCTTAGGCCTGCCCCCACAGCTGTGTGCATGTAGGGGGGAACAGTCCCTCCAGTACAGGGCCAATCTAGCATCAGATCGTGCTGAGGAGTAGGAGGGAGGAATTCCCTCTCTGTACCAGTGGCAGGCCTTGGGGAACCTTGCCCAGGGTGGGGAAACCCCCACTGAGGCATGGGGATCCAGACTGGCCCCAGGCTGGAGGGACCTTTCCTGCTCTTGCACGTGTGGGGGCAGAAAGAAGCCAGTTTTAGATCTTGCTGAGGAGCAGGAGGGGGGAATTCCCCCTCTTCATTGGTGACAGGGTTCATGCGACCCTTCCTGGGGTTGATGAATCCCCCACTGAAGTGCAGGAATCCCTCCACATGGGTGAGATGCCACATGATGCCCAGTGCTGGTTGGGCTCCTGGTTGGTGGGACTATTTTCTCCTGTTCCTTTGGTTGTAGGGTTAAGCTAGCACCAGATCATGCTGAGGGTGATAGGGGGGAAATTCCTCCTCTGGCAGGGCTTGAGAGACTCTTCCTAGGGCATGGTAGTCCCAGATGAGGTGTGGGGATCCTGCACATGGGCTGATGGCCAGTATTGAATTGGCCCTGGGCTGGAGAGACTGTTCTCCCTTGCTGAGCGACAGCAGGAGTTAGGGGATGTGTGCTGGGCAGCCAATTAGGGACAGGCCCTGCTTCGCTGCATTCAGGTGCCCTTGACAATGTCCAGCAGGTTGGGAGGTGTGCTCTAGTGCCTCCCCTCCCCTCCGCCCCCTGGCTTCTGGTTTGGGTTGTTACAGGCATCTGACTCCCTTTCTGGAATCAAAAGTGAACATCAGTTCACTTCGTTATGGGTTCAACCTACACAGCTGAAAGAAACCTGAGAAGATTGGATCAATTCAGTCTTTGGCTTTTTTACTGTCTGTATTTAGCCACAAAGTCTCTGTAACTGGTGGGTGTGAAAGTAGTACATATCTTTTCTCATGCCCCCCACATAGCATTTGGTGGATACATGTCATTCCTACAAGGTCCTAAATAGCTGTTCCCTGAACCAGCAACTTACTGAAGCAACTTGAGTGTTTATCTAGACTCATCTGCTCAGTGCTAAATACTTCAGTAAATATTTTGCTGAATAAATACTTAGGGGTGACCCCAATCTGATTTTTGTGAGTGAACCACTTGTCCCGTACTATTTTAAAAACAACAATGTGCAGTACCCTTAGAAATGGGGAGCTGGTATGGAAGATCTTTACTTAACCAGACTGAGAGCCCAATACCAGAAATAACTTCAAAACTGTCATACCTATATATGACTGAGTAGCTTAAAGTTGCATACATGCTTAAGTTCTTTGCTGCATGGGATTCTCTGAATGTTGTACAGCCTGGTTGCTCCTTTCAATATATTTCTTTTCATACCCGCAGGATCATATTTCTCAGTCTAGAAGAATAGCAGTAATATGCATTTTCAGGGAAAAAATGTGGATTTTTGGGCTGATGTTCAGCCAAGCTTCACCTGACCCTTTCATATTTGGTAAGAGTAAAAGACAGGAAGCCTCAAGTAAGATGTTCAGAATGATGTTAAGTAATGAATAAAAAATGCTTAATAAATTATGTGAAAAGTGCAATAAATATGGACATTTGATAACCTAAATTTCTTCCTAAAATGAAAATATTTTCAATAAGCTTCCTTGACAAGACTTAACATGACTACCTTTAGATTACATTTTTGTAGCAGCACCAACTAGACTGCAACTGATAGAATCATATTGTATTTGTTACTTATTTGTTTTATTACTGAAGAGTATTGTAATGATTTTACATACCATTTTCTTTTATTTACCGGTGAGTGAAAAAATAATCATCTAATTAGACATTTATTTCTACAGATTAGAGTTATTACAGTGAATTTTTAAAATAAACTTAAGCAAAATATATTTTACAGATAAAATCATTTTTTATGGGTTTTTTTTATGACTTGAATTTATTTGAAGTACACAATTTTTGTAGGCTATAAGACATGCTTTGTTAATTAGCATTAGTTAAGGAGCAAAATAGTAATTTCACAGTCTTTAATGCATAATTTTTTAAAACCTTATTTTGGTGGGATTTAAGTACCACCAGATTTTTATAAAATACTCTACAATACTCCATAACATAATAATAAATTAAAATGTAGCCTAATCTTTAAAGCAGAAACCACAGAGGAATAAACATTGATTTGCATAGAAGGGCGAAAGTAACCCCCAAAAGAGCTCCCAATTATAAATACTGTCTAGCTAGTACTTATTATATATTTTTCTCTTTTTTGTAAAATAAGCAAGAGGGATTTTTTTTTCCAGATACTTTGTTTAAATGGCATCATTCATCCTGATGGTTCAAAAAGTCCTTTCCAAACCATAGGACAAATTCTGTAATTGATCACAAATGGAGTTGCAACCTTGCTGAATTTGTTTTAGTATGACTAAGTGCTACTGAAATGTCAATGTGCACATAATTCTGCAGAACACTTAAGAAGACCATGTGTAGCTGTTTCATGCATAGTGTCACTGGATCTTACAAGTCATGGGGAGCAAACAGGACCTTGGTTTTGAAGGTATCATCTCAAAATTTCCCCTCCCTCTATATAGTAAATTGAGTGACACTCCACTTGTGTACAAACACATTACAAATGACTAGGTGAGTCCTTTAACATTTGAGTCTGTTGTTGCAGGGAGTCCTGGTCTTCCAAAACCATCTTTAGATCTTTAAATATTCCCCACCCCAGCAATTGTACACTGCATGCTAAAACCATTGTCTATGAATATATTGCCACTTTACAACTCTGCACTGATGTATTACCATGTGCAGGGCCTTACCTCTCTTCCCATCATAGAATGGCATTGGAACCTCTTAACCCTCTATACCCTGGACTAATGTAGGCTGCATGACTAACTGCATGTCTTAAGCCACATACAGACATTTCTGAGATCTGATCTTCAATCATGTGGCTTACTTTATGTAGTGTGACTGTAAATCAGGTGCTGACTGTATAGATGTTTACCGGTTCTAGGAGTCTGATCTAAGCAAGTTGGGATGGAGTGAGGACTTATAGGATCAAGGTGGATCCATGGTGGGGAGGGGATTGTTGGGATCAGGGGGGCTAATCGGTCTGCAAGGGGGGTTGGTGGAATTGGAGAAGCTAGTGGGTCCATGGGAGGGGTTGATAGGAATTAGGGGGGTTGGAGGGAATGAGGGTGCTAGCAGTCCACTGGGAGTGGGGTTGGTTGGTTCAGGGGCAGTTTGGCAGGATAAGGGAGGGTGTTAGCAGGTCTTTGCAGGGGGAGGGGTTGGTGGGACCATAGGAGGGGTGGTCTATCCAAGGGTGGTGGTCAGAGAGCTAGAGGTAGCTTGGCTGGGGTTGGGGCAGGGGGAAGGTACAAAAACCACAGCCACAGGGCTGGGGTGAGTGCCTGGGCTTTCCTAGCCCCAAGGCTGTACTGTGAACATGTATACACATTACAAGGACCTGATTTACCATCATGCAGCTCACTTCAATCTGTGTTATTGTAGATCAGGTCCTGAATGTATACAAGTTCAACAGTGCCAGAAATCATGCTGTGAACCTTAGGGCTATGCGAAGCTTCAAGTGATTTGATTCGGAGGAGATTCAGCCCAATTTGGCAGCTGAATCTCCAAATCCAAATCAAATCAGGGGACCAATAAAAGTTTTGAATCAATTCAAAGCTCTCTGAACCTTTGGAAAAGATTTGGAGAGTTTTGAATATTCTGACAGTCCACACCCACTGCTGTAAGGAGCTGGAAATGGATTCAGAGCTGGTAAGTAGGGGGTGGGGGAGGGGGAGCTGGAGAAGTGGGGAGAGGGCATGAGGGAATCCCTGAGAGGCCCCATCCTCTGCCTGCTCCCCCCAGCCCCGCCCCACATGGTTGCCCTGCCTGCCCGAGCTCTGGCCCTTTAAGAAAAAAAACCTGAAAAAAACCTTAGACTCACCAGCTCATTCAGTGGCCTTGGGGCTTTGGGGGGCTCGTGGAAGAGCCCCCCCTGTGGCATGGGGCAGTAGGGGGCAGTGGGGATTGCCCCCCACTGGGCAGGAACTGGTGAGTCTGGGTTTTTTGTTTTTTTTTCCTGTAAAGGGCCAGAACTGGAGTGGCCAAGGCAGCCATGGGGGTGGCTGAGGAAGCAAGGGGGGCAAGGGGGATCATGACAGAGCCCCTCATGCAGCATGGGGCAGTGGGGGGCAGTGGGGATCACCCCCTGCCCAGCAGCACCCAGTGAGTTGGGGCTTTTTTTCCCAAAGTGCTGGGAGCTGCGGTGGGCGGGGCAACCACTGCAGGGGCTGAGAGAGTGGAAAGGGGATGGGCCTGAGCGATTCAAAGATTCTCTGAATCAGAATCAGCTGAATCAATTTGGGACAGTGATTCGAATCACCGAATCGAATCACTGCTCCCCAATTGCTCGAATCTGAATCCAAAGTGAATACTAGCTGCTTCGCACAGGCCTAGTGAACATGATCCAAGTAAGTTGGGGTGGGTGAAGAGGTTAGGAGTTCTATGGAGGGTTGGCAAGTCCATGGGGAAAGGTGTTGGTGGGTCCATGGTGGGGGGGGGAAGGTGATTGTCCATCCAAGGCTGTGCTTGTACACAATTTTGGGTCGGATCAGGCATGACAGCCTGATTTGCATAGCTCACTTCCTATGTGATATCACTTAGGCCAGCCATTTTTGCCTTAGCTAACCTTCCTAAATGCCTGTACAAATCCACATTTAAATTGACTTAACCATAGTTAGGTCATATAAGTGTAAGGTCTGCATGTGGGTCAACTAAGCTAGAATGGGTGGCCATATTTTTGCTGAACTAAATTAGTTCAATCTAAGTGTAACATCTATACATACCCTCAGATTGCATTAACATATATCATATATATGATGAGCAGAGACCTATATAATTTTACAACTCTACAAAGCCATGTAAATAACCATGACTTTGTGGATGACACCAAGCTCGGTAGAGTACTAAGTACACTGGGGGGTAGGGCTAGGATTTAGAGAGACCTAGACAAACTGGAGGATTGGATCAAAAGTAGTTTCATGAAGTTCAAGAAGGAGTAGTGCAAAGTCCTGCACTTAGGATGGAACAAATCCCATGCACTGGTACAGCCTGGGGACTGATTGCTTAAGCAGCAGCTCTGCAGAAAAGGACCTGAGGTTTACAGTGGACAGTAAGTTGAATATGAGCCAACAGTGAGCATGCGCTTGTTGCAAAGAAAGCTAACAGCATACTGCACTGTAATAGTAGTAGTAGTCCTGCCAGCAAATGGAGGGATTGATTATTCCCCTCTATTTGGCACTGGTGAGGCTTCACCTCGAGTACTGTGTCTAGTTTTTGGGCCCCTGCTACAGAAAGGATGTAGACAAATTGGCAAAGTTGGAGAGAGTCCAGCAGAGAGCAACTATAATGGTTAGAGGGCTGGGGAGCATGACTTATGAAGAAAGGCTGAAGGAACTGGGCTTATTTAGTTTGGAGGAGAGGACACTAAGGCGATGGGGTTTAATAATAGCTTTCAACTACCTGAAGGGTGGTTACAAAGAGGATGAGAGTTTTCAGTGGTGGCAGAGCAATGGTCTCAAGTTGCAGCAAAGGGAGTTTGGGGTAAATATTAGGAAAAGCTTTCTCAAAAGAAGGGTAGCAAAACATTGGAACACACTACCCAGAGAGAGGTTGTGGAATATCAATACTTTTTAAAGTTGTGACTAAACAAAGTAGGATCAAGGGGGCTGGTGGATCCATGGTAAGGAGGGGATTGACCTGGTACTGGCAAAGGGGAATGATCTAGTCAGTGACCTAACAATTAAAGGGAAGCTGGGAGAAGTAACCACAAACTTATCACTTTCACTATCCACCGCAAAGCTGGCAAGTCAGTCAGCAATGCAGAAGTCCTCAATTTTAGGAAAGCTGAGGTTGATAAGCTCAGGAGGCTTGTTATCGAGGCCCTAAGGGACCACAGCTTAACAGGGAGGGGAGTTCAGGATGAGTGGTTGCTCCTCAAGGGAGGGATCATGAAAGCACAAGCGATGTCCATCCCATCTCAGAGAAAATGTAGCAAAAGGGCACAGCAACCCCCTTGGCTCTACAGGGAACTCATGGGCCTCCTGCATCTAAAAAGTGAGACCTACAAAGGATGGAAGACTGGAATGACCATAAAGGAGGAGTATTCTGTACTGGTCCGGATCTGTAGGGAGTGAACCAGGAAAGCCAAGGCTGCAACTGAAATCCAACTGGCTACATGAATCAAGGACAATATAAGTCCTTTTTTAGATATGTGGGAAGTCAGAAGAAAAACAAGGGTAACATTGGGCCGCTGCTAAACCAAATGGGACAACTGATAACCGACATCTAGGAAAAAGACAACCTGCTCAATGGGTATTTTGCATGAGTTTTTCACCTGCCCAAAGGAACCACCCTGCTTAATACAATGTGGGATGGCCCTACATCACTGTAGAACATGTAAAGGAATACCTTGAGAGGCTGGTCAAATCAGCTGGTTTGGACAGTTTGCACCCCAGGGTACTTAAGGAGCTGTCAGGCATCATAGCTCAGCCACTGGCAAGGATCTTTGAGAACTCATGGCGCTTAGGTGAAATGCCCAAAGACTGGAAGAAGGCCAATGTGGTGCCTGTCTTCAAGAAGGGGAGGAAAGAAGATCCAAAGTACTACAGGCCTATCAGCCTCATCTCTATCCTTGGGAAGATCTTGGAAAAAATTATCAAAGAAATCATTCTTGACAAACCGGCTGATGGAAAGATCCTAAGGGACAGCCAGCATGGGTTTGTTGTGGGTAGGTCTTGCCTGACCAATCTCATCTCCTTCTATGACCAGGTGACATATCACCTGGACAAGGGAGAAGAGATTGACGTCATATATCTGGACTTTAAAAAAGACTTTGATCTGGTGTCCCATGAGCTCCTCATGGAAAAATTGGCCAACTTCATCCTCGGCTCCATCACAGTCCAATGGCTGGAGAATTGGCTCTGAGGTTGGACTCAGAGAGTGCTAATAGATGGAAGTGAATCATCATAGTGCTCCATGACCAGTGGTGTCCCCCAAGGCTCTGTCCTCAGATCTATACTCTTTAAAATCTTTATTAACGATGTGGACATTGGTGTCAGAAGTGGACTGGCCAAGATCACTGATGACACCAAACTTCAGGATATAGCATCCACATCTGAGGATAGGTTAGTAAGTGGATGGACAGATAAAAACCTGATGACATTCAATACAGAAAATGTAAGGTACTTTACCTCAGGAAAAAAAACCCGCATCACACTTATAGGCTTGACAGTGCTATGCTTCCTAACACAACAGCCAAAAGGGACTTGGGGGTCATGATTGACCACAAGATGAATGTGAGCCACCAATGCAATGTTGCAGCTGGTAAAGTGAGCAAAACTCTGGCTTGCATCCATAGATGCTTCTCAAGCAAATCTCAGGATGTCATTTTCCCACTGTACCTAGCCTTGGTGAGGCCGCAGCTGGAATACTGCGTCCAAATTCTGGGCTCCACAATTTAAAAAAGGATGTGGCAAAGCTTGACAGAGTCCAGAGGAGAGCCATGTGCATTATCAGAGGGTGAGAGAACAGGCCTTGTGATGAGAGGCTGAGAGCCATGGGACTTTTCAGCCTGGAAAAGCCCAGGCTCAGGGATCACATAGTGCCTGCCTATAAGTATATAAGGGGTGTACATCAGGATCTGGGGGAATGCCTGTTCACCAGAGCATCCCGAGGATGACAAGGTCCAATGATCACAAACTCCTCCAGGCTATTTTAGGCTGGACATAAGGAAAAACTTCTTTACTGTCCGAGTCCCCATGGCCTGGAATAGACTGCCTGCAGAAGTGGTGCAAGGACCTACTTTGGACTCTTTTAAGAAACATTTGGACACCTATCTTGCTGGGATCCTTTGACCCTAACTGACTTCCTTCCCCTGGGGCAAGGGGCTGGACTTCATGATCTTCTGAGGTCCCTTCCATCTCTAATGTCTATGAAATCTATGAAAATGTTGGCTGGTATGATATAGTTGAGGATAGTTTCATAGTTTGTAGGGTCGGAAGGG
>NW_017729024.1:115990709-116013128 GCF_001723915.1 Gavialis gangeticus | reverse complement strand
TTTTTGAAGATGGGAACCACATTGGCCCTCTTCCAGGCCTCTGCCACCACACCAGAGCACCACGAGTGCTCATAAAGCCGTGCCAGGGGTCCTGCAATGACCTCAGCTAATTCCTTCAGCACTCGGGGGTGGAGATCATCTGGACCAGCTGATTTAAATACATCCAGTCCCTCCAGAAGTTCCCTAACTAGATCCTCACTGACCTTTGGCCTAGGTGCGCCTCCCCTGGGCCCTGAGGGGGGCCCGGTGGGGTGGCTGATCTGGTCCCTGCTCAGGAAAATGGAGGCAAAGAAGCTGTTAAATAGGTTAGCTTTGTCGTCTGGTGTGATGACTAGATTTCCTAGCATGTCTTGCAGGGGCCCCACGTTACCCGGTACCTTCTTTTTGCCCCCTATGAATTTGTATGGTCCTGCTTTGAGAAGGAGATTGGACTGGATGACTTCCTGAGTTCCCTTCAAACCTTAATTTTCTATGATTCTAATAATTCTATGACTTCTAACATTTTCTAATGATGTCTTAAGTCTGTTAGGCTTCATACTGACTGCAGGCAGACAGCGCAAAACAACAACTAGCAAGGAGGTAAAATTTGCTCCATGGTACATCTGATCTCTTTCTGTTTATAATCTGTTTTGCAATATATCCCTCTAAGCGTCTTCAAGTATCTACATGGAGTACTAGGCATCCCTGCACAGCTTTTCAGTGCATTTATCTGATTGGAGACACGATGAGTAATTCTCCTATATAGGCCACCCTTGAACTGAGGTGATCAAAGAATACATATTTTAAAATGGCCTCCATTTTTGCATATGCAGTTTTACACAAATATATAATCTTTTTACCAGCTAAGATAGAAAGTGACAGAAATTACAGGTATCATTACATAACTCAGATCAAGCAAGCAGTCTTAGCCTGGCACTAATGCAGTGAATATTGTTTCTAGGTATATCTACATGACCATACACTGTGTTTTGGAATACCTACATAGACAAAACCAGCAGCTCTACAAGTTGTATAAAAGGTAGACTCTACAATATAAAAGCACAGGTGGTAATGGTTAAGAAGGGCGAGCAGTGAAATGGAAGGCAGGCTTAGGCTCAGAAAGATCACTACAGGCAGATGCAACAGGCATTCTTCCTTTAAAGACTGAATGTGCTTTCTCTTCTGCACTCAACTCCACTCCCCACTTTGTGGAGGGACTGTATTATCAATAATGCTCGAACTTGTGTTGACAAATTGTGCTACTGCCAAATCATATTATTTCCTCTTCCTTTCTTTCCATGTTTATTTATTTTATGGAGAAGAAATGTTTCCCTTTCCCAAAACTAGGTCTTTACAGTAGCCAGTGACAATCTGTAATACAGGGGCTTCAAGTTAGGGGAAAAAATATGATTGTTGTCACATAATAGCCACCTTCCATTACTACACCCTGGGGAATATTTTTTCATGTGATGAGGGAATCACAGAAGTTTACATTTTGATATAAACCTGAGTTCTGGGGTCTGATGTAATTCTTATTCATTCTATCTGAACCTTCTGTATTATTAAAAACAGTGGCAACAGCTTAATTTCCAGACTTTCTGCTTCACAAGAACAAATATTGCTCTGATGTGTTATCTTGGACAATACCCTTCAGCTTTCCATACCTTGGTTTCATCATATGTAATAGGAGTAATAATACTGAACCTGATCTTGTTCACAAACTCCAGAAGAGCTTCAGAATTGAAGTATCTGATCAACTTACTTATCATACACTGAGGATTAGTTAATTAATGTTTGTGAAGGGCTCAGAAATCCTTCAATGGAAGGTGTCATATCAATGCTAAGTATATTCACTCTCTGCAAACACTGGTTTGAATTTGAAAGTTCACCACTCTAATTGTTCATATTCTTTCAAAATAACTTAGCTAAGAAAATGAACATTATTAATGGAATATTTTAGTTGTAATGCTTTATCATCAAGTCTAAAGTATTATCAAAAGATAGCTTAATAAGACTTAATATAAATCCACTATGATCCTTCAACAAATAGAGCACAGAAGGTGTTGCCTTTTTGAAATTATAGTTTACTATTATTAGCAGTCTCTGACAAAAATGCAGCACATTTATGCCACTTTAAAATATTTTAGAAGTACCAGTATTATTTCTTTACAGGCTCAATATCCATTACATGATTTAGACTGATTCTTCTCAGTTCACATAAGATAAACATATGGACTAAGTACAGACAGTTAAAAAGCCTGAGGCTGAATTGATCCAATTTTTGCAGGTTAGTCTAAGCTGTATAGCCTGAACTGATAAGCAAGTAAACAGACATTCACTTTTGATGCCAGGAATGCAGCCACATGCCTGCAGTGCCCCAGACTAGAAACCAGGTGGAGCTACGGCATGCCTCTCTGCTTGGCTGGAACAGAGAGTTTGGGCCAATCAAGCCTGCCCACTATTTTGAAAGTGGTTTATGTGCAATGAACTTCTGTTGTGTTATAGATTTGAACCAGTTTTGGATCACTAAAACCAGTTTGTGTGTAAATTCTGTTCCTAGCAATGGAATACAACTTTAAAAAAAGAAGAGGGGCCTCTTAGAGGATTTATTAATATCTTTTCCCCTCCTATGCTTCATGTAAATGAATTCATCTTGAATATAGACACCTAATACTCTCAAACCCAAATGGGTGAAATACATCACAAAAGAGAAAGGCATGTACAAGACAGGAAGAAATGCAGGAAATCAGTAGTATACAAAGTCCTTAGTCCCTTAAGCATTCTCCCTTTCTGCTTATCTGCCATGCCTTGATGTTCATAACTACTTAGAAAAGGGACACTGCCCTTGGGACCCTGAGCAAACTCTCATCCACTCCTGAGCTTAGGTCTAATTACTCATTGCCGTAAGGTCTGATCTTGTGAGTTCTGTCTTCCCTAATACCTATGCCCATGCCTCGTAGATTCCACACATACTAATGAATCATAATCACCCCTATAGGCTATGGGCTCCTGGCTCTGTTCATCCATTACACCTGCCCCTCTCCTGGCTATGGGCACTCTGGCCCCGTTGGTCTCCAGGTGTGACCCTCCTGGCCTTCAGTCCTCCTCCTTAGACCCTGGTCCCACAACTAGGTCAGTTGAGACTGATGGGCTTTGTGTCTGTCTAAGCCTGAGCAACTGCTCCTCAGCAGCTTGGGGCTGGGTGGTCCACACTTGTGCTTTATCTGTCTCTGGCACTAATGTCCACTATGTGCCATTTCCTAAGGAAAGCCCCTGTTGCTTGCCCGCCACATCCTGTTCTTATACGAAAATGTGGGAGGCTCCCATGTGACCTGGACTGATTTGGTGGCACTCCTGATGGACGTCCCTTGGGGCTCTGCTTCCCCTACACCCCATCCATATGCCAACATGTTGGTCCCTGGCCATGTGGTTGACAGTCTGGGCTCTCCTGTGATCCAGCATATCATCTCACCCCAGTTGCACAAACCACATGTTATAAGTGGGTTAACCAACCTGTGCAGCGTTCAAGGATCCACTGGGAAATGGTCAGGGTTACTTCCCACTTATGCTCTGCCTGTGAAGCTTAAGCCTCATGGAGGAGTGGTCTCACACTCTGAGACCATTCCCTTTGGCTATAAGTGCCTTCTGGGCCTGCATACATATAGTCCTCCACCCTAGAGTTCCTGGGAGCTCCTGGTCTCTCAGCTCTGGTTCAGGTGGCCAAAGTACACAGCCTTACTTTCAGACCTCAGGACAAATTAACATAATTAAACATAGAAGACAGGGAGGCAGTGGTCTTCCTCCCACTCATGCATCCACTCCATGTACTGAGCCTTCAGATCCTTGTTCCTTTATCTTGAGTAGTCCCAGACATCGCTTCTCCATGAAGCCATGTCCCCATCTGGGACATCTCTGGCATCTCCAAGACATGAAATGGCCAGATGCACCAACTGGGAGCCTGCAGCTGCCTTGTAATTGCTTCCCCCCATCTCCCTGTCCCACGCCAGCTTTTGAATGTACTTCCCAGCAATGTTGGATGATGTCATACCCCCATGCTGCTCCAACTGCACTGACAGCATGCTAATAAATTGTGCGGGTGGCGTTGTCTGCCTTTATGCATCTCCTGCTGCTGCACCTGGGCCAGGTAAGTTATTTCAGGTAACGGCTCTCTCTGGGCTTTTTGGTTTTCCTTGCCACATCTCTGCCCCTGACACAGGGGTCTCTAGCCCCTCAGGCCTGTCACCTTGTGACAGGCTTCTCAGCTGTGACAGTCTCTGGTTATGGCCCTCCTGGTCTTTGGCTCTTTCTGAGCCCTGGCTCCACTCCTAAGCCAGTAAGAAATATAGGTGTCCTGTCCCTACCTGCTCTGTAGGTCCTCTGTTCTCTTTCTGAGCCCTTTAGCCATTGCTCTGTCTATAAGCCCTGTGGCTCCTCTCTCCCTGGACCAACCGGGATTGCCTTACTTCCCCTTAATCCCTTTCACAAACTACCAGAGTTGCTTACTCGAGCTCAGATGTTAACCAGGAGCCCTGCTGCCCATGAGCTCCTCTTTCCATGGTTCTCAGGGCTAGACTGCCTGATCAGATCAAGCCTGGGCTTATATTCTTCAAGCTCAGCCCCTTTCTGGTCAAGTGACTCTCTAATTCACTCCTGCCATACCTGCATGCTCTTTCTCCCACAGCTGGTCTTCTCTTAAATCAGTAAAAGCACAAAGCTGCCTGGTACACTGACATATAGCAATTCTTAGTATTTATTCAATAATTTATATTGCAATAGCACTTAGGATCCCTGGACAGGGACTAGGATACCTGTGTTTTCTATGTGTTGTACAAATACTGAGCAGGAACATGGTAACTTGCCAAGAGATCTTACAGTTCAAATGTAAGGCAAGATGCAAACATGCAGACTGATGGGGAGAGTACAAATAAACAAATAAAGCAACATTATTCACCATGATATACACAAGTTATAGCACCTGATAAGCCTAACTATTGTCAAGATTGTACTATGTGTCACGACTAGGTGATCATTTTAATTTATGATAACATATGATATTTTCTTTTCTATGATTATTTACCAGGATCATTTTATTCATCATTGAATTGTAGTCAGTGATATGGTGGAGACAATAGTAAGACAGTGCTCAGCAACATCACACAACAACTTAGGACAAGGAAAAAGAAGACTGTATTGTCTAACTGAAATTGAGGGGGTAATTTAGGTAGCCAAATTGTAATTACCCCAGAATAAATCTGTCTAGAATATAGAAGATATTGTTTTAATAATTCTGAGGAAGATTCATGTTGTGTGTCATTTGAGAAAAAAACAGTTCTAGAAGACAAGTAGTCCCTAACATAAAGCTGTGGGATTTGTCCAATACTGGTTCAGAGGGAAGACTGCCACCTACTGAATCACAAAGTGTTGTCATAGCCACAGCTACAGGGGTTTCTTAAATAGGGTCATCATATTATTTTGAAGGAAATCCTGGATGGGGGGGGTGCACCCCCCCACATGTGCACGTGTACCTCACTCTGTGGCTCCCAGGAGCCCTGATGGCAGAGCAGGGCAGGGTGGGACAGCACAGAGGCCAGCTGCCAGGCTCTATCTATCCCCTTTATGCAGAGGCTGGAACTGGCTGGGAGCAGCCCCTGCGCAGTATCCTTGGGCTCCACCAGTCCATGCTATGCAGCTACACAACACTTCCCCAGCACTGTTCAGAGTAGCAGCACAGCATGAGGTTGCCAGCAGTGGGTGGCTATCCCAGCTCTCTGTGCAGGTACATGAGCCCTGGCTCTGGCCTCCTCCCTCAGTCTGCCCTGCCCTGGCCAATCTCTGCTCCAGGCAGGAGGAGCAGTGTTCAACCCAGCCTGCCCCCTCAGCCTCCAGGCAGTGGTGCAGTGGATCCAAGTCAGGCATGTGCAGGTTGGGTGACACCACCAATTTGGGACTTTCGCTTCAATTTTAGCCAACTGGCCAGGATGGCCTATGAAATCTGGGGTTGTCCTGGACAAACTGGGATGTATGGTTACCCTATTCTTAAATATCTGTTGCACAAACTGAACTAGTCAGACTACAAAAATCACAGCACAAGACAGTATGGCTGTAAGTCATAAACTGACATTTCCCCCTCTACTTCTAATGTTCATTTTAGGTGCTGTATGAAACATTTCCTTCAACTCTGTCTTGCAAAATGTAATTATACTAAAAACAGGAATGTCAATTTTAGTATAGGGAAGCAGGAAGTAGTAGTTCATGGTATTTTATTGAATAACCATTAACCATTTGCTTTGTATCCAGCACAAGAGCATAAATATTCAGAATGAACCCACTTAAAGTCAATCAATAAGCTAATATATAGGAAATCCTACATATAAATCTGAAGCTTCTTAAACTAAACAAAGATTGTCAATTCATTAAATGATAAATCATGGCAACCACATAAATTATAACATAAGAAAATTTCTGAATGTATAGTAAGAAACAAATTAGCAGGTAAATATCAGTTCACTGTAAGCAAGAAGGAATAGGACTGTCATTTGGGAGATCCACATTCTCTTTCCAATTCTGGTACAAACATTCTATGACACTGAAATAGTCACTTCATCTTTGTCTGCCTCACTTGTCCCACTATTAAATGAGATTAAAAATACTGGTCTAGCTCACAGGGCTGGTGGGATTATTATTGGTATGATGTACTTAATATTATGGGATAAGCATCAAAAAAGAGCCTATGCATAAAATAATTAAAAAAAACCCTACGTATTCCTATTTTACCTTTATTTTGTGTCATGGAATGTTTGTGAATACCATAGTCCAAAATTAGTATAGGTCATAGCTTCGAAAGAGATGCAAATTTAACTTAGAATTTCTGAATCCCGTTGTGACAAACATGCTGTTGACCACAAGTTTATATCCAGAGAACCACAGGTTTCTCCATGCTGTCCTACTGTCCATTAGGGCTGTGCAAAATGGCACTGTTTTGTTTCGACTTGAATTTAGAGGGTTGGACTGAACAGTGTTTCATTTCCAATTTCATTTTGATTCAAAACCTGTGTTCCATTTTGTTTCGTCAAAACAGTGATGTTGTTTCAATGTTTTGCCCATACGCTATAATGGGGCAGCTTGAAACAGCCTCTCTCATCCGACAGGCAGATGGGGGTCCGCAATCCCAGGAGGGCTGTGGCAGCTGTGCCAGTCCTCCCAGGGCTATGGACCCCATCTACCTGCCAGATGAAGGAGGGAAGCCAGGTGCTGCCACCTGGGACCAGGTAGCTGGGGAAGGGAACTGAGCCCAATTGCTCAGTTCCCCTCCCCAGCACTACAATCGGGGTGGGGAAAGCAACTCAGGCCAGCTGTGCTGAGTTCCCATCCCCAGTGCTATGATCACCAGCACAATCCTAGTGCTGGGGAGGGGAACTCAGACTAGCTGAGCTGAGTTCCTTTCCTCAGCCTGATTCTAGCACTGGGGAGAACTCAGCTCAGCTGGCTGAGCTCCTTTTCCCTGAACTGTGATCAGCTTCCTGCAGCCCAGCCATGGTAGGCGGGGAGAGCCAGGGCTGCGCTCCCAGCTGAGCCACATGGGAGCCACTGGGAGCACAGCCCTGGTTCTCCCCTGTCTCCCACCACCTGACTGATGGCTGCTTTGAAACTTGAAATGTTTCAAAACTTTTGAAACATTTCAACTAGTCTTGTTTTGTTTCAGGGCTGTTTCAGAGCCCTTTGTTTCCATCTGATGTCACTGTTTTGAGCTCAAAATGACTCAAAACAGTGTGAATCAAAACAGCCAGTGAAATTTTGCACAGCCCTACTGTCCACCTACAAGGAACAAAATAAGATTTGCCCCTGGGCAACTTCTTATCCCCACAAGCTTCAGTACTACCTGCCCTGAATCTAGGCCTTTTAGCTCCAGCAGGGAAAACTTTGCCAGACACAGGGATCTCATCTTCGGTATATATAATTTATAAGAACCCCGTTCCACCTCCTGAAGAAGACCCAGGCTTGAAGTTATCAATTGCTGCAAAATCACACTTTACTACAGTCCATCAGTAAGGCAACAAAATAGCCAAAGGAAATTGTACAAGAGAAAGTAACTAAAGAGACTGAAGATAACCCTTCAGAGACAATTTTGTCAGTGTTTATAGAGATCAGCCTTCCTGCTGACTCTAGCTCTTCTGTCAGCTGGGGACCTGGATTTACTTCAAGGTTTGGGGGACCTCACAGACAACTTCTTCATAACAGGCTGTGATAGACTATGATTTTATTGTATTATTTCTGTTTTAAATGCAGAGGTGATATATCTTGAATTAACAAGGTTTTGACACTGTGACCCATTACATTCTCATTAACAAGCAATGGAAACAGACTAGACTAGGATGCTGAACATCTGGCCTGTGGGCCAAATGTGGCCTGTGTAGCCATGATATCCAGCCTGCAGCCCCTCACCTCCCCATGGGTTGGAAAACTTGACAGTGGGGAGCAATGCACATTCTCACCTTAGCCATTGCAGTGAAGAGGAATCAGGGTTGGGTTCCACCCTTGCATATCCAGATTGGTCTGGGCCAGCTCCCCACTCTCCCCATGCATCAGTTCTGCCTTGCTGCAATTATGCATCTGGATTGAGGCCCCGCAAAAAAGTGTCCAAATCAGAACCACTCCAACCCCTCCCTCTGCACATTCAGATTGGGCCTGCTCTACCCTGCCCTGTGCATCTGGACCAGGACTGGGATTCTTCCCCACCTCCCACCTCCCATACATCACGATTGGGGCTTCTCTGCCCCATCCCACCCTGATTCCTTCCTGCATCTGCTTTGGGGCTGCTGTGTCCCACTCCAGCCTCAGGAGGACAGATCAAGGTTCGGATGGACAACCCTCTGCAGCCAAATCCAGACCATTGGCCAAATCTGCCCCGTGGAGGAACCAGGCACTGCCTATCTAGTTTGCCAGGATAAAAGGTTGGGCATCACTGGAATAGATGAAGGCAATGTAAGGTGGATATATAACTGGTTGCATCACTATATTTAGTGAGTAGGCATCAATGGCTCAATGTTTAGCTGGGAAGAAGTCTCAAGTAGGGCTACCCATGGTCTGTCCTGCGTTTGGCGTTGTTTAATATCTTCATTAATGATTCAGACAATGGAATTGCTGGCATGCTTAGCAAATTTTCAGCCAATACCAAGTTGGATGGAGTTGCTAATTCTCCAGAGGGCATCGAGAATGATCTAGGTAGACTAGAGAAATGGTCCACAATCAATCAGATGAAATTCCACAAGGACACGTGCAGAGTCCTACACTTGGGATGGAATAACTGCATGCACAAATACAGTGGGGAATGAATGGCTAGGCTGCAGTACTGCCTAGAGGGACCTGGAGGTTACAGTGGACCATAAGCTAAATATGAGCCACCAGTGTGCTATTTTTTGTAAAAAACCCAACAACATATTGGGTTGTATTAACAGGAATGTCACTTGCAAATCAAGGGGAGTGATTCTTCCAGTCTATTCAGCAATAATGAGGCCTCATCTGCAGTACTGTATTCAGTTTTAGGTCCCATGCTTGAAGCAGGAACAATATGGGAAGGGTCAAGCGCAGAGAAACAAAAATTATTACGGGCCTCAGATGCAAGACTCATGAGAAAAGTCTTGAAGAACTAGGCTTATTTAGTCTGGAGAAGAGAATACTGAGGTTGGATTTGGTAATAGTCTTCAAATACCTGTAAGGCAATTAGAGTGAGGATGGAAATGAACTTTTCTCTCTGTTCATAGGAAATGAGACTAGGAGCAATGGCATCAAGCTTCAACAGGGGAAATTTAGTTTGGAGACTATGAGGAACTTTCTGACTATGAGGATGGTCAATAGTCAGAAAGTTGGAACAGGCTACCTATAGAAATTTTGGAATCTCCAGCCCTGAAAATTTTTAAGAGTAGATTGGACAGATACTTGGCCGGGATGGTTTAGTCAGGGATGATCCTGTCTGCAGCAGGGAGCTGGACTAGATGATCTGGTGAGGTCCTTTCCAGCCCTACTTTCTTATGAACCTATGTTGTTATAATGTTGCTTTCCTCTGTTTATTTCATTAGCCTGTGCAAAGAGAACAAAGAGTTAAGTGTTAATACTGGCTACATGCAAGACAAAACAAGTATCTTCAGCATTAGCAAGACTTGACAAGCCTATTCCTTAGGGTATGTCTACACTGGACACTTTATCATGGTGTAGAGATAGGTGAGCTCTCTTGGGTACCAGCAGCAGTGTAGTAATGGCAACGTGGAGGTCCAAATAAGAGACCTGATGTCCTGCCTGAAAAGCAGTGTGTAACTCTGTGCTGCTGCTGCTGTGGCTAGGCTAATATAGTGATCTCATCTAAAGCTACCTTGCCTCTCTCTACACTACACTACAGTATAAACAGATTTTGAAAGTTTTTAAAGTATATAAAAGTTTAACTGAATGAGGCCAAGTTATATAGGTTCATATGGAAACAGAGATTTAGATTTAGATTTTCAAGATTACAAAGGGAAAATATCTTCACAAATTTTGACAAGCTTTAGGTCTATCAAAAAATCACAGAAGTGTTGTGATTTGTTTTAATTTGTTTAAATAAAATCAAACAGGAGAAAATGAAAATTCTGCTCCTCAAAAAAGTGTAAAATAATTTTTTTCTTAGTACTATTTCTTGTATATTGTCAGCACTAGCTCCACTTTCACTATTATTTGTTGTTTGAAGGGTTGCAGAGATATTGACATGTGCAGTATTAAGATAGTCTGAATATGGTAATTTTCATAATGAGATTTATTATAAACTTCTCTCCTGAAATAAAAACAAGACTGCACTATTCCAATACATTTAAATGGCTGCAGGATACTGAGATTCCATTATTTTAATAGCACTAAATTTATATCCTGTATTTGTTTATGTGCTGAGGAACTTGAAGAAACAAGTTTGTCCTTGCATCACTCATTAAATGGATGGTATAAAGTAAAAAGAAACTCTGATCTGATATATAAAATGCAGAAGAGAGTCTTAATCTGAAAATCCATAACCAAATGTTAGCTTCTGTTTTTTCTCCTTTCATTTATATTTCAGATGTCTTATCATTCTATCATGGACTGAGATCATGTTAGGATGCACTATGGAATATGTCAAACTGAAATTTAAAAGGATAGCACACTAAAGGATAGTAGGTTCGTATGCATCCTACATGGTGAAAACTCTTTCATGGTAGATATCAACCCATTCTGAAGAAACTTATCAGAAATGTGGTCTCTGAAAAAGAATATTTCCCATTACAGTTTACCAAACAACACCCCCCATCAGGCTGTGTTTTTATTTTTGTATTTGGTAAGGGAACTCTAGCTCCCATCTAACTCATATATGTGCATACACATATGGGCATACGAAGGTGTGCCTAGATGTCTCTTTAAAAAAACCCCCAAAACTGATGATATTTCATTAGCATAAAAGAGAAATGGCAGTATTTAATTAGTTCTTTTTTGATCTATTGCTTTACAGGGCAGTGGACATGTCAACATGTGCATTTACATTTGCTTAAATTTACTGTGCAGTGTGGTGTCGGTGGCCAGGGGCGGGGCAGGGGTGGCGAGTGGCGACCGCCTGCAGGTGCCACTGACAGCAATGGTGGCACCTTTTTATAGGGGGTGCACCACCACACTCAGGGGGTGCACATGCACCCACGTGCACCCCCTACATGTTGCCCTTGTGCGTGTTACTGAGCAGTAACTAATCAAGTGTAAATTTGATACCTGTATGATGTAGGTATCAAATTTATGCTCAAGGTGGCATAAGTCATCATATTTACTGTACAATATGGGCATGCGCTAGGGCTGTGCAAAACGGCACCATTCCAACTCGACTTCCATTTTGACAATTCAGTGGAACAGTGTATCATTTTGAGTTTCATTTAGTTTAAAAAATACAGTTCTGGTTCATTTCATCAAAACGATTTTGCTGTTTGGACGCCGTTTTGATGTTTTGCCCATAGGCTATTATGGAGAAACATAAAATGCAGATGGCAGGCAGATTGGGGGCTTGCCCATGCCCCCAGAAGGGCTGCTGGGGCTATGCCAGAGTCCTCCCAGGGGTGTGAGTCCCTGATTTGCCCGCCAGATGAGAGCCAGGTTCTGCTGCCTGGGACTGGTGCTGGAAAGGTTGGTGCTGATGCTGGTTCCAGGTGGCAGCACCCAGCTTCTGTCATTTGACAGGCAGATCGGGGGCTTGCCTGCACCCCCGAGAGGGCTGCAGCAACAGTGCTGGAGTCCTCCAAGGGGTGCGAGCTCCCAATCTGCCTCCCAGATGACAGACCCAGTGCTGGGTACAGCCCATACAACCTTCACCCAGCACTGGGCACAGCCCCCACAACGCTCCTGGGTTTGCTGGCAGCTCCCAATCAGCCTGCCAGCTGACAGGAGCTGGGTGCTGCCACCTGGGGCAGATCAGCTTGTGTGGGGACCCACCATCCCAATTTCAGGGTGAGGGTGGGTCCCCACATGAGGCGATCTGCCCTGGGCCTCTCATTCTCCTCGAGCCAGCTCCGGTATGGGCCTGGGGTAAATCAGCTCATGTGGGACCTGCTACCCTGATCCCAGGGTGGGGAAGGGTCCCTGTACAAACTGATTTTCCCTGGGCCTTGTACCCTCCTCAAGCTAGCTCCGGGATGGGGCTGGAGCAGATCAGCTCATGTGGGGATCCACCACGTGCCCCAATCTGCCTGTGTGCCCTCGATCTGCATGACAGGAGCTGGGTGCTGCCACCTGAGGCCAGCAGCAGCACCAATCTTCCTGGTGCTGGATGCAGGCTGTGCCCAGTGCTGGTCTGTCATCTGGCAGCCAGATCAGGGGCCTGCACCCCTGGAGGACTCCAGCACAGCTCCCGCAGCCCTCCCGGGGGTGCGGGTAAGCCCCTGATCTGCCTGCTGGATGACAGGAGGTGGGTGCTGCCAGCTGGGACCAGCGCTGAAGCCAGTAAGCCTGACTTTGAAACTCAAAACATTTTGAAACTTTCTAAACATTTTGAGTTAATCTTGTTTCATTTTGAGTTACCTTGTTTGAAGCTGTTTCAAAGGCTTTTGATTTTTCTGTTTAGAGCTTGAAATGCATCAAAACAGCTTTGAAATGAAAGGTTAGGTGAAATTTTGCACAGCCCTAGTGTGCACATGTATATGCATGCCTGTACTGTGCAGTAGTTTTGGTTAATGAGCAATAAATATGCATACGTAGATGCGGGCAGTAAGAACATTATGTAAACATCTAACCAACTATAGCAAGTCAGATTTACTGCTCATTAAATATATTTTGTTTTGAGTTGAATTTGGATAAGGTTAATATCTATTATCTTATTGTTTATTTTCACAACACCTTTATTTCCAGTAACAAAAGACTGGAGGACATTTAAGTAAGATGAACATTGATTATAGGACTACAAATGTCCACTTGAGAGTCTCCTAGCTCCCTGTGATTAAAGGAAAATATTTAGTATGTACAAATGTTATTGACTTAATTAACAAAATATAGACGAAACTCAATCTGAGCATGATTATGTCTGTATGTAGAACATGCAGGAAATAATTTACTGACTCAGAATATTCTGTAGCACATCTTGTTCCAACTATGGTCTGTCCCATCTCAGAATGTCTCCCAAAATTGAATGACAAGAAAAAGGTAAAATAAATCCAAAGATACTGGTTCCCTGCCCCTGAGAAGTCAAAAAAAATCTCCAGATAATTCTTCATGTTTTTGAACATAAGAAAGTCTTAGCCTGGGTTATCTGCAAGGATGAAGTCCATTGCAGACTGTGTTAATGTAAGTCTACTAGCAGTACCAGCTGGTGACAGTGCTGTAAAAAATTTATCAGAGTGCCAGCACTCCTAAAACTACACCTCTAAATACTGTTTCTGAAGAATGCCATCAACACCATCCTTTTTAGGCATGTTAACCATTGTAAATGGCATTGCATAATATACATGATATTTATTTTTTCTTGTGTAGAATATTTTAAATCCTCAGAACATCCTTTGGTGACTGCATGCAAGATTTTAGAACCTGGGAGTTTGTAACTGCTGAATTTACTCTGAGTAGACATCTGGAATCTAGAAAACTAAAATTTTCACTCAGAAAAAATAAAGAACATAAAAAGCAATTATTGCATTTTCCCTTAAAAGTTGTATTTTCTCCTTCTTATGGGGACATCATCTTTTCCTTCAGGCCTAAATTTATTACCTGCCTAAACTCATTTGAATAAGAGTATTTCCTCATTTTATAGCAAACAAATAAACATAATAATTTTAGGAAGAATATGCTAATCTGGATTAATTTCTAGCAGGATCCAACTTTATATGACTGGTTTTCTTAAAATTGTAGGTAAACTAACAAAAGAAAAATGAAAGATAGCGGTGCAGTTGATCAGACAAGCCATAAAATAGCTAATGGATGTGAATACGATTGACTGTCATTTGTACACCAGACTGCAATGTACACAACTCTTCATTGCAGTTTGAAATAAACATAGGAATAAAAGGGGGAGAGAGAAAAAAAGAAATGAAGCTGAGCTCATGTGGAGGCTTTTGACAGATGAACACTCTTCTTTGACTTTCAAACGTAATGAGAATCAGCTTTGATAAACTCTACACACTTCATCCCACCTGCAGCTTTCTGAATTCACATCTTAATTTGTGTCAACTGAAATTCTTTGACTTTTCATCAAGGTGCTCAGATTCACAGTAGCTTCATTACTTACCCAAGTTTTCTGTCTCATTATGTGAAATATAAGTCAAGTAAGCCATCCTAAAGTAGCAGTAAGATTCTGTACATGCAGGGATGAAGAGGGGTGAAGAGGAGGACTAATTTATCACTATTTTAATAGATTCTTAATCAATATAAATGCTTCACTTGTTGGTGACAGAAGACAAGTGACCCAATCTCGTGCACAGAGTGAACTCATGCTGTTTTCCTTCCCTGCACCTAACTCCCTAGGAAAGTTACTATGTTTTTCCACTGCTTGACATTTGCTAAGCTTGCTAGTTATGAAATTTTTGGTATTTCAGGTTTAATATCAGTGAAAAACTATTAGTTTAGCATTGTTCTTTCATGCCTTCAGTCCTATTAAAATGAATTTCTGTGGCATTTAATGACCAAATGAAAGCAAATAAAAGATAAGCTTACAATTGTCAAGTTTTTTACTTTTTTTACAGCTCCCAACATAATGGTGTAACATTAAGTCATCCAATAATATTTTGCCCTTCTATAATGCCTTCCCTTCAAAGATCTCAAAGTCCTCCAAAGGTCTGTAGGTTTAGTAGGAAATTATGTTTCCTGTTATCCAAAAAAGAAAACTGAAGCACAGCAGACCCAAGCAATTTTATGAAAGTACAGAATAAGATAATTAATTTAAGCTTTTTTGGTCAAGGAACCCATGCATACTTAATTATGTTCTGAGAAGCATCCTGTAAATTTTTGGTGTTCGTCTAATGCTTTATAGCAAAATTATGGCAATTAATTAATAAATAATTAAAGTGAGGTTAGAATTCACAAGGAGCAGTTTACATTGATATATTAGAAATAGATTAGATTAGATCAGGGATGCAAAATCCCTAGCCTGCAGGCCATATCCAGACCCTGGCACTGTGTTATGTGATCTCCAGGGCTCTCCATGGATCTGTGGGGAGCCTCATGGGCTGTGGCCATGCGTACTAGGTTAGGTATGAAGGGCAGCATAGGCAACATGTGTTGACAGTGTGAGGGGCAAAACTCCACGCCGCCACCTCTGCTGCTGTCCTTGCTGTTGCCTGGTGCTGGGTTGGGCTCGGCTGTCATCACATGCTCCACCAATGACACAGAACTCACACCACTGCTGCCACCCCCACTGCTGCTGGGCCCTAGCTCCAGTCCTGTGCCTTGCACCCTGCTGTTGGTGCAGAAATCTTGGGGTGCATGCTGTCCCCCCCAACATGTCACCAATGATTTGTCCCCCTGACATGTCTGGATGTGCCCCTGACACATCACCAATGTAGGGCAGTGCAGGACCTGACTCCAGCAGATAGGGGCCACAATGGGCTTCTGGACCCAAACCTGGGTGGTGTGCAGCCCCAGACGCTAATCCCAGTGCACACCATGGTTCTAGTTCTGAGTCTTCAGTTCCTAACAGAAGTTCAATTAAAGGCGCAGTGATATCTAAGTCCCAATCCCAACACATACATGGCAGGAGACACAACTGTGGGATCAGGGATCAGATGCAAGTTGCATTCTATTGCCACTGCAAGAGGAGCTTCAGATCATGAAAAAGCCCAGTGTGCTCATGGCTGGGAGCACCAGACAACTGATCAGTGCTCCAAGCTGCTGGAGTGCAACTCAGCCCTCAAGGCTCTGGTGCACTCCTGAGGCTGAGAATGCCAATCAATTGATTGGTGCTCTCAGCCCTGGGAATGCACTGGCTAAAGGTTCAATTTAAGGCACAATGGGAAGCAACTATAAAATTATTACGCATATTTTGTATAGTCATTTTGTGGATTATTACATAGATTATCATACCATTAACTACCTGAAAATGTGGCCAGGTTACTACTTAAGATGTAATTAACTGGTTAAAAAAATGAAGCACTTTAAAAATATTGCCTTTGTGACTCCATTTTACCATGTGTCTTGGCCACCACAGTTTTACTCTCAAAACACAAAAACTGTAATAAATTAGATTAATAATGTCTAATACCAGTATGACACCTACAGAGGAATCAAACATCAGTCAGTTTGAAAGTCCTGACTGTGCCTTCCTGTGACTTGCACAATACTTGACATAAAAACCCCCCCAAATCCTGTAGTGGCTGGAGAAAATCATATCTGTCCCCAGCCAAGTGTTTAACAAAACTGGAAACTAGGAAAGGAATTTGGGGTGGTGGGTTCCACTATAACAACTCCTGCTGTAAAGATCAAAGCTGGATATAAGCTGGGTGGACATGAACCAGGCTGGGGAAGGTCAAAATAGCCATCACCCAGGATCCTTTACTAAGTAGCTTTCTGCAGCTGCCCAGAGCCTGGTCTGGCTACAAACAGCTGTGCCGGGCTCATCTCCTCCATGCCGGGAGCCAGGGAAAGACCGGGGCTGTGCTGCCTCAGGCCCCTCCCCCACCTCCTGTTCCAAGGTGCTCCTGCACACGTCAGTGTGGAGCTGATGCCAGAGCCTGGTGCATCTGTTTGGAGCCTCTCAGCTGCAGCCAGCCCCGGCTCTGGGGAGCTGTTGCCAGCCAGAATCCTGGGCTGCTCCCAGCAGTTTGATGGGATGCTGCAAGGCCTACTGGGAGCAGCCCAGGCTTCAGCAGCTACCCAGAGCTGGGGTAGCTGCTGGAAGCCACAGAGCCCAGGCTGGGGGACAGAGGCTTTGGGTAGGGGGCAAGGAGCAGTAGGGTTATGAGGCAGGGGCTTTGGGTAGCGGGCAAGTGGCAGTAGGGCTGCGGGGCAGGAGCTTTGGGTGGGGGCAAGGGGCACAAGCATGGCATCCTGCCACATACCCCTTGCCCTCATTTTGTTTTTCTGCCATTCCTGCACTTGGGCAACTTCCGAGGTAGGCATTGTGGTGTTTTTCAGCACTCTGGCCAAAAAACATTCCCTACCCCTGATGTAAGATGTCAGGTCAGGCAGGTTGTATCAGACTGAATCAGAGGTCAGACAGGTTGTAATGTGTCATAAAACCAATGACTATACTGAGTCCATGATTTTTTGTATCCAGTAGATTTACGAAATTCGTAGGCTCGTCTACAAAAAGTGTTTTGTAAATTCGCTTTGAATTAGGTTTAGAATTAAGCTGAAGTTTTGCTTGTGTTTACTTAAAAGGCCAAGTCATTAAAAACATGTATTACAATTTAGCTTATGATATTTTGTACATGCAACTTCAGGAGAAATTATTTATACAATGTGTGTGTATATATTAGGTCTATGTGAAACCATTTCAAACTGGTGAAATCGTTTCATTTCAACTTCTGTTTTGCCATTTTGAAGGGACAGTATTTCATTTCATCATTTCATTTCGAAGTACTCTTCTTTTTCATTTTGTTGATACTGTTTCGCTGTTTCAATGCTGTTTCAACATTTCGTCCATAGGCTATAATGGGGAATCATGAAAATGCCTATAACTTTGTCATTTCATGCCTGATTTGGATGAAAATTGCAGGGATGGTAGCCCCTTCTGAGGCCATGAAGCCTGCCAGGTTTCAGAGAGATAGGTGCTGAACTCTGTGGGCTGGTGGGGCTGCTCAGAGCGCAGAGCGCAGCCCTGGCTCTCCCCGGCCTCCCACCACCGATATAAGTGTGTGTGTGTGGGGGGGTCCTCACATTTAAGTTTTGTGGGGACCCATCTATCTATCAATTGTTGCTCTTAGCCTTCTTTGCCTAAAAGTAATCAGCAGTTATCAAGACCATCCTTTCCCATCACTTGAAGATGTTTACTTTTATACATATATAAAAATCTCCTTTAATTGATATTAATCCTTCTTCCCTTCCTGTATATAGTTGTGTATAAATAAAGACCCACCCCCCTTTTTTCTCAGTGGGACTTCTAGTGGGTTTCTTGGGCAGTGAGGGTAAGAGACATGCTCCTGATGGGACACTTCAGGTAGCAGACCTACCTGAGGGGGTTTCCAGGGCTACTAGCACCCTGAGGATCCGGAAGCTGGCACACTGCCTGGCCTAATGTGCCAGCAAGGGTCACATTACTGTTCAGTACAGTTGGTTATCAACACAATTAATAGTGACTTCCTACCAAAGACTAAAATAAAAGTAGTGTTTTCAATGACTTTCTCCAGAGCAAGTCAATGAAATCACATTTCTTTATGTTATATACACAGTAAAATTGGGAATACATTCAGATATACAGTGACTTGTATGAATGTATTAAAAATCTGTCAAGGCAGAAACTCGTTGCCAAACTGAAGATAATACAGCCAGATTTGGTTCTATCATCTTGAATCTTGAATAGTATAAATGTAAACTGAATGTGCCACTTCAGCTCAAAGGCAATAATCTCCTCCTCCAAGTATCTGACAGCTATTTATTTTTGTGGCATAAGTAATAGAACTTAAAAGATCATTTAATGTACTTAAAGTAAAATATGGTTTTGTCTTGATGTCTAAGGAAAGTCAAATAGACTTGAAAAAAGTAAGGAGGCAGAGACATTTAGATTATTGAACACAGGGGAGTGTTCACTAGCTATAATCTAAGACGTAAGGACTAAGGATAAAGAGGATAAAGGGGCAGAAAGAAAGAAAAAGAGAAATCAAGAACAATATCAAGGGAGCATTGGAGTACTAGCTAAAATCCACAAACAAGGGAACTCAGGCAGGCCTATACTATCCAACCATGGAACCCTAACTGAGGAAATATCAGGTTCCATTGGATTCATCCTAAAACCTCTTGTCACCCAAAGAGTGTTTCACAAACCTGCATTTTGCATAATGGCTTCTAGTCCATCCAGGAGAACACAAAACAACAGCAGAGTCTCCCTCAGCCTGAAGAAGGGTGTTTGTGTCTGAAAGCTCGCAAAGGACATTTTTTCCAACTATTTAGTTGGTCTAATAAAATATATCACATTTACCCTTGTCTACCTGTGAATTTGACACTTTTATAAACCTGAACTATCACTCAACTACTTATAATTTCATAGACTAAAATTTGACTCTCTTTATTTCAGCAAACCCAGACTTCTGAGTACTGATTTGTGCAATCTTAACATTTTTGTAATGTGCCTGTTTCTGCTTATATATATGACCAGTAATGGAGATAGCTGTGAAGCAGACAACAGTCTTTAAATAAAATCTGGAGTACTGAATGTGGGGCATGTTTTGGAGGAGGTCTTCTAGGATGTGATTGCAGTGTGATATAACCACACCTGAGTTAGTTCCACTGACAGCTCAGGTTCCGCTGATAATGCAGGCTTGGCAGAATGGAAATCACCATGTTCTGCAAAACACACCAAGGACTCAGGTAAATTAGTAGGCAACCAGGGTATGCACCATGTAACACTGGAGGGATAGTGGGGACCATAACCACTGAAAGTCAACAATGTTTATTAAAGGAGTCATGATTATATTTTGATTCTGGTATTATTAAGAGCCATGCACAGAGCTGAATGAAAAATTGAAGGGTTCAGACACACAAACCCTTGGAACTCTTTCAAGCGTGGCAAAACCACTTCAACCTTAACCCTAGATAAAGAATTGTTTAAGTTGGAGGGTTTTTTGCTACATTTGAAGTGTTTTCAGTTCATTCACACACAACAATTAGAATGGGGCAGCTGCTGCCCTTTTGAAATGTTTCCCTTTAAAAGGGCTCCAAGCATTTGTGTATTTATCTTTGGGGAAAGATTCTGCATTGGACATGGGTGGATGCATTGAGGTAAGAGGGCATGTAAACCTCCTTATAGAGATCCCAATTTAGGAAAATATTCCAATTCAGAATACTTTAGTACACATTCAAGTCAGTGTTAATTAAGCACATGCTTAAGTTAAGTCCTAACTAGGGATGGGTTTGCAATCATGTACAATACTGCCCTAAACTAGCATCAGAGATAAATTGGAGCCAGTAGCAAGTGCTTGGGTTTAGGGGATACTTCTCTACCACTTTCTGTACCACTATACATATGGTACATATAAAGAAGCAGAAAATGTAGGGACATGTTTTTGACTACCATCTGATCTGATGGGCTTCACAAAAGGTAGAGGATTTAACTCAAGAGAAAAAAATGGAAAAACAATCAGGCATCCTTGGTTATGTCTAGAAGCTTTGAGAAGCCTTCTGCCTCCTTGAGAAATGATAATTCACAGCTCTCCCCCAAAGAAGGTATGACTCCACTCTGCCCAACTGCAGAGATGTGCCTACAATCAAGTCATAAAATATATCTATATTATACTCTATATTAAAGGCCATTGCATTAGTTACACTGAATAGACACTTGCTGTAGAGCTACAAGGCAGGGCCCTTTTTATGAAGTCACCAACAGCAAATCAATTGATTCAGTGATCTGCACACTAAAGTGGAACAATAAAAAATAAGACCAAAAAAGCATTTAGTTTAAATGCATTATCATGACACAAAAGGGATTGTTACTGGCTTGCCAATTTTTTCACCTCCTCCCCTTGTATTTTCTTTTGGCTATAAAGAGTCTCCATTTCAACTGGACAATAGAAGGGAACATTAAAATTAAATCTGAAAAAAAAAAAAACCCAGAAAGTGTTCTTATCTGATAAAAATATTTTGGTCAGTTACATTTTAAGTGCATTTCTCCCACAAAATAGCATTGTATTATGAAAGAACTTAGGAATACAAATATTGCTTATTGAGAGACTAGTTGCATTAGTACTCTTATAAACTACAACTTCTACAGCTCTTTATTATTTGTATTTTAGAGCTATGTATTCTGAGTATCTAAATTAAAAATACTTTTTCTGCACTGAACAAAGAAGAGGCCTGATATAAAAAATAGTATGTGATTATGTAATTGACTATATCAGAATGCATTTACACAAGGGAACTGAATTAAACTTGCATGGAAACTTCATACTAGCATTTGCTAGATGTTCAGTGCTTGACTTGGCAATCTTCATATTCTGTTAAGAAAGGGAAACACACAAGCACGGAGGTCGTTGGGTTTCTTTTAAGCTTAAAAAATGAAACCCCCAAAAATTAATCCTGTAGATTGTATGTTGATTTCCGTTTCATATAGGTCATGAGCAGGTTGGGATCTTTGGGCATTTCTACATATGTTTCGAGATTGGGGGCGGTAGGGGGGTGGAAGAAGAGGACAGGGAGGAGGGGGATGGCACTTTAATTAGAGTGGCTCTGAAAGCTGCTCTAATTAAAGCCTCTGAAACATCACGTGTATCAGCATCCCCGTGCTGAAAAATGGCAGTGGGGGTGCTTTAACTAAAGCTTGTCAAATGAGCTTTAGTTAAAGCACCTCCACCACCATTTTTTAACACAGGGATACTGAAACACATGATGCTGGGTTTATTAATTGATTAATTGAGTACTTACAGCATATCAGAGTAGACCTGCTGCATGTGTATAGGTACCCCTTAGCTCCAGAACACCACTCTGCCACTTGAGAAACAATTTGTAGCAGTAATATGCTCTTTGCCTTTCCTGGAGATGTGGGGGATTAAGCACACTTTGTTATTGAGATTCACACCTATTTAGCAAACAATATAAGGATCTTGAGATGCTGGAATACAGGGTTCAGTTTCAGGCCCTGACATGAAGTGGATCTTACAGACCATTTTAGCTTAACACCTTCAATGGAGTACTGTGTCCAGTACTGGGCACCACACTTCAAAAGGGATGTGACCAGCCTGGAGAGGGTTCATAGGAGGGCCGCTCGCTTGGTGGGGGGGGCAGCAGGATGGGCCCTGCGAGGAGAGACTGAGGGACCTGAACCTGTTCAGCCTTAGCAAG
>NW_017729024.1:115988259-115990293 GCF_001723915.1 Gavialis gangeticus | reverse complement strand
TCTCTCCCTTTACTCTTGTACTTTTATCCCTCTTAATCCTTCCATCTCCTTTCTCCTGACTGCTCTGGCTCATATCTTTTCTCCAAAGATGCCACCCCTAGCTGCTGACCATCTTCTCCAGTCCCTCATGTTCCTGCCTTCTTTGCTCATTGCCTTTCAGCCTGTCCTTCTCCTGCCTTCTTCAGGCTCCTTTTCCTAGCTGCATAAGCCCCTTAACTTTCTTCTTCAAGTCATGCTTCTGTCATCATACCAAGCATCTGTAACACAGAACTACAAAAGACTTGGATACCACTGAATATAGTACCTAATATCACAAAGAATTATGCCATATGATTTTGTGTTATAGGAATATCCATCTCCATTTTAAAATCAGCTAGGTTTCTTGCTTCTATTACTGTTACAGAAACTTACTTCCATCAAAAGCAAAGCTTTTGTTATGGTCTCTCACAACATTGGTGCAAGCAAATTATGGTAGTATGGGTCAGATGAAGGGACTGTAAGGTGGATAGAAAACTGATGGATCAGGCTCAAAGGGCTAGATATCCAGTTGGCAGCTGGAATCAAGTGACATGCCCCAGGGTTTTGTTCTGGGGCTGATTTTGTTCAATATCTTCATCAGTGATCTGGAAGATGGGATGGAGTGAACCCTCAGAAAGCTGTGGATGACACTAAGCTGTGGGGAGTAGCAGATATGCTGGAGGGTAGGGCTAGGATTCAGAGTGACCTCAACATATTGGAGGACTGGGTCAAATGAAATCTTATAAGTTCAATAAGGACAAGTACAAAGTCTTCCACTTAGGACAGAACAGTTCCATGCACTGGTACAGCTGGAGACAGACTGGCTGGGCAGCAGCTCTGCAGAGAAGACCTGGGGGTTACAGTGGACAACAAGCTGAATATGAGCCAACAAAGTGCCCTTGTTGCAAAGAAGGCTAACAGTAGACTGAGCTGCATTAGTAGAAGTGTTGCCAGCAGATCAAGGGACATGATTTGTTTGTGATTTGTACCACACTCTGTTTGGTACTGGTGTGGCCACATTCAGAGTACTATGTCCAGTTTTGGTCCCCCACTACAGAAAGGATGTGGACAGTTTGGAGAGAATCCAGTGGAAGGCAACAAAAATGGTTAGGGGGCTGGGGAGTATGACCTATGAGGAGAGACTGAGGGAACTGGGCCTATTTAGTTTGGAGAACAGAAAACTGGGGGGAGGGGGAGATTCAATAGCAGCCTTGAGCTACCCAAAGGGTGGTTACAGAGAAGATGGAGCTGGACTGTTCTCAGTGGTGGCAGAAAACAGAATGAGGAGTAATGGCCTTGTAGCAGAGACATGGATAGGGGAAAAGCTCTGCACCCCTCCCTCAGCCCCATTTGCTGCCTGCAGCAGGGTGGGAAACAGAGAGGCTGCCAGGTGCTTGGTTGGGGAGAAAATCTGGTTTGGAGTTAAACCTGAAGAAGCCCTGTGGGGGATACTTACTGGAGAGGCATCTGAGTGTCAGCTGACAGAGAAGCCAGATAATTGGAAGACAGCAGATTTTTCATATACTTGAAAACAGCTTAAGTAAAAGTCTTTTGAGATGGGTACTATACCATGCAAACAGCCTGAGGCAGACACCCAACTTGGAAAAAATCATCCTGATTGGCTAAAGCTTGACAAATTTATAAGCAACTAAATTAAACCAAGTCTAATAATGCAAAGTGCTGGATAGCCTTAATTACAGGCATCATTACTCACATAACTTATAGTACTGCATAGAGAAAATGGCTGAGTATCCCACAAGTCTGTGCACTTCAAGGTCTCCAAAAAAGCCCTAATCAATTAAAACAGTTGGATAATTGTACATCTTGTACATAATAAAAGAAAACTTAAAGTTATCATTTTTGGTAGTTAGGAATCTAAATAGACAAAAACTACTGTACATTTAAGGTATCAGATACAACCTATAGAGAGAATCCTTCAATTCCTAGCTGTCTTAAAGACAGACAGTGTTTACTTTGAAAGATTCCCAACAATAAGTGCTACTTCATCATTTGACA
>NW_017729024.1:115978576-115983259 GCF_001723915.1 Gavialis gangeticus | reverse complement strand
TAAATAGACAAAAACTACTGTACATTTAAGGTATCAGATACAACCTATAGAGAGAATCCTTCAATTCCTAGCTGTCTTAAAGACAGACAGTGTTTACTTTGAAAGATTCCCAACAATAAGTGCTACTTCATCATTTGACACTTTTAGTATAGTCTAGCCTACCTTTAACCTTTATTATTCACAATATTTCATGTATTGTGAAAGCCAGAGGAATCTGCTGTAGGAAGAGAAACATAAGACAATAGCCACTGTCCTTTGAATGAAGCAAAACATGGTACATTGTAGTTATTTAAAAGAATGTTTTAATTGAAATACACCTTAATCCATACACATGAAGAGTTACAAAATAGGAATATGCTGCTATTAAACTAACCAGAAATGCTTTTGGGGCAAATCCTTTATGTTTTATTTATTAAGTGCTCAGTATCATCTCCAGAGTAAGCTTAATAACTAATATAGTTGCTATTTACAATGATGTTACAATTACTAAGGCACCTTTTCTTCATTTATGGGAATCAGGGGAGACATATTAGAGTGGACTGTGCTAAATTAAAATGTATGGTTTTTTTTATTCCCCTACTAATGCAACCTCAGAATCATAATACAATGAAGTAGTTAACTATTGCAAAAACTAGGTGATTATTTAAGGACATAAGTGCCATAACAGGTCAGATTAATAGTTCATCTGGTTCAGTATTCTGTCTCCAACAAGGGCAGAAATGGATGCTACAGAGGGAGAGCATCAAACTAGCTATCTCTAGAGTAATTTATCTCCTATTCAATATTCTCCATGGCATCCACCATTATTGGTTTAAAGATGCCAGAGGAAGCACCTCCATCCATTCTATTCAATAGCCACTAATAGACCTATTAATTTATCCAGTCCGTTTTTGAACCTGGTTATGCTATCTGCCTCCATCAGTTTCTATGGAAATTTTAATGAAATGAGCAAATCTCAACTAATCCCTGGAAATCATATTTTTCTCCTGACATACAGAAAGGAATACTAGTAACCTCATGACAAAAACTATTCTAAGTTAGTTTCTAGCTCAGTTTCTTTGCTCAAGAGTTAACAAACATCTAAACTTTGGCACATCTCTGAGCCTTATAACAGTCACTCATTATTCATCTTGGATCTGATCTTTATCTGCTGTAAATCAGCATAACTCCATTTAGTTATGCCAATTTAGCTAGTTAAGGTTATATTTCTCTGCCAAAGTAAATTAGTTGCATTCTCACTTTAGAATCTAAATAGCTGTCAACATCCCCCACCATTCTAGAGCAAAGCGTGCTCACAGATTACATTCACCTTTTATAATTCACATTTTACATTCAGAGATCTGCAGATAATATACATGCACACATCCACCCCCCAATATGTGTGTGCTAAACATACTATTACAAGATAGAACATGATTAAACTACAAGGGCTTCCTATGAAAGAGTACAAATGAGGTTTTCATTCGATGTGCAGGCATCAAATAGATTACTTTATTCCTCTATTGAATTTTGGGTAACTTCAGACAATGCATTTAATTCAGTCTAAGAAAACGATGAGTATAATGATGTCAAATATAGAAATGTTAACAAGCATTTTCTCATCATGCTGTACTTTTATTAAAAAATAAAAAATGAAAATAGGAATGTTCAAGGATGAAAAGAAGTAATTCTTGCATGGAACTCTGGAAGGTAAGAACTGCATATAATAGAAGAGAGATGAAGTGAGGAAAAACAATGGGTCAGTGATTTCCTGCTAAGGTAATTAGTGAGATATTATGTGCTGCTGTGTGGAAGTTCTGTTTCAGAGAGAGCCCTTGAACCTTGTCTCTGTTTATTCCAATGTCTTAGCAACCATTTTTGCAGAGTACAGAACATAATATTCATTATACTCAACAAAAGTATCAAAATGGTAATTTTCACCTACATTTAGAGTTATTTCAATTACTGATTTGCAGGATTTCCCTCTTTACATTGGCACATCATTGTTGTTTTACTCAAGAAAGCCTCAAGAATGGAAATTCACAGCATAAATTATTTTTCCTTTGAAGAAAAAGATAGAGAGGTCTGTTTAGTTACAGTTAAAGATTCTCAATTGTTGGAAAGTAGGCCACAAAGAAAGAGTGAATGAAGGTCTTAGGATGGTTTTAAAAATACTACCATATAGACTGAAATCATATAACTTGATCTTTCATGGGTGTTTGTAGATTGAAGTCCATAGATACAACAAAACCAAGAATTTACTATAGGACAGAATGGTCCTACAGTAACATTTGAAAATTATTAGGGCATTTATGAAGGGTTGCATTATATGATACAATTATATAATTTTTGCATATTAAATTTGCCATAGTGCTAAACATTCAGCCAGAAGAACTTTTAAATATGTTATTCAAAAGTGAAGAAAAAGAAAAAAACCTGTGAAGATATATTGAATGCTCTATAACCTTATGAAAGAAACATGTTTAAATTGGTTTGGCTGTGTGAAAATTGGTTTCAGGAAGGGGGTAACTGCTAGAAGTCTTTAGCAATACAAAGTCTCAGTACAAAAATGGATAAATGGCACTGCAGGATGAAGAAAAAAAATAGGTCCAATCTGAGCCTAGAAACTCTAGTTAAAGAGTGCTTTTGCCATGGGAAACACAGAGGAATAGCTAATAACTCAATAGACTAAACTGAAACTGACAGGGGCTATTTATAATACTTGAAAAGAAGAATGCTAATAGCCAACAATCAGTCTAAAAACAGGTCCAAAATAAGGAAATGACCAATTAATAGAAGAAAAAAGACCACAGAGAAACAGATTAAGACTAAGGGTTCTAATGAAATAGTACCCATGTCAAAAATATAGGAGGAAGAGATCTTCAAATTTTCTTCTAAATATAAGAACTAAGTTGAGATGGGAAGGATGTTTTAGGGACTAGACCAAAGTCCAAAGTCAATTGAAAGATGAACACTGACTACAATAATAGATGGATCAGGCTATTAGGGACCAGCAGCTGGAAGACGTACATATAAATGCAAGAATCTGTCTCATCCATGTAGTCAGACCAATCTTGGATTAATTTTGGTTTTACTTTTTAACACAGAAATTCCTATATTTTTAACAAAAATTGTTATGCTATATATGATTCTGTGATCTCAATAAGCAAAGTTATATTCAATTTAAAAAAAAGATAACCCTTGTTATCAGAAGATATTTAAACTACGATTTGATTACTAGATGCATCATAAAAAATTTCATAAAGTCCTACATCTAGGACTTTCAGAGCTAATTGAACTGGATACCATCTAATTGATGGAGTAGGTAGGTGTGGAAGAAAATCAAGGGCCACAGTTATCAGCCCCATATGTTCACTTACACGAATCATTTATAAAAATCAAAACAAAATTCCTGAAAAATGGCCTTGAATTCTTAAGATTTAAAATGCCACTAGGAGATTCTTACCATTTACCTCCTAGCATTGAAACATTTAAGATTCGTTGTGGCAGGCTGCACGTTTCAGGGGTAGCAGCCCAGCTGTAGTTGACAGAAAATGATCGCAGGCTTTCCTAGGAGGATAATTGGCTGACCCAGATGAAGTGAAAAACTCCCAGGGAAGGGAGCCGTAGGAAAGAGAGGGAAGGCTGCAGCATTAAGCCTGGGTACTCTCTCAGGGTTTAATTATTTATTGTTTGTACTTGATGTTTGATGGTTATGGTTTGTTTTGTGGGGCAAGTTTGCCCCAGAAAATAAAGACAATGGTGTGGTACCTGACAACCTACTGCACTCATGTTTTCATTTTTTCTCCAGGCAATTTACTTTTTTTTACACTGAACTTAGAATTCCCAGGAGTAGGGTGATTCCAGCAGCTAAGACTTTAAACAATGCATCAATTCTGTGACATTTCCTAATAGAAGGAACAATAAAGAATATTATGATTATATGAGTGGGAGCCAAGAGTTCTAATCCCGTCTCGTAAATGGATTCAGTTTGTGATCCTAAATGAGTCAATGAGGCTAATCCTATGCTGAATGTTACCAATATATTTCCATGCTTTAGTGGATTAGGGTCCTATGTCAGTTCCCAGCTTGCAAAACAGACATAATGGCCTCAGGAAGAGAATAAGGTTACTTGTTTTTGTTTGCAATCTTCCTAAGGAGTTGTTATTTTCACTGTACCTCATTTTAATTCTTTAGTTATTATGTTTATAAGTAGAGGAGTTTTAATAAATGTTCAGATATAAAAATGTACAAAGATAGTGTTGCAGCAGGGAATACCCCAACAAGTGACGCCAGGGTGGTGAGACCCTGAGAGGCACCTCTGCCCGAGATTGGGGGCAGGGTGTGAATCCCCCCGCCCTGGCGGGGGGTCAGGCTAGAAGATCTACTAGGTCCCTTCCGACCCTAAATCTATGAAACTATGAAACCCTATTGAGACACCTGGGGTCCGGGACTTACCTGCAGGGCTGGCGGCGGTGTAGACGAGAGAATCTCAAGCACTGCATCCACCCCGGTTTACAAGCTGGTACGAGGTATGGATTGGGGCATGCTGGGATGTACGTCATAGGGGCATGCCCCACATTGGCAGAGGAAAGAGAGAGACCCAGGACCACAGCAGTAGGATCGTGGAACCTGACTGCAGGATTGCCCTGGCAGGGGCGAAGTGAGCAGAGCAGGAGCATGCTCACCAGACTACAGGCTTGG
>NW_017729024.1:115977627-115977998 GCF_001723915.1 Gavialis gangeticus | reverse complement strand
CTTAAGGGAGCCCACCCATGCCCCAGCCCTGGAACAACTGGTAGTCAAGGCAAGAGCCCCCAAGGGGACAGTTGCCTGCCTGTACACAAATGCCAGGAGCTTGGGGAATAAACTTGTCTTCCTGCTTAACACAAATAAATACGATGTCATAGGGATAATGGAGATCTGGTGGGACTCCACCCATGACTGGACCATGGGTATAGATGACTGTACCCTGTACAGGAGAGATTGAGTTGACAAAAGGAGTGGGGGTGTAGCTCTCTATGTCAAGGAGAGCTATGAGTCCCTGGAAGCTGGGTGGATGACTGGAGACCCTCTGGGTTAAAAATCCCTGGGGAACATAGCACAGGGGATACAATGGTGGGAGTCTT
>NW_017729024.1:115971501-115972627 GCF_001723915.1 Gavialis gangeticus | reverse complement strand
GTTATTATGTTTATAAGTAGAGGAGTTTTAATAAATGTTCAGATATAAAAATGTACAAAGATAGTGTTGCAGCAGGGAATACCCCAACAAGTGACGCCAGGGTGGTGAGACCCTGAGAGGCACCTCTGCCCGAGATTGGGGGCAGGGTGTGAATCCCCCCGCCCTGGCGGGGGGTCAGGCTAGAAGATCTACTAGGTCCCTTCCGACCCTAAATCTATGAAACTATGAAACCCTATTGAGACACCTGGGGTCCGGGACTTACCTGCAGGGCTGGCGGCGGTGTAGACGAGAGAATCTCAAGCACTGCATCCACCCCGGTTTACAAGCTGGTACGAGGTATGGATTGGGGCATGCTGGGATGTACGTCATAGGGGCATGCCCCACATTGGCAGAGGAAAGAGAGAGACCCAGGACCACAGCAGTAGGATCGTGGAACCTGACTGCAGGATTGCCCTGGCAGGGGCGAAGTGAGCAGAGCAGGAGCATGCTCACCAGACTACAGGCTTGGAGAAGCCTCTAGCCCTAGGTGCCCAAGCCCCATGAGAAGGAGTGAGTGACATGATGCAAGAGATGCCGCCTCACTCAGCAGGACAGCATAAGCAACAACTGTGAGTTTGTTCCAGAAGATGATCCAGGAATGTATTATAGTTTTTAATTCAGCTGTTCTTTTTTGTTTGAGTTAAAGACACATTGGATTAGCTCACTGGTCATGGATACTGAAGGCTAAAAGAATTGTGTTGGGGGCTGAAGCATTAAGCCTGGGCTAGTAACCCACTTGAGGACAGAGTAAAAAGGGAAAGTGATTTACTGGCAGGCCTTGAGGCTAGTAAAGGGGATCAACTTCATGAGGTGGGGCAAAGAGGGTAGAGACCTTGGCCACCTTGTGAAGACCCCTGATATGGACTGCTTAGCTAGTAGGCCCCCACAGATTAGGCAGATAAAAGGTAGTGGCTATACCACAATTGATGGCGAGTGTGGTTACCCAAGGTTGGCACAAACCTGGGTTTCTCCAGGATGGTGACTTAAGACAAAGCTGGAAGATACTCTCTAACTGATCAAGGCTACAAGCCATAAATGAGCATGGCTAATTGAGCAAACCAGTGGCTATGTTATCATTTCATCAGAT
>NW_017729024.1:115955706-115970423 GCF_001723915.1 Gavialis gangeticus | reverse complement strand
CCTCCAACCCAAAGTCAAGAGCTTGACCAGGAGTTTGCCAGGGAATTGGCTGAGCCCGCATGCTGCTGGTGCATGGTTGTCATGGAAGACTTCAACTACCAAGACATCTTGTGGGAAGAGCGCTCAGCTAAATCTGAGCGGTTGCAAAGCTTCCTCTCGTGCATGGATGACCTCTATCCGACACAAGAAATCTATGGGCCAATGAGAGGTGAAGCACTGCTTGACCTGGTACTAGCAACTGGGGATGACCTAATCAGTGACCTAATGATAGATTGGAAGCTGGGTGACAGTGACCATGAGCTGATCACCTTCACCATCTGCTGTAATGCTGGCAAGTCAGTCAGAAATACTGAAGTCCTTGACTTCAGGAAAGCTGACTTTGACAAGCTCAGGAAGTTTGTCAGGGAGGCCCTAAGGGACCATGACCCCAAGTGAAGGGGAGCTCAGGAAGAGTGGTTGCTCCTCAAGGAAGTGATCCTCGATGCAAAAGCTAATTGCTAATCTGTCTCAGAGGAAAGGCATCAAAAGGGCACAGCAGCCACCTTGGCTCTCCAGGGAATTAGTGGACCTCCTGTGGCTAAAAAGAAAGACCTACAAAGGATGGAGGATGGGACTCACCTCCAAGGAGGATTATTCTGCACTGGTCTGGACCTGCAGGGAGTGAACCAGGAAAGCCAAGGCTGAGATGGAAGTCCAATTAGCTACAAGTATCAAGGATAATAAAAAGTCCTTTTTTAGATATGTGGGGAGCCAGAGAAAAAGCAAGGGCAACAGTGGACCCTGCTAAACCAAATGGGACAACTGACAACTGACACCCAGGAAAAAGCCACCCTACTAAATGGGTACTTTGCATGGGTCTTTCATCAGTCCCACAGGACCCCCCTGCCCATTACAGGACAGGGAGATGCAGGTGAGGGAGATTCCTTGCTTTCCATCAATGCTGACCTCGTGAAGGAACACCTTGAGAGGCTGGACACCTTCAAGTCAGCTGGCCCTGACAATCTACACCCCAGAGTACTCAAGGAGCCAGTGAGCATCATAGGTCAGCCCTTGGCACAGATCTCTGAGAACTCCTGGTGCTTTGGTACTTTTGGCACTTGCCTGAAGATTGGAAGAAGGCCAATGTAGTGCCTATCTTCAAGAAAGGGAGGAGAGTGGATCTGGCAAACTATGGGCCCATCAGCCTGACATCTATCCTGGGGAAGGTCTTAGAAAAGATTATCAAAGGGCCATTCTTAATGGACTGGCTGATGGCAACATCCTGAGGGATAGGCAGCATGGTTTTGTTGTGGGTAGGTCTTGCTTGACCAATCTTATGTCCTTTTATGACCAGGTGACCTATCACCTGGACAAGGGAGAGGAGATTGATGTCATATATCTTGACTTCAAAAAAGGCTTCAATCTGGTATCCCATTATTACATCTTGCCAAAACTGGCCAACTGTGGCCTCGGGTCCACCACAATCCACTGGCTGGGGAATTGGCTCCATGGTTGGAACCACAGGGTGGTGGTTGATGGAAGTCAATCGTCATGGTGACCTGTGACCGGTGGGGTCCCTCAAGGCTCTGTCCTTGGACCTATATTGTTCAACATCTTCATTAATGATGTAGACACTGGGGTCAGAAGCGGACTGGCCAAGTTACCCAATGATACCAAACTTTGGGGTAAAGCATCCACACCTGAGGACAGGAGGGTGATCCAGACTGATCTTGACAGGCTCAGGAAATGGGCGGATGAGAACCTGATGGTGTTTAACACCAAAAAATGCAAGGCTTTCCACTTTGGGAAGAAAAACCTGCAGCATCCTTATAGACTCGGGAGTCTGGTTAGCACTACAGATGAAAGGGACTTGGGGGTTATGACTGACCACAAGATGAACATGAGCCTTCAATGTTATGCTGTGGCTAGTAAAGTGATCAAAACACTGACTTGCATTCATAGATGCCTCTCAAGCAAATCCCAGGACGTCATTCTCTGGTTGTACTCGGCCTTGGTGAGGCGGTAGCTGGCGTACTGTATCCAGTTTTGGGCTCTGCAATTCAACACAGATGTGAAGCAGCTTGACAGAGAAGAGCCACACACATGATCAGAGGTCAGAAAAACAGACCTTATGACTACAAGCTAAGAGCTATGGGACTCTTTAGCCTGGAAGAGTGCAGGCTCAGGGGCAATCTGATGGCCAACTATAAGTTTATAAGGGATGTTCACCAGGATCTGAGGGAATGTTTGCTCACCAGAGAGCCCCAAGGGATGACAAGTTTGAATGGTTATAAACTCCTGCAAGACTGTTTCAGGCTGGACATAAGGAAGAATTTCTTTAGTGTCCGAGCCCCCAAGGTCTAGAATAACCTGCCATCAGAAGTGGTTCAACCACGCACATTGAACTCCTTCAAGAGAAATTTGGATGTTTATCTTGCTGGGATCCTATGACCCCAGATGAATTCCTGCCCCTGGGGGAGGGGGCTGGATTCAATGATCATCTGGGGTCTCTTCCAGCCCTAATGTCTATGAAATCTATGAAAATTCTTTGACCATTCTAGCAGGAAATTCCAGCTGCTGCCCCTCCCCCTGCAGCCAGTGTGCCATGCTGCTAATTCCCTCACAGAAATGCTGTGGGGTGGGAAGTGGCAAGCACTGGCCCCTAGGTACTGGAGACCCACGGTACACCACTGAGGACCAGTGACCTGAAATACTCATGAGAGCAAACAGAAATAACCAAGGATCCTCTTTTTCTCATGTGAGATCAAGATGTAGTGTGGAAGTTGGAAGGTATGCCTTATGAGTAAGAGTGAGTGGAAATCAAATTGTCTTGCCATAAGAACTGGCAGGCAACAGATGGGAGTGCCCAGTCCCGGCAACAGAACAGGGTTAGGCATAGCCATCCACAGATAGGAACACAGCACAGCATATGAGAAAAAATAAAACCATTCAAGGAAAATCCTGGAATCTAAAAGGATTACAGAAGAGTGAGTGGTGTGGCAGACAAGAAAGAAGAAATAGGCAATATAAGCAAGGCAAAATAAGTGAAAATACAATAGCCATACCATAACAAGCCTTTTTTTTCCTACGGTATGAGTGAGTTTTACTCCCCAAAAATCCCTCCATTTGCCCAAATGTCTGAATAATTATCTTTCACTTTGCCTGTATCAGCTTCTTAAAGAATATTATTTATCCTGTACACTGAACTAGTCTTTATTGATTTACCTAGGCTTTGCCCTACAAATATGTAATTCCATTAGCAACATTGTGCTCATTCATCTGCTTGTTTGCTTATGATAAGGCTTTAATTTTGGTGGTAGAAAGTCTGTTCCTTCTGAATCACTGTGCAAATCTCAACTTTCCCATATGGCTTAGAATTTTTTTGACAGCTGCCTCATCTTCTACTTCTCCTGGAACTAATTTTGCCTCTCTCAAGATTTCCAGCTAGTTTGGGGGTTAACCAATTCATATATTTGAAATGAGCAGCTAAATCTCACTCAAATAGAGGGTTTTTTTAAAAATCTTTGTTTTAAAAAACAAAATATCGACAAAAGTCATATAACAATTCATTAATAAGGGCATCCTGAAGGTTTTGTAAACATTGGACTATTAGCTTATAACTTTATCACAAACTATAATATTCATACAGGCTCAAATTTCTTTTAAGTTAGGGGAACAATAGCCTCTGCAGAACTTCTTCTCTTCATCTTATGCAGATTCGTTAGAGCTTTAGTCCATCTGACACAAGAATGGGCAATTATTTTGGCTGGAGGGCTGTTTAATGAGTTTTGGTGAGCTGTTGCCCTTTGACAGTTGCCCCACCCCATGGTCACCATCTTGGGACCAGAAGTCCTGCCCCTAACCTCTGACCTTTGCCACCAGAAGTCCCTTCCCTTACCCACTGGAAATACTCCTTTTGGGCGAGGGGTTGCCATCTTAGAACCAGAAAAAAACCAAAATTGTACAGTAAAAGTAAAACATCTACTATAACATTTTAAAATTTTATTTCAAATTTTTTTTTTATCGTGATTAGTGTTTGCATACCATGTATAGAGATGATTGCATAATAATTGAAATATGAAGTCTTAGTTTTGTATATTGTGTGGGGGGTTTGGTTGGGTGTGTGTGCGTGCGTATGGGGTGTGTGGGGGTATATGTATTGGGGTGTGTACGGGGGTGTGTGGAGGTGTGTGTGTAGGGGGATTCTGGGGGTGTGTGGCTCTTTGTGGGGGGGCACCTCTGCTACTTCCGTATATGCTATCCAGAGTGAGTGGGATACTGGGGAACCCAAGCAAATCCCCCAGTGGCTGCAGCAGTGGCAGCAGCAGCTCCACCCAGAAGTTGTGTGCTGGCTGGGCTGGGGCCTTCCACCCACAAGGGGGGGAGTGAGGCACAATAGGGTATGTTGTGTTGGGGGGAGGTGTGCATCTTGCTCCTACCCTTATGGGTGGAAGGGCTGGACCGGATTCAATTAGTTGGTGGGTGCCATGGCCAGATTAAAGTGCCTGGCAGGGTAGATCCAGCCCATGGGCTGTATTTTGCCCACACCTGATCTGATACCCATGTACTTTACCTCATGGTTAGTGAGACATGCTGGAGGGGACATAGGCTATCCATGGTATAGATACTGCATTAAGTTTGTGCTGTCATAAAATAAGTAAATATACTGAACATATACTTCCTGGGCTGTTCCTGGGACATCCTAACATGTTGCATTTGGATGGCAAAACTGATGGCAAAAGTTGTGTAATACTTTGATTGATCAATTTGTATTTATACTGAGTTACTAAGAAGCTTCAGGTCAAGGTGGATTCTTCCATAATCCCCAAGCTTTCCTACCTTCAAATTGTGTAATTAGGTAAGAATTAGACTGTATTTTATTTAATAATGTATAGATAAATCTGGAGATAAGGGTGAGATGTAAATTCAGGTTTGCAATTTGAATCATCTCAGTTTGTATGTAGTTCTATGAGGAATCTCTTTGAAAATGAGGGGACAATGTCTTTGTGTTTTGAGCTACATAGTATTTCAGAATCACAGCATAGGAAAATCATTGTCTGGCACCTGGAGCTTATTGGTTTTTGACATCAGTTGTCCAGTTATGGAATTTATGTGATACAGGAGGGAAACAAACAGATTATGTAATTTTATTTCTTGTCCAAATAAAATAATGGAGGAAATGTAGGCAGAATCAAAACATATTACTTGTATCAACATTTTAGTTGAATCAAGACACTGAGAAGGATACATTTAAATAATGTCTTAAAGCTTGAATTTGCAAGATAGTCAGAAACTGGATAGTCTCATCTCCAGAATGAGAACTCCAGCAGCATACAGAAGTCCTAACCTCATGCTGAGACAAATAGCTCTATACTGACTCAGAGGGAAGAGTAGCTCCTTCTAAACTGCTAACTCGACTCTCTGTGGCACTTTATGTTCCTTGGAGGTCACTGAACCAAGTAATCAGTCTGAAGCTGTTTAACTTCTTAAATTTAACGAGATCAGAGCCTACAGAAGTCTGACTGCAGGCCATTAGGGAAACTAATGTAACACACTCTAGTGACTTGAGGTTAATTTTATACTTGTTGTGGGATCTCACCAAGATGATTTTAGGCATTATTGCAAATTGCTATACCACAACTGTAAGCAATGGTTTCCAAAAAAGGAAATAAGATTTTGTGGTGCTGTGATCCATTGAAAACTACGTGTGAAATAAACAAATATCACAATTATGTTTTTATAAAAGGGTTCTATGAAATATATGGAGTTAAAAAAAATCAAATATTGGTGTGTGAGGTCTCAATGAAAATGTGAATAGGTTACTAGATATAAATCAGACTTAAAGAGTATAATAACAACTTTGAAAGATTTCTGATGTGCCAAAGAAAAACCCAGCCACACCTTAATGGTGTGGTGAAACAAGCAGTAAGCCACACATTATTACACAAAATATATGTAATAACTTTGTGGCTGTTTCTTATCACACCATTAACTGAACATTTGACTAGGCCAGGGCTCCCAGCCACACAATGCTATCCAGTTGTTGGGAGCCCCATAAGCTGATTGGGCCTCCCAGCTGTGGGGGCACATCCTATGCCCCTGTGGTTTTCAGCTTCATCAGCTGATAAGGCTCCCAGCTGTGGGGACTCATGTGCACCATATACCCCCATAGCTGGGAGCTGTCAGCTGATGGAGCTTCCATTCACAGGTGAACACCATACTTCTCCCCTCCCCATGGTGGGAAGCCCTATGAGCTGAAGACCCCCAGTGTTGTGGGTGCATGGGTGACCCTGTGGCTGGGAGTCCAGATCACCTGAGTGAGCACCCAGCTACTAGCTAGTGCATAGAGAGCCCAGGATAGTGATCCTGAGCTCCCTCTCCACCTAAAAGGCACTATGGGACTTGATGCTGGATTCCACAATCATGCCTCCTGCATGTGGCATACCAGGAAGCACAAATATGGAGATCCCTTATCAATTCCCATCATGCCTTCACTTGCACATCTGCCAACTAGCTACATGCAGAAATTTGTAGCAAAGCAAGTTTGTGTACTCCTACAATTTTTTCAGCATTCAGTAGCAAGGAAGATGAAGTAAAAGTAGAAGTTACAAGCCTGAAGGAAGCAAAGGCAAGTGGAAATGTGGAAGAGAGGTTAAATTTGTAGATAGCAACTTCCAGAAGACAGGAAGGGGAAAAAATTAGCTAAATGAGGAAAGTCTAATTGAGGTGTATGGGAAGCAAAATGAAGTAAGATGACACAGTGCCTAAGTGGCTTCAGATGAGATGCAAGATATAGCAGAAATGGTGAGAAACAAATGATACTCAAGGACATAACCTGACTGAGGTAATTAAGGGGGAGAGATTAAGACGCTAGAAATTACAGGTCAAAAACAAGTTTAGGGTTTTGGGTTGGGGAAGCTGACGAAGAGATCCAGGGTGATATCAGAGGGAATATTTACAAGGCTGAAATCACTGAGGAGCAGGTGTGGGTGTGGGGAACTATAGTAGAAGCAGGAATCCAAATTACAAAGGAAAGATAACATTGATGAAGTATTTGTTTTTTAAAGTATTGTTATAATAAAATGTATAAGTGGTTATTCTAGTTCATGAGTGGTTACCACCAGGCAAGTAGCCTGGTACTGACATGGCCATGTGGAAAACTTAAATCCAATGCTATGCAGTGATACACTGAGCCAGATAGGACGCCTTATGCTTTGGGGGAATATATTAATTGGCTATACTGGGTCATTCCATTGGTTTAGCGTTTCCTTATTTATATTACAGCAGCACTAAGAGGCCCCACAGAGAGAGAGCAAGTTCCTTGAGGTGAGCATGCCTCATGCTAAAGGCAGCCTTACTCTCTACCTCTGCCAACCTTTCTTTCTGTTATAATGAACTCAGCCAATTATTTATTATTCTATCATTCATTCAAGTTATGAAGTGACAAATACCGTTTCTTTTTCACTGCACTCTGAACACAGTTAGCTTATCTGTCCTGAAGCACTGGCTCCACTGAATATTTCAACTTTTGACCATGTAATTACAGTTTAGGTTTTCTGTTTAAACCTATACTTTCTGGTAAGAACCTGTCAAAATAAAGTTTTAGAGTTACAAGTTGATGTGGGTCTTAGGAACATCCAAAGAAATTAGTTTTACACTTCTCCTGATCTTTACATCTTTCAGCTGTCAGGTGTTCCCCACTTCCTGTCAATTTTCTGCTTAAGAACAGGGCTGGGCTGACAGCAAAAGCAGAAGGATTAAAAGTGATGTTTGTATAGGCTTTAAAAAATGCAGAGAAAATTTGACTCCATGGCATGGCACAAAACTATATTAACAAACCTATAATCAAATAAAGCTATTTTGGATCAAATATGGATCACTATCTTTAAAACTACACATTAATATTCTTAATGAGATATTTACTGAAAGTTAGAGAGCATTTATAAAAATTTTCTTGGCACTGACAACAACTTGGTCAAAAAGAACTTCGCCATTCTTCAATATGCTGACATATGGCAGAGAATCATGTTCTAGGACCTCTGTGCTCGGATTATGAAATGAACTGGCAATATACTGGGACCAGAGACAGCTGTTAGCTGTCTATTCTGCAGTTTGGGTCATAAAAATAGTCTGCAGGGATTGTTAAAAGACAAAAGAAAAGTTCAGCATATTAATTTCTTGTTAAAATTCTACATTTATGTCGGTTATCTAAGAGGGACTTCCTGACTAGTTACATCTTGTATGTGGTTTATTTCATGTTTTTATTTAAAGAATCTAAATACGCATGTAGCCAGATTAATGCTTACTTATCAACATTTATTCTGGATCAGAAGAAATACTGGTCACAAAACATGCTTGTCATTCCAGTTCTGTTGAATCAAATTTGGGTGATGTTCCTTACTCCTGACCTTACTCCTGAGACCACTGATATATGATCTTTTTTTTATATTATCTAACAAACTCAGAAAATATCATAATTACAATTGCTGATCTTAGCATTCTGCTTAGAATCTCATATACTCTGTTGACAATCAAAGAGGCTGGAATTAATGCACAATACACCGCTGAGGTGTGCAAACACTGACACCATTAAAGCAGTGTAAAAGCATGTATCCCGCTTTAAAGTGTTGTGCACACATGCCTCTTGTTTCATCTACACACAGCCATAGGCTCTACAGATACCAGTGCCTGTGTATTTTTGTACATTTCTCAGTGATCTAGACAGGGAGGCAAAGATCTGGATGCCAAAATATGCAGATGACACAAGTTTGATTAGTCAAGATGGGGGAAAAAACTGAAAGTAATTTCAGAGGGAAATAGCAAAACTGAGATATCATAGCAAATTTGGAATTTTAAGGAATGTTAGGGATAGTTTTGGTGACATAGAAGGCAAAACTGTGGTGTTCTGGAAGTTTTGCCTAGAAAAAGACAGAACTTGTGGACTCGATAACCTCTAGTGCAATATTCCAATAAACTGAATAAGCATAGAACTTGGCCCTACAATTTCAAATTCAATTTTAGGGATAGGAGAGGCAGTTTCTTCTCTAATGTAAGTTAACAATTTCTTCTTTGGAAGATGTTTCTTTTTGAGTACAATGTAAGAAGGTAATTTTTGTGACATCAACCAGATCACTTAACATCACTTCAATTTGCATGTCACTATCAGCTTTTCACTCAATATTTCTGTAAGGATCAACCGAAAATCAGGAGCTATAGTGAAATTATACACCAAGTGTTAGGGGTCTGATTATAGGTTGACCCTGCATATAAGGTGAGCGAGATTTTTATGGTTTTTAAGAGAGAAAAAACAGACTTTTATGTTTTAAAAATTGTGACTTGATTTTTTTTTTTTGGCTGCTCTATATTCCCCTTGAAAAACAGAAAGAATCAGTCATGAGGATAACTCTGCATGGTATAAATAAGAGCTGACTGAGTCCTGATATTGCACAGTGTGATAAAATAAGAAGCACAGCCACTACTTCAAGATTTGCTTTTTTTTTTGCTGCTTTGCTTTTCTTTTCTCTTTTTTTATTTTAAAGGCTGTTGTATTTATGCACACAAAGCTGTTTCACATAGAGTAAAACTACTGTTTCTGTGTAGAACAGAATTTAGTTTTCTCGATCAGCTGTCATGATTGCAACATCCTTAAAAAATGAGTAGTTACAGCATGGATGCACAGAGACTGTCAATGGTGACTCCATCTAGAGTTCACTTGGAACTGGGACTCTCTTTCCCAAAAGAAATGATAACCGTTAACTCATATACTTTTAAAAAAAAGGGCTGTGTTTAGTCTTCACTTAGACACCGATGCATTAATATCTTGCTGCAAGTTCTGATCTTCCATCCTTACAATCATGTCTATACTGCCTTCTGCCACATCTAGGACTGTTGCTGATTGTCAGTTACTCCTGCTCCACACATGCCCTAGCTCTGAACATAGTAGAGATGGATTAGAATGGTTATAAGCACATATCATAGACCTGCTCTTAGGGTCTCTGAAGACAGAACCTTTCAAAATTGCTGTAGGCTACCTACACTACTTCATTCACAGGCTTGGGTACACAGAAACTAGAGTAAATCAGTTCCCTTAGGTCGGGGTGGGGAATTATTTCAGCTAGAGGGTTGCTTAATGTGTTTTGGTGAGCTGTCAAGGTCCTTGACAGTTGCCCTGTCCCCTGGTCACCTCCTCTAACCCCTGACATTTGCCACCAAAGTCCCTCCCTTCACCCCCTCAGAAATACTCCTTTTGGGAGGGAGGGGTTGCCATCTTAAAACCAGAAAAAACCTATACTCTAAAAGTCAAACACCTACTGTAACATATTATAGTTTTATTACAAAAAATATTTGTGTCATGATTTATGTTTGCATACGAAATATGGAGGTGATTGCATAAGAACTCAAAATAAAGTCTTAGTTTTGTATACTGTGTGTGTGGGGGGGTCTGATTGGGGGTATGTGTTTTTATGGTGGGGTACGGGGTGTGTGTGTGGGGGGGGATGTGGGGGAATTATGGAGGGTGTGGGAGGTGTGTGTGGGGGTTGTGAGGGAGTGTGGCTGTTTGTGTGGGGGCAATAGGGTATGTTGGGCAGTTCATAAATGTGAAGGGGTTGTGAGGGCAGAGTGTAGAGGTATGGCAGTTGTGGGGGAACCCCTCACACCCCATGGTATGCAGCTCCTACCAGTGGTCACAGCAACAGCAGGTGGGGGTACTCAGGGTGTTCGTGCCCAGGGCAAGCACCAGTGTCTGGTGGCGTGCCACTCTGGCCAGTGCTGCACATCACGGCAAGAAGCGCAACCTGACTGGCCTGCCTCTATCTCTGAGACTCCTTGCTACATATGTGCAGTTCCCACACTACACACAACCAGGGGAAACTCCATGCTGAAGCTGACTGCCTTCCCTGCCCCCTGCTGCCACAAGTGTCCCGAGTGCCCCTGCCTGCTGCTGCTGCTGCTGCCATCAGAAGGGCTGTGCACGGGAGGAATGTGGTGGGGTCCCCACACCCCCTACACTCCCTCACTCCCTACAAATGCCACACATCTGCACTCTACCCCCACAACCCCCCACATATATGCACCCCACAACACACCCTATTGTCCCCCACACAAACAGCCACACTCCCTCACAATTCCCCCCATATCCTGCACACCCCACCCATGCGGCAGGGGGAGGCAAAGGCAGCTGGCTCCAGTGCAGGGTTTCCCTCAGTGGTGTGTGAGTACAGGACCTGCATGTGTGCAGTGGGGAGTCCCAGTGATAGTAGTGGGCTGTTCAAGCTGCACTCCTCACCCCCATGTGCATTGCTGGCTTGAAACATGTGCCTGCACCAGGCACAAGCTCCCCAAGCACACCCACCTGCTACTGCTCCTGTTGCCTCTGATGGGGAGCTGTGCATCATGAGGGGAGTGTGGTGGGGTCCCCACACACCCTGCCCTCCTTTACACTCCCCAAACTCCCTCACAATTACACCCTGCCCCTCTGGGCATGGGCTCCATGCTGCCACCAGCCTCAGCCCCATGCTTTGCATTCCCACCCAGCTGCACCTCCTCCTCCCACCCCCACTCGTATCTCCGCTAGTTCCCTAACTGCTGCCTGGAGTGAGTGAGACACAGGGAAAGCTGAGCAGGTCCCCAGTGGCTGCAGCAGTGGCAGCAGCAGCCCCACCTGGAAGCTGAGTCCATGGGCCTTTCTACCCATGGGGTGGGTCTGAGATGCAATAGGGCATGTTTTGGTGTGGGGGGGTGCACCTCACTCCCACCTGCATGGGTGGAAGGGTTGGGCAGGATACAGTTAGTTGGTGGGTGCTGTAGTTCAGACAAAAATGCCTGATGAGCCAAATATTTTGCCTAGCCCTGCCTTAGGTGCCTCCTGGGCTCAGCAGGGAAGCAATTGGTATATGGGTCAAAATGCATATCAAGATTTACCACATTTTCTCACATACCACATGCACCCTTTTCCCCAAAAACCAGATGCTGGAAATTGGAGTGCACCTTGCATGCAAGGAAATATGGCAAGAACAGTTTCTGCTACTTAAAGTTTGAATTAAATCAAGAGTAAAATCTGCATGTAATCCACAGGGAGCAGAACAATGAGCAGGGTTGGCTGCCTAGCTGTTGCTACTAAGTGGGAGCATCTACGAATGCTGTTAGCATGGGGCAATAAACTCTAACACTTATCATGCCAGAGTTTATTGGTCCCAGGCACTGTGTTTGCATGTTTACCCAGGACCACAGCACACTGAGCCCGGCTGGAGCAACCTTGGCTGACAAAGGGTCCTGGAGGGTCAGCCTGCAAGCCCAGAGCTCCTTTGACTCAGCTCAATGTGTTGCAGAGGGGAGACTGGGGCACAAGGGTGCTTCAGTGGGGCTAGATGGCAGGAAGCCCCACAATGAAGTGCCCTCATGCCCCAGTCAGCCATGTCAGCATCTACAAGTATGTTGCTGCCCACTAAAGAACGCTGCCTCAGGATAGTACCTGAATTTAGAAGTACTACCCTGTGGCAGAGTTAGTTAGTTTCCTGTGGCCTAATAGGGCTGTACATGTAGAGGTTGAGACTTTACTGTGGAGCTAATTAGGCAGCTCCACAGCAAATGTTTCATATACGTGCACCTAGTTAGTAGTACTCAGTGGGTGCATCTATACAAGACATTTATTGTGGAGTTGCCTTATTAGCTCCACAGTAAAATGTCAGCATCTACACTTGCAGTGCTATTAGGATGGAGTAAATTAATTACACTGTAGGACAGTACTGCCAGACACAAGTGTTATCCTGGATGTAGCTGAGAGGATCCCAAAACTTATCCGGCCCTCTGACAACTACCCCATGCTCCTTATCCATCTGGGCACAAAAGGCATGGCTCAAAGCAATTCCAACCAGGTCATGATTGACTACAGGACTCAAAGTGGGGCTCAAAGGGTTGGGGGTGCAGGTGGCTTTCTCCTCGATCCTTCCCATTATGGGTCATGGGCATAGGAAGGTGTGAAGAATTCAGGAACTAAACAGAAAACTGCAGTGCTGGTGCCATCAAGAAGGCTTTGGATTCTCTGACCACAGCCTATACTTCAGCAAGAGATCCAGCAAGTTATTAGGACGAGATGGCCTTTACCTCACTCACACAGGGAAGAAACTCTTCTCAGCCAGAATGGCTGACCTGCTTGACTGGACTTTAAATTAAGTTTGCCATGGAAAGGGCAGATAGTCTCTGGTGCAAGCCCACCAAGCATCAGCTACCAAACCATCAGGACAAGCTATACAAGGAAATAAACTACCCAACCCCAGGGATGGGGCTCTTCCAGGAGTATGGGGAAACCTAGGGTTACCAATGGCAAGCTCACTTGCCTTTACACAAATGCCAGGAACCTGGGAAACAAACAGGAGAAGCTGACCCTACTCCTAAACAGTAATAATTACGATTTCATAGGGACAACGGAGACCTGGTGGGACTACGCCTATGACTGGATCACATGTATAGATGGCTATACCTTGTACAGGAGAGATTGTATTGCAAGAAAGGGCAGGGATGTAGCTCTCTATGTGAAAGAGTAATACACTTCCCTACAGGCGGAGATTGGCAACCAAGGAGGGAGACTTGAAATCCTCTGGGTAAGAATTAGGGGAGAATGTGGTGAAGGGGATATAATGGTAGGAATCTACTACAGACCTCTTAATCAAGAGCAAGAACTTGACCACGAATTCTCTAGGGAACTGGATGAAGCTGTATGCTTTTGGTCCATAGTTGTCATGTGCGACTTTAACTACCTGAACATCTCATGGGAAGATGACTGAGCCAAATCTGATCGGTCGCAATGCTTCCTCACAAGCATTGACAAGCTTTATTTGTAGGGCTGTGCAAAGCTTCAGATTGTGATTCAGATTTGGAGATGAATCAGATGATTTGGAGGCCAAATCTACACATCCTAATCAAATTGCTAGAAGCTTTAAGCTTTCTGAATCACTTTGGAGCTTCCAAATTGATTCAGAAAAGATTTGGAGATTCGGCCATAGGGTGTAATGGGGAATCAATGAAATATGTATAACTTTGTTGTTTTTTTGGCTGATTCAGATGAAACTTGCAGTTATGGTAGCCTCTGCTGAGGGCACAAAGCCTGCCAGGTTTCAAGGTGATAAGTGCAGGGTTTTCTGGGAAACTGCACCTCAAAATCCTGGAAGCATAACTCATGTCACATGTGTGTTAAGCCACAGCGGGATGAAAACTGCTGGGTTGGTAGCTCTTGCTGAGGCCACAAAGCCTGCCAAGTTTCAATGAGATAGGTATAGGAGTTTCTGGGAAACTGCACCTCAAACTGCTGACAAGCAAAACTCATAGGTGACACTGTGCGTGTGTTAAGGCACGAAGGGGATGTGTGAAAACTGCAGGCCTGCTAGGCTGCACAAAGCCTGCCAGCTGTCAAGGAGATAGGTGCAGGGGGAGTCTGGGCTTTGCGGCCCAGCACCTCTGGCCACAGGCAGGCAAGATTCATGACGTGTGCTTGTGGGACTGTGTGTGTGTTCAGGCCTTTCCTGGCATTGGGGCCTCTGCACAACATGGCAGTGTGCCCCCGTGGGGTCTCCTCCTCCCCTACAGCCTCAATCTAGTCCACCACTGTAAACAACAGCAGGTCAAAAGAACTTAGCTGGCTCAACACCAACAGCACCAGCAGCATCTGAGTTACCCAGATGGAACTGTCACAGAGCCTTTCTTTTTATAGAGGAATTGACAGCAAGAAGTAAAGATGTTGC
>NW_017729024.1:115949981-115950706 GCF_001723915.1 Gavialis gangeticus | reverse complement strand
AGAATGAACAAAGGTAACATTGAACCCTTACTAAATCAGGTGGGGCAGCTGCTAACCAACACTCAGGAAAAAGCCAATCTTCTTAATGACTACTTCATTTCAGTCTTCCATCAGCTCAATGGGATAACCCTGCCTGACAAAAGCCAGGATCACCAGGGGAAAGATGAACCTGCACCCACAATTACCACTGATCTTGTGAGGGAACATCTAAAGAGGCTGGACATCCACAAATCAGGCGGCCTGGATGGAATGCACCCAAGAGTGCTAAAGGAACTAGCTGACATTATAGTACAGCCTATGGCGAGGATATTCAAGAACTTGTGGTGCTTGGGCAAGGTGCCTGATGACTGGAACTACAGGTCAAATAGCCTGACCTCAATCCCTGGAAAGATCCTGGAAAAAATCATTAAGGAAGCCATTACCAACATCCTAACAGAAGGTAATATTATGAGAGATAGCCAACATGGCTTCATGGTGGGTAGATCTTCTCTGACTAACCTGAGAAGAGGTGGATATCATATTCTTGGACATCAAGAAAGCCTTTGACCTGGTGTCCCATGATGTCCTCATAGAAAAATTTGGGAATTGCGGCCTAGACAATTTCACAGTCTGATGGCTGGGGGAACTGGCTCTGTGGACAGATCCAGAGAATGATATTGATGGAACCAAATCAACTTGTCACACTGTAACCAGTGGCATCCCCCAGGGCTCCATTCTTGGACCTG
>NW_017729024.1:115937495-115944981 GCF_001723915.1 Gavialis gangeticus | reverse complement strand
TAGAACCCCTAAACCTCTCTCCTTGACAGCTTGCAGGCTTCATGGCTTCAGCAGGGCTACCATCCTTACAGCTTTCACCCCACTGTGCCTTAACACACATACAGTGTCACCTGTATTATGAGTTTTGCTTGTCAGCAGCTTGAGGTGCAGTTTCCCAGAAACCCCTGCACCTACCTTTTTGAAACTTGGCAGAACTTGTGGCCTCAGCAAGAGCTACCATCCCTGTAGTTTACACCCCACTGTGGCTTAACACACATGCATGATATGAGTTTTGCTTGCCAGCAGCTTGAGGTGCAGTTTCCCCAAAACCCATGCACCTATCACCTTGAAACATGGTAGGATGCATGCTCTCAGTAGAGGTTACCACCCCTGAATGTTTCTTCCAAATCAGCCAAAAAACAACAAAGCTTTGCATATTTCATTGATTCCCCATTATACTAATGGCTGAATCTCTGCATCATCCCCGAATTGTCTCTGAATCTTCCAAAACAATCAGTTGAGTTGAATCAGAAAAATTATTCAAATCTCTGAATCAAATCTCTGGCATCTGAATCAGCCAAATCTGAAACTGAATTAAATAGTTCCCTATTCTCACAGGCCTATTTATTTGTCTCAAGAAGTCTATGGACCAACAAGGGGCAAGGCACTGCTAGACCTGGTACTAGTCAAAGGGGATGATCTAGTCAGCGACCTGAGAATTGAGGGGAAGCTGGGAGATAATCGCCATGAGTTGATCACTGTCTCTATTCACCACAAAGCTGGCAAATAAGTGAGCAATACAGAAGTCCTTGACTTTAGAAAGGCTTACTTCTATAAGCTTTGGAGGCTAGTTGTTCTGGCCCTGAGAAACCACAATCTGGCAGGGAGAAATGTCTATGATGAATGGTCACTCCTCAAGGATGCAATCCTTGAAGCAAAAGGAAGTCCATTCCAACTCACAGAAAAATTGTCAAAAGAGCTGGATGAGGCCCCTGGCTCAATAGGGAACTCAAGGACCTCCTGCACCTCAAAAAATAAGCTTATAAAGGATGGAAGATGGGAAACATCACTAAGAATAAATACTCAGCCCAAGCCAGCAGCTGTAGGGAGCAAACTAGGAAAGCCAAGGCTGAAACTGAGTCCAAATTGGCTACTCAAATTAAGGACAACAAAAGGTTCTTCTTCAAATATGTGGGAAGTCGGAGAATGAACAAAGGTAACATTGAACCCTTACTAAATCAGGTGGGGCAGCTGCTAACCAACACTCAGGAAAAAGCCAATCTTCTTAATGACTACTTCATTTCAGTCTTCCATCAGCTCAATGGGATAACCCTGCCTGACAAAAGCCAGGATCACCAGGGGAAAGATGAACCTGCACCCACAATTACCACTGATCTTGTGAGGGAACATCTAAAGAGGCTGGACATCCACAAATCAGGCGGCCTGGATGGAATGCACCCAAGAGTGCTAAAGGAACTAGCTGACATTATAGTACAGCCTATGGCGAGGATATTCAAGAACTTGTGGTGCTTGGGCAAGGTGCCTGATGACTGGAACTACAGGTCAAATAGCCTGACCTCAATCCCTGGAAAGATCCTGGAAAAAATCATTAAGGAAGCCATTACCAACATCCTAACAGAAGGTAATATTATGAGAGATAGCCAACATGGCTTCATGGTGGGTAGATCTTCTCTGACTAACCTGAGAAGAGGTGGATATCATATTCTTGGACATCAAGAAAGCCTTTGACCTGGTGTCCCATGATGTCCTCATAGAAAAATTTGGGAATTGCGGCCTAGACAATTTCACAGTCTGATGGCTGGGGGAACTGGCTCTGTGGACAGATCCAGAGAATGATATTGATGGAACCAAATCAACTTGTCACACTGTAACCAGTGGCATCCCCCAGGGCTCCATTCTTGGACCTGTAATAGTTTCATAGTTTCTAGGGTTGGAAGGGACCTGAGTAGATCATCTAGTCCGACCCCCTGCCATGGCAGGAAAGAGTACTGGGGTCAAACGACCCCAGCAAGGTGTATATCTAGCCTCCTCTTAAAGACCTCCAGGGTAGGAGCCAGCACCACTTCTCTTGGAAGTTGGTTCTAGATCCTAGCCACTCTGACCGTGAAGTAGCACCTCCTGATATCTAGCCTAAATCTACCCTCTGCCAGCTTGTGGCTGTTATTCCTGGTCACTCCTTGCAGTGCTCAGGGGAACAGGGACTTCTCCAGTGCCTGCTGGTCCTCCCTGACTAGTTTGTAACAGGCCACTAGATCCCCCCTCAGCCTTCTCTTGTGAAGGCTGAACAGGTTCAAGTCCTGTAGCCTCTCCTCATAAGACCTTCCCTGCTGCCCCTGATCATGTGAGTGGCCCTCCTCTGGACCCTCTCCATGTTGTCCACATCCCTCTTGAAGTGTGGCGCCCAGAATTGGATGCAGTACTCCAGCTGCAGCCTGACCAGTGCCGCATAGAGGGGGAGAATCAACTCCTTGGACCTGCTTGAGATGCATCTGTGGATGCATGACAAGGTACGGTTGGCCTTCCTGACTGCATCCCCACACTACCGGCCCATGCTCATCTTGGAGTCAATGATGACTCCAAGATCCTTTTCCACCTCTGTACTGACAAGAAGGGAGTTCCCCAACCTGTAGGTATGGTGTCGAAGATTACATTGGTAATCTTCAATGTATTTATAAATAATATGGGCTTGGGTGTTACAAATGGACTGGCTTAGTTTGCTGATAACACCAAACTATGGGGAAGTGCAGCTACCCCAGGAGATAGGTTGGCAATCCAGGCCAACCTCAACAGGCTTACAAGGTAGGCGGATGAAAACCTGTTGGCATTCAATGCCGAGAAATGCAAGGTCTTCTACCTTGGGAAAAAGAACTCACACCACACTTATAGACTAATGTCTATGAAACCTATAAAATCCTACCATGGACTTATTTACTGCATTACAATGCACATGTACATGTTGACAGGGCTGGCAGGGGCATGAGGGAACTTCAGTGCAGGGGCTGCCTGCCAGCTGGCTCTCTATTGAAGCATCCCTGTGCCCCAGCCAGCCACGTCTGCAGCACAGCTCTGGGCCTGCCAGCTGGGCCTGCTCCACCCTGGCTCAATTTGCTGTGGTCCCAAGCACATGTACAAATGGCACATCTGGGAGCAATAAACTCTCGTGCAAATTGCACTGGAGTTTATTCAGGCATGCTAACTGCACATGTAGACATTCCCAGTCTACCTTATTCTGGGCTGTATGAGAGAAAATAAAATAGGTTGGATCATAGATGGAGGAAGAAAATATGATTGCGGGGGGGGCTGTGTGCAAGCGCCCCCTCCCCAGCAAGTAAAACTGTCATGAGGAAGCGGCATGGGGGGCAAGATTGAGGTCCCCACAGTGAGGGAGGGAGTGGAGCAGAGGCCCAGATAGGGGCTAGGGTGAATGGGGTCCTGGAGTTGGGGTGGGCTGTGGGAAACTTGGAGCCCAGGTGGCTCATCCAGGGTCAATGGTGGGGGTGGGCTCTCACCACCGTGTGCAACCCTGAGGAATTCACAGGCGGAATGTTCCTCCTCAACCTGTGTGATGGGTGGAGGTGGCTGCCACTGCAGGCTGCACTCCACACCCTGCTGCCGGTGACCTGCACCCATGTAACATCACATGCCCAGCAATGGGAAGCATGTGGTGTTGCGCGGCTGCCAGGGCACCACCAGCAGGATGCAGAGTGCAGCCCACAGCACCAGTCACCTCCACCCCACACACAGATGGGTGAGCAATATCCCCTGTGTCTGCCCTTGGGGTGTTCATAGTGGTGAGAGCACCCCCACACTTGGATGAGCAGCCTGGGCTCCAAGCCTCCCATGACCCATCCTGGGGCCCCATTCACCCCGCATGGGAGCCTCGCTCTGCCCCCCCATGCCCTTTCCCTCCCCTGTGTTCCTTTCTGTCCACACAGTTATCTGGTCAGCTAGGCATAGCTTCTGGAGCCAGCAGGTGGCCTGGAACTCAGCCTGGCCTGGCCATGTGTGGAGCAGGGCTGGCCTGGTCTCAGATTCCAGCTGCCTGCAGGCTCCAGCTGCTTGTTTTTGTCTGTGCATGCCCGTCCCCTCACTGCAGCTGCCCAGAGCCCACACCCAGGCTGCCTGTGTTTGGGGCGGGGGCTAAGCCCCCTTAGTCCCAGCCTTCCACCATCTATGGGTTGGATCCAAACTCATAACGTGATACAAAGACTTAAATCCACAAACTTCTTCAAAGCTGCTTGTCTAAGCTGGTACCCCCAGGACCTTTCTTGGTATTGCTTGGAATCCTTTGAAAAAGGGCTTGGAAAGGAGTCTTTACAGGGTAGACTAAGCCATCTTCTTACTGTTCTAATTACCCCCAGACTGGATATGGGTATTTCAGGAATCCTTTAAGCACTTCTGAACTTTTTCTGCAGCATAAGCATGTTGAAGTTGGGAGTGAGGATTATGATCCAGGACCATGTAGCAGTGGAGATTTATCCAGGTATAATATATTCTATTTCATTTTTCCTTGTTCTGAAACATGAAGAACCAATCACTCTCATAGATACTGAATCTGACTTAATGGATCTCATGGTTCAGTGACTCCATAACATCATAAGATAATACTACAGACTAGTAACATCTTTAAAATATTGGTAGATCTCTGGACTTGAGCAGAAATGCTGTTTGAGCAGAATAATTCCTTATTTTTCTGTGCATCAATAGAAGAAATCCCAAGAATATAGGGACAAGTTATATTTGTGCACTCATAGGAAAAAATGAAATACCAAACCAGAAGAAATCTCATAATGAAGTAAACTGTATAATAAAGTCAATAACTATATGACTTGGTATAATAAACTTGGGGCTTAAAAAGAAATAAATTAGAGTAAAGCAATCACAAACTAATTAATAGAAGAGAACTCTGAACAAATCATAGGCAATGTATTACCATAATAATTACAAAAGCACTAATCCCATTAAACCAACCTGTAACACGATTATCAGCTCCCATGAATTAGTAATGTCTGCTTCTCACACTGTAGAAGAAAAGCTCACATGAAAAATGCTAATTATGACCAATGTAGTGAAAAGGACACGGATATTACATTGGGATTTTTCAGCATTTAAAAAAAAAAAAGAGAGTTCTCCTTTCTTTTAAGAGGGAGATTATGAAATCAGCCTTTGCTCACAACAAGGGGTGGTAGCATTTTAACCAGACAGATTGACATGGCTCTCTTTCATTGGGATTTTCTAAACTAATTTATCCATGTTAATATTCAATTATCTTTTAACTTATATTATTTTAAGGTTGGTTTACTAATATTTTATTGTACCAATTATGACAAGATGAAAAAAGCCCCATTCGAGAAGAGTTGAGAAGGTCCCTCATTCATTAACCACCCCTTAACTGAGAAGAAGTGAAATAGCTATACATTTTTGTTTCAACTATATTCTCTAATCATATTAATGTACGAGGCAATCAGAGAAATTAACTGATCTCAATGACTGTGAAAATGTGGTAGAGTCCATACCCAAAATCCTCAAAAACACACTTCTTATTGTAACTGAAAGAGCAAAATAGTGGTAAGAAAAAAAATCAATGAGAATTTCCAAGGAATGCCTGTCTTCATTTCTTAGAACCAACCATTAGTTAATCTCAAGACTCATGCTGCAAATAAGGGGTAGGCAATTATTTCAGGCAGAGGGCTGCTTAATGAGATTTGGTGAACTTTCAATGGCAGCATGGGTAGCACCACCCCTTGATGGTTGCCCCACCCCCTGTTGTCATCTTGGGACTGGACGTCCTGTCCCTAACCCCTCACCTTTGCTATCAGAAGTCTCTCCCTTTGCCCCGCAGAAATACTCCTTTTTGGAGGGAGGGTTGCCATCTTAGAACCAGAAAAAAACAAATTATACACTAAAAGTCAAACACCTAGGGCTTTAAACTAGGCTTATCAAGGGAAGGGGAAGATGAGGGAGGAGGAAGCCTTGGAGCACTAATCCAAGCATCACCCACAAAAACAGCCCAGCCTAGACTGACAATGAGCAGTACAAATACCCAGGTAAGCAACAGGGGCCAGGGCAGCACTGAGAGTAGGGGCGAATGGACACATCTTCAGGAGGCCTCAAATGCCTCTACACAAATGCTCGTAGTATGGGGAACAAGCAGTAGGAACTTACCCTCCTACTAGCTGACCCCAACCCAGACATAGTGGGGCTCACAGAAATGTGGTGGGATCCAACGCATGACTGGGCAGTGAATATCAAGGGCTATAGGCTATACAGGAAGGATAGGACAAGGGGGAAAGGTGGGGATGTGACGCTCTACGTCAAGGAGGAATACACATCCTTAATGAGTGGCATGGGGTCACAGGAGGGGCACACTGAAGTACTCTGGGTTAGAATACAAGGCAGTCGAGGGGAAAGGGATTTAACAGTGGGAGTCTACTGCAGACCACCCAACCAAGGGGAAGAGCTAGACCAGGAATTCTTAAGTCAGCTCACAGAGGTAGTTAGGTCAAAGGACGTGGTCATCATGGGTGACCTAAACTTTCCAGACATCTGCTGGGAAGAGCAGTCAGCCAGGTCTGACCACTCACATAGGTTCCTAGCCCAAATGCAGGACCTCCATCTAACCCAGGAGGTGCACAGCACCACCGGGGGAGACGCCTTGTTGGACCTGGTGCTGGCCATGAGTGACAACCTGGTGAGGGGGCTGCGGGTGCTAGACCACCTGGGCGACAGTGATCATTGCTAGCTGGAATTCACCATCCAGCGCAAGGTGGCAAAGGCCTGCAGCAAGGCAGCAGCCCTAGATTTCAGGAGGGCGGACTTCAATGAGCTAAGAAGAATAGTCGGGGAAGCACTGAGGTTCCAGAGGGGAGGGGAGCCATGTATCCAAGAAGAGTGGTCATTCCTTAAGGAGATGATCCTCCAAGCCCAAAGGGAGGTATTCTCAACATGGATCAAAGGTAGCAGGAGTGCACAAAAGCCCCCATGGCTCTCCAAAAGCATCCAGGAATGTCTTCTAGCTAAAAGAGAGGTGTACAACCAATGGAAGTGAGGGCCCATCACAAGGGAGAATTATACTTCAGTTGCTCGGAGGGCAATTAGGAAGGCCAAGGCGCAGATGGAACTGCGACTAGCTTCCCAGATAAAGGACAACAAGAAGTCCTTTTTTAAATACATAGGGGACAAAAAGAAGGTACTGGGTAACGTGGGGCCCCTGCAAGACACGCGAGGAAATTTGGTTGTCACACCAGATGACAAAGCTAACCTATTTAACGACTTCTTTGCCTCCATTTTCCTGAGCAGGGACCAGATCAGCCCCCCCACCGGGCCCCTCTCAGGCCCCAGGGGAGGCGCACCTAGGCCAAGCATCAGGGAGGATCTAGACAGGGAACTTCTGGAGGGACTGGACGTATTTAAATCAGCTGGTCCAGATGATCTCCACCCCAGAGTGCTGAGGGAATTAGATGAGGTCATTGCGGGATGCCTGGCA
>NW_017729024.1:115936145-115936817 GCF_001723915.1 Gavialis gangeticus | reverse complement strand
CAGTGTGGGGATGCAGTCAGAAAGGCCAACCGTACCTCGTCATGCATCCAGAGATGCATCTCAAGCAGGTCCAAGGAGGGGATACTCTTCCTCTATGCGACACTGGTTAGGCTGCAGTTGGAGTACTGCCTCAAGTTCTGGGTGCTGCACTTCAGGAGGGATGTGGACATCATACAGAGGGTCCAAAGGAAGGCCACTCACATGATCAGGGGGCAGCAGGGCCTACGAGGAAAGGCTAAGGGACTTGAACCTGTTCAGCCTCCACAAGAGAAGGCTGAGGGGGGATCTAGTGGTCATTTACAAACTAGTCAGGGGGGACCAGCAGGCACTGGGGGAGTCCCTGTTTCCCTGAGCACTCCCAGGAGTGACCAGGAATAACAGTCACAAGCTGGCAGAGGGTAGATTTAGGCTAGATATCAGAAGGCGCTACTTCATGGTCAGGGTGGCTAGGATCTAGAACCAACTTTCAAGAGAAGTAGTGCTGGATCCTACCCTGGGGGTCTTTAAGAAGAGGCTAGATGAACATCTTTCCTCCCATTGCAGGGGGTCGGACTCGATGATCTGTTCAGGTCCCTTCTGACCCTACAAACTATGAAACTATGAAACCTACTATAACATATTTTAGTTTTATTACAAGAAATAGTTTTGTCATGATCTGTGTTTGCATACGAT
>NW_017729024.1:115926326-115930668 GCF_001723915.1 Gavialis gangeticus | reverse complement strand
TGGGGGTATGGTTGTGTGGGGGCTAATAAGGTATGTTGGGGGATGGGTATATTTGTGGAGTTGAGGGAGCAGGGTGTAGGTGTGTAGCATTTTTAGGATGTGGGGGGAGGGTGGGGGTCTGTGGGGACCCTCCCCCATACTCTGCCCATGACGCAACAGTAAAAACAGTAGGCTGGGGCACTTGGGGCTCTGCGGCCCGGCACGAGCGCTGATGCCCAGTGGTACTTGGCTCTGGCCAGCACTACACATCATGAAGAGGATCACCAGTGCTCCCTGCTATGCACATGAAGCCCCAACACTCACGCTGGAACAGAGGGAAGCCCTGCGTACTGAAGTCGGCTGCCTTTCCCACACAGGTCTGGAGACTCTGCAGGAAAGTAAGGACCAGAGCTCCCCTCCACTTCTGGCGCAGTTCTGAGACTTGTGCAGCATGGGGTGGGGAAGGAAGTGGCCTCCAGCATGTGGAGCTTCCCTTTGGTGCTGCGCAAGTGGATGTGGGGACCCCCCACATTCTCCCCATTGTGTACAGCCCTAGCAGGCAGTGGCACCAGCAGCAGGTGGGAGCATTTGTGGTGCTCATGCCTGGTACAGGCGCTGCCACCCAGTGGCACAAGGCTCCAGACAGCGCTGTACTTCAGGTTGCAGCTGAGCAAGGCTGTCTCTATCACCACCGCACATGTGCAGGTGAGGTGCATGCGAGGTGCAATAGGGTATGTTATCAGGATGTGTGTGTATGTGGGCATCTTGCTCCCACCCTCATGAGTGGAAGAGCTAGGTGGGGTACAATTAGTTGGTTTGTACCACAAGCCGGATGAAAGTGGCTGGCAGGTCAGATGCTGGATTTTGCCTGCCCCTGCCCCAAATGTTTATGAGAAAAGGATTATGCTAATGAAGTACATGAAAGGAATCAGGCACATGATAAAAAAGAAAACAAACTATGGCATTGCTCTCAGGGTCACTGTTAGTATACAAGCGTCTCTACCACACCAAGGCTACACTCCTTGGGAGCATACTGAGGTAGCATTTGAAGAAAAGTGGCCCTGAAAGTTTTTCTAGATACACATGGCTACTTAAAGATCTGAAGAAGAGTGCCCTGGGTTCAAAAACTTGTCTAAATCTACACTGACCATCTAAATCTACCCCAACCATACTTGGGGTAGAAAAGACATCACTCAAGAAAATCTTTGCCTATCACATATTTTTTGGACCATCATGGCAACAACATAATTTTAACACTACCACAACATGTGAATATTGACTAATTCTACCCTTCTGGGGTTTTTTTATTCTCTCCATTTCTCTTTTACATAAACCCATTGAAAAGTTTCCAAGCAGAAGCTTTGCAATAAGTATAGGGAATTAAAACAGAGTAGTTTTAGGGAAAATACTGTCTTTTTCTAATAAATTTCTTTGGTTCAGAGTTAGGCCAATAAGACACTTATTCTTTACCAATGTCACATGACAACTCCAAGTGCAGCTTTCAATAATGTGAAAGTGCAGTAGGGATTCTGTTGATCTACCTGGTAGTTCTCATTTATTTCACTTTTTCAAAATAAATAGCTTGGTGTGCCAACAATAATGTGAATGGTATTGAAAGCTGTGACTGCAAAATGGTTTCTTGCTTTAAAAATAAATGTCTTTGCTTCATTTGAACGTTTATTTTGTATAAATGCCTTGGCATTTATCTTGCAGTGGGAGACCATTATCCAGTCACAACGTTCAATTCCTTTTGACATTATCTCTTAAGTAAAATAGTAACAGCAAGAATAAAGGACTAGCTGATTGAAGGAGTGCTTTTGTAAGGTATGTGAACAAAAACAGGAGACAGAATTCACTTTCTTGATCATCATTTGATGTGAAAACAAAATGTCTATTCTATTCCTTTGCTAAGCCTCATAACATTACTTTGGATGAAATTGCTCAAAAACAATAAAAAAAAAACCCAGTAGCAAATGCTCTAATGTTCTTAGTTCAGTTCATGTGAACATTCCTGAAGCCTTAAAACTCTTATCTTGTGGGAAGGGAACTCTTTACAGGTGCTCAGTGCTATTCAATAGAATTCACCCTGTAGGGTTGTGAACATTGTATTAGTTACAGTTGGAATTTTAGGACTCTTATTTCCTATGCTCTTTTTATTTATTGTATCAGTATTATTATTTTATTATTTTGCTCAGTGTGCTTTTGGAATATACTTTCCAATGGGACTTTAGCAGCACCATAATGAGTTTCCTTGGAAAAAGTTCCAATTTTATATCTGTTAATATTTTATTCTTGCTGCTGGTAGCCACATTTTGGCAATGGCAGCCAAGGAAAGAAGACAGAATCAAAGACATTTGGTTCACCAGTTTGTTTCTTTTCTTTTTTCTAAGCAAAAGGCTGGCCCAGTAGAATAATACTAAAGACATGCAATTTTCTGTTCATTTAGTGGGAAAAGCTTGTGTGTTGCAAGGTTCAGTGAAGTGGAAATACCACAGTATATGCAGGAAGTAAATAGTTGTCAGACATTTAGTAGACACTAGAGAAATAAACTTAGAAAGCAGTCCTTACCCTCTGTGGGCTCATCAGAAGGGCTATTTTCTGCCACATGGTTATAACTCATGACTAAGAATGCAGCTCCTTATTCAGAGAACTAGGGTCCTGTTCTATTCTCTCTCACTGACCATGTCAAATATGGCAAAATAACTTAACCTCTTCAGAACACAGGAGTTTGCAGATGAACGCTTTTAAACCACACAAAACTATGCTAGTACTAACCAAACTTCCTGTAAACTATTGGATTTGCCTGCCTTGTATGTCAAACAAAGTGTAAATCCTACTTCTATTAACCTTTTATTTTCTCTTGGTCAGCTATTTCCCTGTTTGCAATACTTCAAAACCAAACAGTAATCTACATCTAATGGAAGGATTTAAAATATTTCTATTGAAGAATCGATACATATCAACTTCTCAGAGCACAGTAAGTGGCTTTGATTCTGTCTTAATATGTGGCTATTTTCATTGCTCGATTGGCAGAAGCCCTGAAAATTATTCTTTTCATAAAGGTCCTCTGACTTGCATAGACCCAGAGAAATGGTGAGGACAGTGCCACAAGACAGCATGCAGGGTAGAAGTTGAGAAGAACTGCTTCACACAGAGATAAGAATTGAGTGGGTGTATGTTGGGGAATAATAAATGGAGGGCAAAGTGGAGACAACAACAGGAGGAGAGAAGTGCTGCTTCTTCCCATACTATCTTGGCCCTTGGAGCCAAGTAAATCAGGCAATATTACCCTTCCATCCTCTCATACCATACCAGGTGTAGCCCAGCTGAAACCCTCTTATTACCTGCCCCACTGGTTGTGGATTTATCCTAGAGATTACATTGCCTCCTACCTATCTCAAATCTAGTGAGCTGAATTTCCTTTAACACTGTGCATTTAATATAATTGGTTCAAGTAAATTTGTACTTTCCCCTCAGGAAAAAAAATCTGATCCAAAGCATTTTGCATGTAAAGGATTAACTTCTGAAGTGACTGAGCAAAACAAGTCCTGCACCGTAGTTAGTACAGATCAACCTCTGGAACATGGAGCAATATTTCTACTTTCTGAGCCTTAGGTGTTATGGGGAAGTTATTTTTTCTTGTGTCCTGTTAGACTTCATAAACAAACTACTGTCACTTTCTTAATTATTAAGATTTCATAACTAGCCTAATTTTAGACAGTTTTAAAATGTTCTTGCATTTTTGCATGTTTTGACTCAAATAATGTTTGACATCAATGTCAAGAGTTTGAGAGGCTAAAAACATCAATTTTATTTTAAATGACTGAAAAAATGACTTGATCTGCATGTTCCTTATTACTTGAATAGGATTCAAATGTAGGTTGCCAAAAGTGAAGGATCTGGATTCAAATGACCCTGCCACCAAGATCTGTAGTATCACGGTATTCACGCATTGCCGTGCACAGTGGGGACTAGTAAAGCAATCAGAATAATAACAATTATTAACTACTTTGAATTTATATAGTGCCTGTTATCATGAGGCCAGATCATGATAGGGAGAGCAGCTTTCACCTGGTAAGTCTGTTAGGGAGAAGGGGCGGGGAGGAAGAAAGGGGCATGAAGTCAGATCAAGGCCCTCATGGTGACTGAGGGAGTGGGGTTGGGCATGGGGCAGGGGTAGGTGCTGCCCAGCTGGGGCGGGGTGGGCTGGGGTGCAGGACAGAGCCATGAGCACCTGGTCTAGGGAGGGTAAGGCGGGAAAGTGGCTCCTGTAGCTGTGCACACTCCCAGGAGAGACATCGGGGTGTGTTCCCCCCAGATCTGTGAGCGGGCTGAGGGTGGGCTGCTGCTGTGGTCTGAGGCT